>NC_045559.1:88514660-88814660 GCF_009819795.1 Aythya fuligula
AGTAGGGGGTGGTAAGGGATAACATAGGGTAGAGTGAGTAGCAGTACAGCCAGTAGATTGGAGGAGGACTGTAATCCTGGATGAAGCTTCACTGACGTGCAGAAAATGGACTCCACAATCAGTAAGATTGTAATTAGGTGTGTTTATTCAGTGTTGGGCAGCACAGGGGGTAGTCCCACCAAAGTTATGCGCACCCCAACACAGCAACTTGCCTTGGTTATATGCAGTAAAGAGTTACACATGCATGAAGTTTCACAGTGTGTCTATACACATGCATGACCTATCCCTGCTTCATACTAAAATTAGTTCCAAGGAGTCATTTCCAAGAAGTCATTTCCAAGAAGTCATTTCCTCCCATCTGCACTTGTGTAGTGTCTCCTGGTGGTGGTTGGCAGGGGTCATGGGGATGAAGGCTGATAGCTCTTCATCACTGCTAGGTGACCTCATGTCTTTGTGCAGACTCAGCTGCTCCTTGGCCCTTGTCTAATCCACAGGGTTGGTTTCAGATGGTTCTTGTGACAGGTTCCCCATTTTTGTCAGGAACCATCCTTTGTGAGGGGCCCAAGACTTCTTATTTCGATTAATTTGCACAGGAGCAAGCAAAGTCATTCAGCAACATGTGTTTTTAATACAATAATCCAGGTATTTGTTAGCCAGCACCCTGTCTGCTACGATTCCCTCCACTCCCTCTCTCACAGCAACTGCAGGAGCCGGGGCCAGGCAAGGCAGGACCGGCACAGCAGGAGGAGGCTGATCTCTTCGCAGAAATCCTTCCCAGGAAAACCTCGTGCGTGCCCTCAGGGGTAGGGCGAGACGGGGCAGTTTTGGGGGCACTTTTGGGGCCAGCGGGCCCTCTCCCGGCCTCTTTCCCAGGGCGCCCCGCCCCGCCCTGCGCACACGTGCTTTTCTCCCGCCACGCCTTCCCGCCACGCCCCCCTCTCCCCATTGGCCGTCTTTCCTGGGGGGAGGCGGTCCCACCCAATCAGCAGCCGGCGCGAGGGCACGCCCCCCTCCCGGCGGCGAATGGGCTTGAAGAGCGGCGGCGCGGGGGCGCGCCCTGAGGCTGGTGGCGCCGGCGGGAGGTGACCGGGGACGGCGGCGGCGGTGACACAGGCGGGGACACCGCGGGGACACGGGGCGGCCCCGCGGCCACACGGCGCTGCCTGCGCGGCCCCTGCGCGGCCCCTGCCCGGCCCCTGCCTGGCATGGCTGTGCCGCGGGGAGCCCGTCCCGGCGGCCCCGGCTGCTGCTGGGCGCTGCCCACGGCGCTGCTGTGCGCCTACGGCTTCTTCTGCAGCGTGCGGCCCTCCGAGCCCTTCCTCACCCGCTACCTGCTGGAGCCGCACAAAAACCTCTCCGAGACGCAGGTACCGGGTGCCCGCGGCTCGGCTCGGCTCGCGGGGCGGTGGCCACGCGTCTTACCATCCTGTCTTCTTCCTCCTCCTGCAGGTGTTCAACGAGGTCTACCCGGTGTGGACGTACTCCTACCTGGCGCTGCTGTTCCCCGTGTTCCTGGCCACCGACTACCTGCGCTACAAGCCCGTGGTGCTGCTGCAGGGCCTGAGCCTCATCGTCACCTGGTTCATGCTGCTCTACGCCCAGGGGCTGCGGGCCGTGCAGCTTCTCGAGTTCTTCTACGGGATGGGGACCGCCACCGACGTCGCCTACTACTCCTACATCTACAGCGTCGTCGACGTGGAGCTGTACCAGAAGGTCACCAGCTACTGCCGCAGCGCCACCCTGGTGGGCTACACGGTGGGCTCGGTGTCCGGGCAGGTCCTCGTGTCTGTGGCGGGGTGGTCCCTCTTCAGCCTCAACGTCATCTCCTTAACCTCCGTATCCATCGCCTTCGGCACGGCCTGGTTCCTGCCGATGCCGCGGAAAAGCCTTTTCTTCCACCACGTCTCCAGTCAGCCGTTCAGCATGGAGATGAAGGTCATGGACTGTAAGAACGGAGCGGCTGTCCAAGATCAGCCCAGCGTGCAGAGGACGCCGGGCTGGGAGGATGAGACTAAAGTTCCCTTAAACGTGGAGGGGAGTTCGGCAGAGAAGCAGGTGAGTTGTGCCCTGGGTGTGCTTCAAAAGAGGATGTAATACTCACGTGGTTGTCATGCATGCCTAGGTGTATATGTGTGCACACAGCAGGAGAGGTACAATATCCAACAGCAAAAAGCATCCCTTTACTTACACAACTTCCTGATTTATGGTACAGGAAAATCTCCTTGTGATTTCCCTTCTCTGCTAGAGCATGGTATTTTCATTCAGCATGGTTTTGCTGAAGTTGTTCTGCATGCCTTTCAAGGATTTGGTTAAAACCCTGGGTATCAAATTGCTGTTCAACCCTACAATGCCAGGAGTATCTCGGGGCACTAGAAATTTGGTGCTTGTCCAAATTCTGTGTATGCCTGTGACTTGTAGGGAAAAAAACAACTCTTCCAGCATCCACATCTTGAAAACATTTGTTCCTTCAACTGTTGTGTAAGCTGTGTAGTAAGAAGATGTGTAGCAACTGGATTTTAACTTACAGTTCTGGAAGGACGCTAGTCCAGGGAGGAAACAGCAGCAGTTCTGGGGAGTGCTAACAACTGGTGTTGGTTACCTGCAGAGGAACAGGGCATGGGTAACTTGCAGGAGATACTGTTGGTAATAACTTCAGCACATCCCGTGAGCACACCACAGGTTATGCCAAGTGCTCTGGGCTATGTCACCTCTAGCAAAAGTCCCCAGAGGGCTGCTAGCTGTCCTGGGGCTGTTCATTACAGACAACAGCTTGCACAGAGAGCAGCGTGCTGCAGGTGCCAGCACTCTGTGTGGGGCCAGGTGTGCTGTCCGTGGATTGAGAGGAATGAGGAGCTGGGGGAAATTTTTTTCTTAATGTGTTTGAAGAGAGCATCTGTGCTGCTCTGTGCATGTGTCAGAGCTGGGGTTTGCTCACTGATAAGGAGGGAGCAGAGAGGGGCTCTGTGCTTTGGCTGGGTTGAGGGGGCAGCGTCCTGGGCTGCTTTCAGCTTCCTTCAGCTGCCACTGGGAATTAAAGGCATTAACATTCCCAGGACCCGATCCTGCCCCATCCAGCACAGCCTGTCGAGACCCAATTGCTGAGATGGCAAGGTGCTTAAAAAAAAAAAAAAAAAAAAAAAGTATAAAGATTTTTAAAGAGGGGTGGTCTTTATTTTGCTTTTTCATCTGGTGGGAAGCAAGGAGAACATGCCAGGACAGAGTGGCACAGCAGCAAGCCTGAATGCACGAGGCTGGTGCTGAGGGCTCTTCCCTCTGGCCTGTTGCTCTGTTCTGTCCCCAGGTGCCAGCACCTGAAGGGTGCTTTCCTGCCTTGTCCTCCTGGTGCTGGCGCCAGGGAGGGAGCCGTGTGGCCACCCGAGAGCTAGCATGTATGTGTTTCTGCAGACTCTGTTTTTAGGGCAGGAGTGGCTTTGCTGAGGCGATTAAAAACAAAAACAAAAAAAAAAAAAAAAGAAAATGTCTTTAACCATGCAAACTCATATGCTGAATGGTATTTGTTAACCACAGAGTGCCTCAGATTGGGAGGGACCTTAAAGATCCTCTAGTTCCAACCCCGCTGCCACTGCGCCAGGAATGATGAAGGGATGAATGTCGCTTATCTTCCCCTTCTGTTTATCTTTCTCACACAGCAAGGGGCAAAGCTGCTTCAAAATTAATGCTGGAAGGGGGAGGATGCAGGGGGAGGGAGGTACCTGTGCTTTGGTGGTGGTCATACCAGGTGCTGAAAGCTGGGAAACACTGGTGTCTGACTGTAGTCTTAACTAAGGTAATGGCAACTGCATTTGGTGAACGTGCATTAGAGGCTGTACAAATAATTGAAGTGAGGCATTGCCGAGCGATAGGAGGGTTGATGGGGCCCTTCTGGCTCAGCGGGCACCTGCTCGCATCGAGCTTGCTGAGTCAGTGCTTGCAGTGTCTGTGGCAGTTACCTTCCCTGGTTTTCTGCACCTCAACTCGTGCTTCACGTGAAGCCTTCTGCGTGGGAGCCATGTGCTAAAGCTGGCTCGCTGTGAGCTGACTTCTTTCTGAGTCATTCTGTTGGGCTTTGCAGAAATAGTATCCAGAGCAAGCCTCTGGCAAAGCACCAAAGGGACCGCGTGGTATTTAATAAAGGTGTTCAGAAACTGGTGGGACTCTGAGGGGTGGAGAAAAGGGAGTTCAGGATGGAGTTAGGCTGCGGTCTTTGTTAGGAGTTTGAGCAGCGATGCCTTAAAATAAGTTTTATTGCTTGAGGAGAATATTCTTTCCAAGGCACAGGGTAAGTGATTCCCCTGGGTCAAGGGCATGCTGCCAAGAGCATGAAGCTGCTGCTGACGGGGAAGCTCCTCCAAAACTGGCTGTGTGGTGGCTCAGTGTGCAGTAGCTCAGTCCTGTGACAGCTCCGTATGTTATCCCGCAGGGATTTTAAGCTATTTTAAGCTACCCATTGATGCTGGGTGGGCTCAGGAGCTCTGTCAAGGCCCACGTGAAGTAACTGCTGTTCGGGCTCATGTGAGAAGGGTCTTGCTTGTCTGCAAAGAGCGTGTGCACAGAACAAACACAATTAGCAGCTCTGTCTACAGGGTGAAGACCTCTTCGTTTCCTCTGCTGATCTGGTGTAAAGTGGTCTAACAGCCTGTATGTACAAGGCAATTTTCATTTGTCACCATCCCGTCTTGCCAAGACTGACCTGCTTTCAAAATTTTCCAAACCATTTTGTGGGTCTGCCCCCCCCCCCCCCCTTTTTAGTGCTCTTTCTAGAAAGATCCGCAAGAGATTCATTTCTGTCTCACTGAGTTGTCAAAGCACTTGCATAAACGAGAGCTGCCATTTGTGACAGGGTCTGAGGGAAGGAGCTTTCATTTCTCTGCAGATCCCCAGGCAATACCTCTCTAAGAGCCTTGGTGAACATTAACAGGAATAGAGTAGTGGAATGATATTGCTCCTTTGAATAATTCATTCCTGAACGCTACTGCTAGGGAAAATTTACTGATTTATGAGGGAGAAATACCCTCATCTGGTCACTTCCATGCTCTTCATGCTACCTAGTTTGGCTGAATGTGGATCAGGACTTAACAAATGAAATGTCAGTGGTGCTTTTTCCTGTGATTTGAGTGACTGGCTTTCTGAACCCGTTTCTTCAAAATAAAAATGGGCCTGTGCCTCTTCTCTCTGGCACTCTTCGGTTGCTCTCATGGCACTTCTAACAACCAGCAGCTATGGCTCCATGTGAGAGAGCTGGAGGTGGAGTGGGTGCTCGAGACCGACCCCTTCCTTTCCATATTATGGATAGGTGCATGGTATTTGTGAATGGAGACTAACATTTCTCTCCCCCTCCCTCCTCTTCATGCAGGAGCAGAAAGTAGACATCGTGAAGGTGCTCAAGGATCTCTGGCGGGACTTCCTGCAGTGCTATTCCTCTTGGACCATGCTGTGCTGGTCAGTGCGGTGGGCACTGTCCACTTGTGGCTACTTCCAGGTCATCAACTACGCTCAGGGCCTGTGGGAGATGGTGCTGCCTTCTAACAGCACGGAAATCTACAATGGTGGCGTGGAGGCCGCCTCAACGCTGCTAGGTAAGCTGCTGACGTGGCTCCTGCTCTGCTGTGAGATACACCTTGTGTCCCTCAGGGCCACCAGCATGTGATTTGGAAGTGTCTTAGGTTCCTCCACACATGCAGGCAGGGGAATCTCTGCACTTGGGCAGAGTCTTCCCTGACACGCGTGGTGTGGCACTCGGTGCAGAGTTTGCTGTTGCATGCAGCCCTGGTTCTTGTAATCCAGCGTGTAGGTGTTTAAAGGAACCTCCCAAGTCAGTTGTTCTGAATGGTTTGTCAAAAAGGCTCCAGCTGTGTGATCGACTCTTCTTGGCTGTCGCTGTAGCTGCAGCCCTGAAACAAGTTGGGGTTGTGCTTGTTTTAACCACTCAAAGCCTGGCTAAGGATCCTGTGCATTTATTGCATTTTCTCTGGCAGCAGAGGGAGCACGTGAAAGTTTCCTGTGCGTGCACAAGCACGCGTGAGCCACTGTGGAGTCATTTCAGCAGTGTTAAGCAGAAAGGCTATTAAGATGAGAAGTCACTTGACTTGAAAGGGCCAGGTGGGTCTGTCAACAAAAAAAAAATTGTTTAATAAGTTAATGCTGTTTCATTACCAGAACTAGGACAATAGTTCTTTTAATATAGCTAACGTATCCTTGCAGAGGCTGGCTAGGTGTTGCTCTACTATGTTCCTTTTCTTTGATGGAGTCATTGTTCCTCCACGTGCTGTGAACTTTACCTTCTTGGGGCAGAAGAAACCAAGGTACCCAAACAAGCAAGGCCTGGAACCTGTCTTTGGCATGCTCAGACCCCTCTTGGAGTTCAGTGGGAAGCTGAGACTCATTTATAGCTCTAGTAGCTGGACTAGCACCCATTATTAACTGTGTTTGAACCTGTCACCACCTTTATTTAATGGTCAGAATCATCATCTTCGGAGTGCACTTAAATAGCATGTGGTCTTATGCTATCACAGCGTGATCTTGTGGCTCTTATTTCTTGTTTGATACAGCTTCCCCTACCATCCTGCCTTGGCCACAGGAAGGAGAAGAATTTGTATCAAGCAAAAGAAGTCAGTTTGTGGGTGCAGAAATCACAGGTCACTGCTACACAGAAGATGCTCATGCTTCGACTGGAGCATGGTCTGTAAAGCAGGGAATCTTCAGAGGGCAGTGTCAGGTTTTCAGAAGTCTTTACCGAGCACATTAAATTATTATGTTAAGGGATTATAGCATGGCCAGATGTGGACAGATTGGGGGAAAAAAGTGAGGAAATATTCTTCAAAGCTTGTTATGAGCATCTGTGATGTCAAGGTCCTTTTCAAGTCCTATGAACAGTGGCCCTGTTGGAAGGAAAGGTTGTTGGCACTTAGCTCCAGGAAAATGGAAATTGTTGTTTTCCCACAAAACAAACTTTGTTTTTTCCTCTATTGTTTTTACTGTAAATGGTTGAATTATATTGGGTGAGGTCTTCTGAAAGCAAGTTAGCTTCTGTCCCTGAGCTGCTCAAAAAAAAATAATAAAAAATCCTTCTGCTTGACAGATTCATTACTTGGAACAAATGAAGTTGAGTGAAGTAATCTCAGCAAAAAGCCTTAAATATATAACAAGACTAGAAGTGATCTGTTGAGAGTGAGCACCCAGTGAAGCACCCACCTTTTCTACCTATTCTTAAGTAAATTGAAGTTCTTCATTTGCTGTCATCTTACAGGCCCCTCTTTGCACCAAATCTGGTTTGAATTGCATTCTTTTTGAAGATGGATGACTCCTTGAATAAATCTGTGTGCAGCTGTAGTCCTCAGATCTGTAGAAGAACATGAATGCTCCTTACTTTTCTTATTTTATTGGAAATCCCAGATTCCATTGGCCATTGTCCTTGCTCTCGGTCATTCTGTGGTCTGTTATGAGCAATGTCTAGTAACCTTCGTGAGAGATGCTGTTGCCATCCCTGCCTGTAGCTGTGGTGTCTGGTAGAAGGGTTTGAGTAGAGCATGGTGACTCATGTGGCTGTCAGCTTCCTGTCCTGGGCAAGACAAATATTATTCTCTGCTGTGAGGCCAACTGATGGTGTAGCTGTGTCCCTGCAGCTTCTTGGGACTCTGTGGCATTCCTTTATCAAACTGGGATGGGAACCACTGAATCAGCTGTAGGTAACTAATTGCAGCACACAGATTAAGTTTTCATAATTAGGTGTCGGGCTGGTGTAACGTTGAGCCATATGGGGAGTATGACTTGGAGTTGCCACTAAATCCCCAGAGTGAGATGTAGAATCTCTCTCCCCAAGCTTCTGAATGTCTGAGGCAGTAGAAAGAAGGCTCTAGGACCTAGCTGTTTTTTGCATCTGAGGGTTTTGCTACCAGGGGCTCCAGGCTTCCAAAGACCACTGAATGTCAGTCTGATAATGTCACGGCAGGCACTGGAAAGAAGAGTAGAGGGGGAGGGACAGGGAATAAATTCTTTGTCCTTGGCACAGCTACCTGCACTGGTCTGGAAGGTTGTTGTGAGATCTGACAGGATTGCCGGCTGGTACACTGATGGTACACAAAAAAACCTTTGTGTACTTGAAGGGTTTCCAAGAAAGCAGGCCAGCCGAGGGCTACAAAGCATAAATGCTGCTGGGTGGCACTTCTGCACAGTGGTGAAATGCTGAATACAATCCTGTTTTTCAGAGATCTCCAGTGAACCTCCCATTGTCAGCATGCTGTTTGCTGTATGCAGCAGCATCTTTATGCTATCAGTTGCTCTTTGGCTTGTTTGCAAAACAAAGCCTACTTGGAACAGGAATTTACTTGTAATATGTATTTTGGTTTCTCAGAAGTTAGAGCTGCAGCAGTGCATGAAATGGACCCTGTCTACTGCTTGAAATGTGCATGATAATTCATGCCGCTCACCTTGTGATCTGTCTTCTCCTCCCAACCCCACCTTTCTAAAATCCAGCAGGAGGTACAAACCTGTTTTGATTATAAAGGATTGTTCAAGCACAGTTAGCGGTGAAAGATTTTTTTTTTTTTTCTTATTTACAGCCCCAGTAGCTTTCAATGAAGCTTCATTCTGGTAGAAGGAGGGGTTTGAACGCATGCTCTTACTGATACAGCCCGGTGTGAAGATGACAGTAAACGCAGGTTTTCCTGCTTCCTGAGTTGAGAGCTCTTAACAGCTGTGTATTAAAACAGATTGTGTCTTCTTGTCCCCACCTGCAGTGAATGTAGATCCGAAGGCACCACAAAATCATTAACTGGGTGCTTTTGTGAAGCAGGGTTTGCATTTCTCTGCCCAGCTGATACCTCTACAGTCAGCGGCAGTGGTATGAGTCATGGGGCTATTGTACTTACGAAGCTAGGGAGAAGATTTCAGGAGGGGTCACCACTGACCTATTTCTGTTGCTGTTGTTGCCAGAAATGCGAATGGGAACTTACAGCACAGTTCCAGGTAAAGGGGAGGTCAGGAAGGAGAACTCCTGAGGTGTGCACATTAATATCTTTCACTTCGTTAATGATTCTCTAACAGAGGCCATACAGCTCCTAATCCGCAGTGTCCAAATTACTTGAATTGCAATAACAGTTATGCTTTCTTTCCCTCTCACAGGAGCTGTTGCCGTGTTTGTTGTGGGCCATATAAAAACATCCTGGGCATTGTGGGGTGAAGTGGCACTTGCCCTCCTCTCCTTTCTTATTGCTGCTGCTGTATATATCATGGACACTATTCGCAACATCTGGGTGTGCTATGCATCGTATGTTGTCTTCAGAATTATCTACATGCTGCTAATCACAATAGCAACGTGAGTATTTTTTAATGTAAATTGCTCTTGAGATGACAGCTGTTGGGAAAGCTGTCCTGTTGTCCGTGTAAGCATGGTCTCACCTGCCAGGAGTCTGGAAGTCTGTTGCAAGGGTTTGTGTTCTGATTCAGGTTGGAAACAGAGGCATGGAGATGTGTATTTGGCTGGCAGCCTGCCCAGGCTCAAAAGTCTCATGACACTAATGTGACTATTTCTAAATATTAGATAGTGCCGCTTGTTTTGTAAATGTGGCTGGATTGAAGTGTTAGCAGATAAGGAGAGGACAAGGCTTTATCTACATTGTGGGATCAATTTTTGCTAACCTGTGTGTAGGAAAATGTCAATGTAACTCCTGTCTTTGAGAAGGAAAACACAGCTGTTGTTCAACCACACATACTCAGTGCTATGTGACAGCCCAGGCACAATCTGAGGGGAGATGTTGAAGCTGGTAACTGCAAAGGGAGTTCTGGTCAGAAGGATGCAGGAGGTTACGAACCATACTGCAGTAGGCTGATGTTCATAGATTGCCAACAGGTCTCTGAGATTAGACGGTGTTGCACCTTCTCTGGATGGTGAGGCCCTTTGTAGCTGCATCAGACGGGGATGTTTCAGTCTTACTGGAACCTACAGACCTTCCCAAGTTTTTGCAGCCTTTTAGATGTCTCTGCAGATCTCCTGCTAGTCTGTCATGAGCTTATTTCTCAAAACACACTGTCAGTGCAAGCTAACTTAGCTGTGGAAAATATTGGACCAATCTATGTGACTCCTTAGGTTGCACAGTTGTCTTGTACAGAGATGTCCCTCATATTCTTGTTCCCTGCTTCTTCCCCATCCTTACATTTTTGGTCATCCCTTTCTCTCCAGGTTCCAGATCGCTACAAATCTCAGTGTGGAGAGGTACGCCCTGGTGTTTGGGGTCAATACTTTCATTGCCTTAGCACTTCAGACTCTACTCACATTGATTGTTGTGGATGCCAGAGGGCTTGGGCTGGACATCTTCACCCAGGTACGATAACCTCCTTTAGCTTTACGCATGGGAGGGAGGAAGGTGAAACAGGCTGTAAAGCGCCTCAGCCACCAGTTTCTGGGTCAAGGGTTTGCCAACAGAGGAATGTTCACTAATTCTTGACATTTTCAAAGAGGAAGGAAGCTCATGAATTAACTTTCTTATGTATTTGGTAACTGTTTTGTTTAACCACTTTTTCTTTCTCACCTTCTCTGCAGTTCATGATTTATGCATCTTACTTTGCGGTTATCTCCCTGGTGTTCCTGGGCAGTGGCATATACACTATTATTAGAGCTTACAGAAGACAAGAGCAGATGCCAAGCAGATCTCCTGAAAGCCACTAGTGCACCAAGTGAAGACCTTCAGTGGCTACGTATGAAGATAGAGGTCTGTTTTTTAATCTCTGCCTTTTCTTCCCAAGGCAGTCACCTTAATGGTACTTGATCCATATTTATACTATATTAGTAGCACATTTTAGAAGGTAAATGTATTAGGTCTTACATAAGTAAGAACAAATATCTTCTTTCTAAAATGCCTTTTGTTCTTCTGTTGCATATATGGATGTGCAGCAAAGAACAGTAAGTTTTCTCAAAAAATGAAAGCCTTGAGAGGCTTTAGTCTAAAGTCGTGCATCTGGAGACTGTTGTTGAAAAGGCAGCTTTGATGGCCTGGTAAACAGCTGCTCTCTTTGTCATTAAGATGCTGCTGTGGTGAGGGCATTCTCCTCGACCTCTTTGTGGAGAGACCTGGGCCTGGGAGAGGAGGTGGCCTTAGGCCAGTGCTCTTGCCGTGCCTGCCCTGAGATGCTGGATACTCTATTTTGAGGACTCATACACTTACATTTCTGCATATACACATGCTTCTTTTAGTTTAATATTATTTCTGCAGCTTATCTGCTGTCCCTGCTGTCAGAGGGACCTCCACAAAAATCTAACTGTCCTGGGGCAACTTGTGACAGCGCTGACTTGGCTGCCAGTGGCGCTACTTATGCTGTGAAGGTCTGCACCCAAGGGACTGTAAAGCTGTAGGGAAAGCCTAGGGAGAGTTCAAGTAGGCAGGATGCTGAGCTGCGGAATTGCTGGGCATCTTTGCCTTTGTCCTCTAGGTCTGCAGATTCCTGCAGTTATTAGAGTCACTGACTCATATCGCAGAAGCCTGGGCTATTTCAGTGAGAAGGTGGATGTGATTGTAGCACCAAGAAGGAAGGTGACTTGCAGGATTTTAAGCTGTTCTTTGTAACCTCAGAGAATCATGACTGCAGTGACTAGACACCTTCAGTTACTGTATTTAACAAAATGAACACTGGAGGCCTTGAAAAATGCTGATTGCTGATCTGTTGCTTCTTGCCTTTTTAAAATGCCTTTGTTTCTGGTGGGTCTCTATCCACTAGCTCTACCTCTTCTTTCCACTTTTTAAAAAAAAAAAAAAAAAAAAAGTGTTTACGGAGAGGTTTTTTTATTTTCTTTTGTCCAGTCTGAGCAATTTTGGACTTGCCTCATATCTATTTTTTAAAATGCTTTTTTTTTTTTTTTTTTCTTTCCCAAATTGCATCAGCACTGAAGGAGTTGCACAGAGCTGTCCTAGGCTTGGGCACCTGGGTACTCAGGCATCATGACTGGCACAGCAACAGGTATCTGTAGCACTCTGGTCATGGCCTATAAACTGTCCCAGTTGCTGTGCAGGTTGTAGTTTTAAGTGCATGGGAGAACTGGAAGGGAGAACATGCTGTGCAGTGTGCTTCCTTTCCATGCCTTCTCTTTGTGTGGTATTTGGAGTTTATTCCAGTCAGCCTGAAGAAGCAGCTTCATTTCATTACTTGGTTTGTTTAATGCCATGGAGATGTCACAGCTTTTCTCTCTTGGCTGGGACAGATACGATCTTCCTCATCATTTCTGAGAGCCTCAACCTTTATGACTCAAGCTGAATGACTAATGTGTTTGGGATGTGCTCTCTGGGGTCTACGGAGCTCTCTAAGGCTGGCTTCTCAGGGAAGTGCACTCCCCAAAGCTTCACTGTGTCAGCAGGCTGCCTTCTGAAACTTCTTAGGGGCTCAGCTTTATTTATACTTGTATGTGTAAACTTAACTGCCTTATCCTGAAATGGAAACTTGAAGCCAACTACATATATATTCTGTTCTTTACTGTATAAAAAATAATCTGAAGCTGTGAAATGCTAGCTGACGAGCTGGCCTGAGAAAGGGTAGTAAGGGCATACCTTGTCCTTTGGGTTCCTTGGCCTGATGGCAGCTGTGATTTGAGATGAGGCATGGATGCATGGCACTTGTATCAAGTGACAGAAAGAAGCAGCTCAGTTTTAATTGCACTTTTCATACATAGAATAAATCTTTGAAGGGGAACAACCCAGTTAATTTTCAACTTATATTTAAGGAACTAATGAATTACAGCAATAAATTTTTCTACCAAAGTCATGAAATTGTGACAGCTCTAATAGTGATGTGCTACACTGTGTACATCTTCAGGCCTATTTATGGAAACTACACCTAGATGTTGTTCTTATGTTATGCTGTTGCTGTGGTGATGAGGTGTCAGAGTGTGACTGTACGTGGAATTATTGATGCCTATGAAATTCTGTAAGCATATTGATGTTGTTGGTAGGACCCCTTCAGCTTGTTTCTAATTGAATAGCTATTTTTGTTAAATAAAAATATTTCAAGATATGTGTGGCCAGTGTTTGTTTTGTCTTTTTGATAACTTGCTAATCCACAACATTGTTGCTGCAGTTGACTAATGCAGGTTGTTCTGAGCATCTCTGTTACAAAGGGAAAAATTGAGACAAACCAGGAAAAGAGAACTAAGTCTTAAAGAAGATGATGGCTGAGTGTTTTGTGTAGTTTTGTAGAACTCTGTGCAAGTGTCTTATCTTGAAGTTCCTTAATTGTCGATCAGTTCAGCAATTCCACTCTGTAGTTCCAGTGCAGGCTGGTGCGGTGGGGGAGAAGCTTACTCACTGGTGTAGGATCACCCTGATCAGGAAGCATCAGCATCACTGAGGGTGACTGTAGGGGAAAGCAGCTGCAGGTTTACTGTACAGGAGGACCTTTCTATTCACATCTACCCAATTATGAAATTGAGGCCCTAAGGAAGAAACACTATACATTACCTCTCCTGACATGCCACACTTGACTGGTTTAGAAAGCTGTCCATTCCTGTCTTGTGATTCTGGAAGAGATGGCTTGTACCTGCTTGCGCAGGCTATGCTGGAGGTGAAACTGGTCTCTGAATATCCACTGCCAGTTTGTAGCCAGCAAGCCTTCTGTAGGGCTGGGTGAAAAATAAAAAATGGGTGGTAGTTGGAGAGAATGGGTGTGTGCTAGGAAAAAATGCAGTCCTTGCTAGGAAAAAATGCAGTCCTTGCAAGTGTTTCTTTGAGAGCCTTATCCCTGAGGCAAGATGGATAGGATTGTCAGCATGTTAGGCTTCTGAATTTCATTCATCAGCTTCCTCTGGGTAAATACAGGAGTTAGCTGTAAAGGGATGCCAGCCTGAGCTTCTTGGCTGTGCAAGGGATTAAAATCTATGCTTGCATACAGCAAGAGGGTAATTAGTAGCTCAGATAGTATAGCATTATGTTTCAAGGCAGATTCAAGCATTGCATGTCGCTGGTACCGGTGAAAGGTGTTGTGACAAGAATCCTGAAGCTGCTCTTGCCTGTGAGCAAAGCAGGTCCACGTGAACCGTGGCAATCCCCCTTGCTCCTCCCATTGCATATAGTGAGAGCTGAGAAGAGACGCCTAGCTACTGCCACGGAGCTGAATCCCTGCCTTGGTGGTACAGCGCACGCTGCGGTTTGATAGAGACGAGATAAATACCACGCACGGCCAGGGTGCCTCCCTGGGACACAGTGGCTGTTTCTCTGTTCCAGCTTGTGCCGGGTGCTGCTGGAGGTAAGTGTCAGCTCAGTCTGTGCATCCTGCGCTGGGCTTGCTGTGATGCTGGTCATCCTTGGCATGGCTTCTGGACTTTGGGATCCTTGTCAGGGGGAGAGGCTTGCTGTGTCCAAAAGGTAAGGCAGGGTGAGACCTGCTGGAGGGTGCTGTTCAGTGGGCAGTCCCCACTGTGGTGACCCTGGGCTAGCACTGACCCCGAAAGCCTGCCAAGGCATTGCAGGGTTTTACTCTACTGTGCTGTGTCTCTCTGTGTCTCGAACAGCAGGCTGTTCTGGCAGAGCTTTCAGGGGAAGGGGAGGGCTCTGCACAGATGTGATCACATTTTCTGTTCTATCAGTGTCACCATAACCAAGCACTTGGGAAGGAAATAGGGACTTTCCTTATGGAAAGGGACGGGGGACTGGCAGCTCTGGACCTTATTCCTAGTGACTCTTGACAGTGTCAGCTGCTTCCTACAAACCATATAAAAGGTGTTACGGTGCTTGTTTAACCGCTCTCTGAAGGTGTTATGCAGCCTTTCTCTGTTCCCTAAAGGTGGCATCTGATGTATTAGTGACACGGAAAAAAGCAACCAACGTGTTGGGGCCTGTCCCTGAAGCACTGCATTGCTCAGCTATTGTTTTCATTGCATTTCTTCACAACTGTGTTGTGTAGCTCCCTTGCAGAAAGGAACACCTGAAAACATAAACTTAATGACATATGGGTTCACAAACACAAGCATGCGATAGATTGATAGATTGATCCTAAAATACCATTTTTAAATGTCTTACATTCTTTAAATATCATTATTAAGGATTATAGCTTGATATTCCAGCAACTGGGTCTAATCCTTGTTTTAAAATCACACCGATGTGTAATTAGTGGAATAAAGCATCTCTTGTGAATGAAAGCGGTAGCACTGGCTTGTAAGATGAAAGATGGTCTTACGATAAAAGCAGAGCACAAAGAGAACCGGGAGGAATATCAAAGCTTTATTTTAGTCTGCTGTGAACTTGTCTAAGCCACCTGTCTGTAAAATGCGGAAAATTGAAATTCCGGAGTGTCATCTTCATGTACGAGATACCTAAGTGACCCTGGGTTGCGGGTCAGTGGTTGATGTTTTTCCAGGTGCAGCAGGAACCATGTATATCTCAGGTAAATACCAAGGAGCCCTTCCTACTTGCTGAAAACAATGTCAAAACCCATTTCTCTTCTTGCTGTATGTAGCACTAGAGGAAACCCCTGCACCAGAAGCCTTCAGAAACCTCCTGAAACCCACCTTGAGGCAGTTTAGCCCCCTGCTATGAGTGCAAGGGTAACTGTCCTCATGACCTTTAGAGCTATCGATGCCCAGGCTAAATTTACTCCTGGCTGTTTTCTGCCTGGGTTTTATTTTATTTACATAAGCCTTTGGGACACAGAACATGTTGTCCCTGAGGTGTTTGGCCTTCTGGTGTACTTGTAGATTGTCATTTTCAGCTCAGTTAATGATGTGGGGTTTTTTTTGTTTGTTTGTTGTGTTTTCAAAACGGGGACCGGGCGCCATGTTGGGGATGAGGTGATGGGCGCCATGTTGAGGATGAGGTGATGGGCACCATGTTGGTGCTGCCAGCCAAGACACCTCCCTCCTCTCTGCCCACAGCCATCGTGCTGCTGCAGCCTTGTGGCGGCAGGAGGCCTGAGGGGGGCCATCCCCCTGGATGCCATGCTGGGAGGTACAGCGCCATGCTGTACGTGCCACAAAGGCAGGTGCCATTGCCAATCCAGCCAGCATGGACGTTGTTTCAGTCAGTGCCTGCACCCACAACATGCAGCCCTGCTGCTGCGCCTGCTGGCTCCTCCAGTGCAGAACGTCATTTATTTGGGGTTGTGTTTTTTATTATTTTTTATTATTTTTTATTATTTTTTATTATTTTTTATTATTTTTTATTATTTTTTATTATTTTTTATTATTTTTTATTATTTTTTATTATTTTTTATTATTTTTTATTATTTTTTATTATTTTTTATTATTTAATTTTTATTATTTAATTTTTATTATTATATTTATTTTTAATTTTTATTTTATTATTTTTTTTCACTACATTTCGAAGTTCAGTGAGAACGCTGTGTGATCTGAGTGACGTGATGCAGCAGGTCAAGCTCCCTGCAGGCGCAGCGCTATTTTTACTGACAAAAGCTCCGATTTTGACACCGGCAGCTCCCCCCTCTGACCCTGCTTCTCGCCAGCAGCGGGGTCCAGGAACCAAAAATAAATAAATATATAAATAAATAAATAACGCCATGGCGACGGGGCGGCGCCACACGGACTTTGGGCCTCGGGGGCCGCCGTCGGCGGGGAGCGGGGCCCGTGCTGCTGCCATGGCGACGGCGCCGGGCGGTGCGGAGCTGGGGGGGGCGGTTCATGGCGGACGGGGCGGGCGGCGTCTTGGTGAGGCGGAGCTGGGGTGTGGAGGGGCTGCGAGGCTCTGCAGGAGCCAGGCACCGGGTACATTGCCTCTTCCGCCCTAAAAATGAAAAATAGGTGGCAGGTGTGCCTTGAGAGGACAAGGGGTGACGGCTTTAAGCTCAGAGAGGGGAGATTTAGGTTAGATATTAGGAAGAAATTCTTGTCGTGAGGGTGGTGAGGCACTGGCACAGGCTGCCCAGGGCAGCTGTGGATGCCCCATCCCTGGAGGTGCTCAAGGCCAGGCTGGATGGGGCTTCGTTGTCATATTCTATTGACCAAAATGCAGTTCCAGCAAAAAGAGGAGCTTTTGTAAAGTTTGCATACAAGCAAGTTCGCAATAAAAATATCCAGCTTTACTATTATTCTTCTCTTGTAGCTAAATCTTGACTAAATTTTGAGGTCTAAAAGAGCAATGCTTGTCAACTGTGGTACATAGGGTTTTAAGAGACAGAGCTGGCGTTCGTGTGAGTAAATATCTGAGAACTCAAAGATGCTCACCAGAATTTAAAACCTTGAAGGAATTTAATCAGCAGCTTCTGGATGGAAGAGTTTTTACAAAACACTACAAAATGCTTACAGGTTGGGAAGTCCAGATGCGGCCCTTACTGTCTGGAAAGGCAGGAAAGAGCTGTTCCAGGGCCATTTGGGGTCAGAGCTAATTCTTACATCCCGTGTTGTGTTGCCATCTGCTATGCTGTGCTCGTGTAGTGGTGTACTGTAAATGATGCAGGTTTATCCTTTGAGAGAGACAGAAGCAGCAACTCCAGCAGACAGCAGTGGGTACAAAGAGAAAAGATTGTGTGCCAGATCCCATCCTTATAGTGGCTTACCCTCAGTTTTGTCATGAATTTGACTATAGCCAACCTGATTGACTGGTTACTGAGTACATTTAGTTTTGTTTTGACTTAGATCTTGCCCTGCTAGCCAGAGCTGGAAAGGCCAAAACCTTTCATGTTCAAGGCCATTAATGCTCCTTAGTTCTGAGGTGCTGTAGCACTATCTAGCGTGGTTGTGTTGATTCTGCTCCCAAGTTTGATATGGGTGCCATGGGAGATATCAACATTCTGTGCTCGTGTGTCACTGGAGTTTTAAAACATTTTTTCCTTCTTTTGTAGTATTACTCTAAGGCATCACCAAAATGAGTGAAAATGATGACCAAGGTGATCCGGCAAATATGGGTGATATAACAGAAAGTGGAGAATATGAGGATGACTTTGAAAAAGACCTTGAATGGCTAATTAATGAAGAGGAAAAAGAAAACCTTGGTGAAATAGAGGTATTTGTTAAATTAATTGCTAGTTTTCTTAGTTAGAAGGACGAAAGAGTAATATGAAAGCACAAAAGCACAAAAATCAGTGTGGCTTGAGATGTGTAGGTACGTTTGCTGAATTTTGAGAAGGAATATTATTTGGAACTGTAGTGAAAAATAATTCAATGAAATTATTAGTTTGCTTATAATTGTCTTAAAACAGAAAATTCAATGTTCATTGAAAATAATATGTTCAGTACAAAGTACTTCTGCTTTCAGTGCAGGCTCCTTTAAGTATTTGTGCAACACATTGTTCTCTTTTCGTATTGTCGCTGATTGCTTTACTGCTCCAGCCATGGTTGGTTAAACTTTGTATAGATGTTAACATGGAGAAACTGTAGCAGAGATGTTAGCACCAAAAAAAGCTATTTGTTAAGACACTCTCTATCTGACAGCCTGTTTAAAAAAAATAGTGTAGTTAGTACTGCTTTCCTCTCCTGCTGTTCCTTTTCTGTTTCCCTGATACTGTTCTTTGTTGGGAGAACGGTTTGAGATAAATAGTTGATTTTTATTTTTTCAGAGTCCTGAAAGAAATGAAGGACATATCAAAGGAAAAAATGTTAAAGTTGTGGAGACCTTTGAGGAAGACAGTGAGGAAATGGAAGAAAATCCAGATCAGCTTTCAGAAGCTGGTATAGATGTGAAAGTGAAACCCCGCAATGAAGAAAGTTTGGTATCTGGGTCTGACATGAAACAGGGGGATCATCTGTCTGATACAGATAGTGAGTGCTCTATCCAGGAATCCAAGCTAGAAAACCAGCAGCAACTGGATGAGGAAGAGGACGAAGAAATAAAGCGTTACATCTTGGAAAAAATTGAAGAAGCCAACAAGCTGCTGGAGAATCAAGCTCCTGTGGATGAGAATAGAGAGCGGAAGTTAAAATTTAAGGATACGTTGGTGGATCTTGAAGTTCCTCCTCCAGAAGATGCTGAAGTTTGTAAAACAGACCTTGCAAGAGAAGATGATGTCTCAAATAGGCTATCTCAGTTGCATATTTCTAATGAAATGGGACAGGAAAGCTCATTGTTTTCACCACATGCTGGCAAGAATGAGGAGCAGAAGGATGGTAAAATCCTGGTAGAAAAAGATGGGAAGTTTGAACTTCTAAGTTTACGTGATATTGAAAGCCAGGGATTCTTGCCCCCAATAAGTGTTTCTTTCACTGATATTGAAACTCAACGTACGTCTCCAAAATCATACCCCAGTTCTTCTGGTGCTGTCTCTCGAATGAAGGAAGTACCTCCTGTAAGACCAGGTGTACATTCTTTGTCTCCTGCTGGCGAAGAGTGTGTGTATTTCCCTAAGCCCCCATCTAACCCTAAGTATCGTCCAAACTCTGCTATCAATGCTGCAAGAGGTCTGGGAAAACGGAAGACTCCACCAAGAGCACAATCTGCAAATGTGCCCGTGAGAAGTTCCACTTACTGTCTTTCTCCCAGACAAAAAGAACTGCGGAAGCAGCTAGAACAAAGGAAGGAAAAAATGAGGAAAGAGGTAAAGATACAGAGGCAATGAGCAGATCACAGTGACCATCACGAAGGCCACATGATCAGGGCATTTACTCAGTAATAATAATAGTAATTCTCTGGAGTTTGTACAGAATCTCTCAAAACTCCTTTCCTTTCCTTTTATTTTTTATTAAGAAACAAAACAAAACAAAAAGCAAACAAACAAAAAACAATACAAAGAGACACCAAAACCATGGAGTGGTATAGGACCATCCCTTGCTCAAAGCAGAAATTAAGTATTTATTTAATACATCCTTTATAAATAAGCCTTTTTTTTTTTTTTTTTTTTTGTTGCTTTATTGTACTTACAGCTTTTTCGTATTGACTCCCTGTAAATTCCATTACAGGTCCACTCTTTGCTGGAACATTGTACACAGCATCACATCTACATTGCAGTGTGGTCTGTGGAGAAAACTAGCATTAACCACAATAATGCAGGTGCATGTGTGGGTGCTGATGAAGTATGTAAAAGGCAATTATCAGATGGGAGAGTGTTTAGTCATAAAGTAAGATTTTACACAGGAGGGTGGCTGTGAGATCTATGAACAAAGCAGTATGTGTGTTTGAAATGGAAGGAAGACTTCAAAATGGGCATGCATTTTTGTTACTGGTCAAAAATGAGTCCAGAGGAGAGCTGCAAAGATGATCTTTAAGGTCTTTTCCAACCCAAACCATTCTGTGATAATAGTGATCGCGTCAGGAAGCTATGCATATTCATTCAGGACAGGATAGGCGGTTTGCATTCTAACCAAACTGTTCACACTTCCCTAGGGTTCTAGTCAGGTGCATTAAATGTAAGGTCATGGTCTGAATAAAAAGAACGTGTTTTTCTGTGCCGTGATGTTCTAAGCAAGCTGGAAATAGTTCTGGCCTGTTTTGTGTGAAAAGTTTGCTGATGGCAGTGATGAGGGGCATGAAACGTGGAGAATTACTGATGTGCTATATTTGTACACACAAGTCTAGATCTCTTGACAGCATTCTTTGCACATTTAAAACAATTAGTGTGGTGGAGGCAACCTTCTGTTACTAGGCTAATGTAGTCTGCACTACTTCATTGGCTAATTCCTGAAGAAGGTAAGAATGTAGTACTGTATTTCTTCATCTGTGAAGGTGAACTAACACTGTGGATTTCACAGGCACGAAACGTTTCTTGACGTTATTTGAATCCATCTGCCTCATTTTGGTGCTTGGGTTGTTTTATTTTTTTTCATTTCAGTAGAGTGGAAATTGTAAGTTTGTAGGATGCTGTCTGCAAGTTGTGTGTGAGTGGGAGGAATATCATCTATTCACAGGAAGAGTAGATTTTGGAAATGAATGGGGATTACAGCTTTTGTGTCAGAGAATTAAAACCTGATAAACTGTCCTCCTCAGTTTTCTGAAGCATTGTTTGAAACCATTTCTGCTATTTATAGATACTTGTTAGCTAAAATGTGATTAATAATTACAAGAAGTGTTTTCAATTTTGTAAAAATCATTTTTTTAAATATTTTTTTAAACTTGAGAAAACTGTTAAGCTATTAATAATCCTGTGAATAAATGCATTTCAACTTCATGTCCAAAAAAAAAACTCCATTAATACAGTAGTGCCAGCAGTCCGTGAGCAGTTAACTATCCTTTAGGGTTTAATGGTCTATCAAGCCTGAGGGTTTATTTAATATTTAAAATGCATCAGTTAGCTCTGATTGGCTTCAAATCAGTTTAATTAGGCAGATGTCATTTTGTTATGGGCAGATGACCTGTAGCTACTGAAATGCCCATGAGTTGGGATGTATCATGGAAATGGAGGTAATCACAAAAAACAGGTAAATGCAACATGCGCTGGGGAAGTGCTCAGACTAATTTCTTCCTAAAAACAGTACCAGCTTGCTGCAGTCTGAGTATTCCTGTTCCATCAGTATTTTTGTGTCAGATATAATTCAAATGGCTCATTTATTACCCACTTTGACAAAGAAGCCTTTGCAGATTAAGACAGTTATCTTAATGAGCAAGATTTTTATTCACTCTTAATCTCATACAAGGAAGAAGAAAGGAAAAAAGAACAAGAAGAACAGAAGAGAAGGGAGAATGAGATGGTATTTCGAGCCTGGTTACAGAAGAAGAAAGAACAAGTGCAAGAAGAAAAACGAATTCGTCGTGCAAAGGAGCTGGAAAACTTGAACAGCAAAGTAAGATCATCATAATGTGAGACTGGGAGTTATACTGCTCTGGTTAGATAGGAAAACTGAATTCTAAGCCCCTGTTCTTAGCAAAGTTTATGAACATTCATAGTGATAGGAAATGTTTTTGTCATATTGTTTCAATGAAGAGCTAGATTGACTTGCATGTTCAGGATGGTTCTGCCTGCCAGGCTGGCTTATGCCGTACAAGCTCCACGCGTGACCTAATAGCTATAAAATCACAGGAGGTACAGCAATGCCCTTTTTTAGCAGGTGAATGACTTTACTGAGCCCAGCAGTGAACAAGCCAGAAACCCCTTTGAAGTATATTCATTACCATCAGAACTTGCTGGCCAGCAGTTAATGCATGTGACGTGACCAACCATGATGATTCAGATACTCTGAAGTTCCTCTGTCTTGCAGCAACGGGCTTGAAAAACTAAATTTAGTATTTTTTTTTAAACATACTGCTTTGTATGCTTGTTCGTTTGTGTATTCAATGACAGATTAGCATATGGTTGTTTGCCTATAAAATACATTTCCCTAATGTGGATGGAAATGCCAGTGGAGTTGAAAAATTATAATAAAATGATTAATATAAAGGTCATTTGATGATAAGTCTCATGTATGTATGTCTTTTATTTAAATAGGACAGGAGTAGGAATCCAGAAGAAGCCTTCAAGTTATGGCTTAAAAAGAAGCACCAAGAACACATGAAGGAAAAACAGATAGAAATTTTGAGACGGCAGGCAGAGGGAATTGCCTTTTTCCCAAGAACAGAGGAATGCAACAGAGCTTTCAAAGAGTGAGTAGAAACATTCCTTGGGAAGCCATTTTGAAATTTTTGTAGTGTATCAACTTAGGCTGTCATTTTATAGTACATCTTGAATGCTGAAGTCTTTTTTTGAGCGAATATGCCCTCATTAGTTTATACTGTAGAAAAAACACATCAGTTCTTTGATGTTTGTTCATTGCTGTGAAATTAGTTGTCACAGCCTGAGCTGAACTAGGGCATTACTTCTGCTGAAAAAGAGAGATCCTTTTCCCCTAGCCCTTTATGCCTGTTTTAAAGCAGTCATGTGCCAATTTAGTCTATTAAACGGGCACAAAGTTTATCTGGTAAAGTGATTTTTTTTTTCTTGAGTCTGCAAGTTGAATCAGCTCAACAAAAGGGGGTAGGGAATGTGGATGCAGAACCAGGAGTGCTGGGATAGAAAAGTAGTACCTCTCGTGTTTGGGAATGATGGGCTTTTAGTTGGCCCTAACATCTGTATCCTGAAGCACCAGGTGACTCTAGTTACTCGCGGTCCAGCCTCCTTTGAATGGATGAAATAAAGATTTCAGTTGTTACCTGTCAGTCCTGTTTCTCTCTCCACAGATGGCTAAAAAGAAAGAGAGAAGAAAAACGAGCAGAAGAACTGGCTGCTAAAGAGCGAGCGAGGCAGCTTAGATTAGAAGCCAGAAGAGCAAAACAGATGCAGAACATCCACTGCATTAGTTCAGAGCCTAAATCCTTTCGCTTCAGAGACCATTACTGTTGAAAATTTAGAGGTAACTACAGAGTTCTTGGGGGCAACCCTCTTAATTTTTATGGCTCTTTACAGCTACTGACTTTGTGGTGTTTTTAAAGCTTTCAAGTGAGTTTAACAATTCCCTTCATTGACAATGGTTTTGCTATTTATTCGTAATGAATTTTGTTGAAAAGCCTGCTTTTATGTACAACTCAGGGATCTTCTTGGTTTGACCAAATCTAAATGAGAGCGAGATCTGTTTGCGAGGGTGGCAAATACATACTCCCCTTTCAAAGGCACTTTATTACTGAACTCCACCATGAATTCCCAGATGCAGGCTATTATGTAAAATGGTGAATTTTTGCTGGATTAATATTGCTGTTTTCTGCTTGTGATGATGCCTGTACAACTTGTTGTGTTGTTGGAAAATGCTATTTCTTGAATCTTTGAGTTACTGCTTTCTACTGGCTTGTGGACCAGCTGTCCTGGCTAGGCCAGAGGACACTTATTTCAGAGGAAGTGGTGACTGAAGGCTAACACGTATGTGAACTCGCATCGTTTTTTCAGAAACTTATTTATTTGAGCCAGACCGATGCACACATATTCAGTAGTTTTATACTTCATGAAATTAAAGATAATGTGAATTATGATCTTTACCACTATTAAGGAAGCTGGATTCCTTGTCTACATGTCCATGTTTGCTAAACTTATTGAAATAAACTATGTCACCCTTGATGCTGTGTACTCTTGATACAAGAGAATATGCTGAGGTGACTGATGAAATCAAAGGAAGGCAGGGTCAAAGATACAGCTGTATTAAATCCAAAACTGTAACGTTAAAGTAAGCAAAGAAAGTTTATTGTAGTTTTCTTCATGCAACCCAAAGCATGGCCAGAAACAGTAGGAATTTGTAACTTACATACTCTGAGCATGGTATGAGATTTAAAGAAAAACTGGGGGAAGGCAGCCATTGTAGAAACCCTTTCTCCTAACTAGACAACTACATATGATAAATATGGGAGAGAAAACAGATCAAAATGTGTATTTGCGTCCTCCTAAATTTCCTCTACATGTGCAACTTAAATTTGAATAGGCTTCTTTGGATTCAGCAGATTATCTGCTGGACTATCTCTTTGAACCAACATCAAGAAAATAAAATCATAAAAGTAAAAATACTTTTTTTTATTAGTACTTGTGCAAACTTAGTGCTTACTATCAGCCTCCTGTAACATCCAGGAAGACTTTGGGCAAGGACTGAGTTCTTAATGCTAGGTCAGGTTTCAGCACTGTGTACTAAAGGAGCTACATCAGACTTTCTTTGCTGAGGTTCAGCTACCTAACAGCTTGGCTCTGGAAGCTGAAATAGATGGAAAAGGCATCATTTTATCACCCCTCTCCCTTCCCCCATTTTCTAGAATCCATTTAAAGCCAGGTCCTTTTATATATTATAGATAGAGCTCATCCAAGCTCTTTTTCCCTTCTCCATATGAGGAGGGCAGCAATACTGCATATGCTCTTTCAGAGCTTACAGCTGTAAAGCCTCATTGCACACACTCCTTTATATTACTAAATTTAAAAGGCTGAACATAGACTTGAGGTCAGTTCCTCACTTTGAATAATATTAAAAAAACATGGAGCCGACTGTATTCCATTGTCTTTTGATTTTTATATTATTATTTTACCATATAATACTTCATTTACTTTGGTATAGCTTATGCTTTTGTCTCCCTCTAACGAGAGATTCATTAAGATTTGTTAATGAGACTGTAAACCTCAACTAATCAAGGGGATCTCTATGTTCTACAACTTGGACCAGCATAACATTTTGGTCTTGCCTTTGTAGAAGGAAATAAGTAGCTTTTCAGACTGAAAAACAGTAGAAGTATTTCATAGGCTAAGGAAGTCCTGTCAGTCCCTGACTTCAAGTGGCAGAGAAGCAGAAAGTGCAGGATTTCCAATTTTAAATGCGCCCCTATGGAAAGAAACAGGAAAAAGGAAGCCTGCTGAACATCAACTAGTGTTATTCTTCAGAAAGAGTGCATGTGCAGTTGCGTTTGCTGTGTTTTTAAAGGGCTATCAGCTCCCCTTGACAGTGATTGCAACAATTGAAAGTTATATCTTCGTATCTTGTGTAAGGATGAAACCTTCCAATATTCTTCTTTGTGGAAAGGAAGGAAGATGGAGAAGTCTCAGAAAAGGAAGCTTCTGCTGATGTTTCTGTACAGGCAGCTGGATCCAGTACACGTAAAACCTAAAGATGGAAAAGCTGAGAATGAAAATGTATCTATTAAGGTTAATAAGAGTTATCGTTCTGTGACAGCTAGGAAGGATTTCTGCTCAAAAGCAGAGTTTTTCAGCTTTATTTTAAATTTAAAACTAAAAAATGGCCATCTATCCAGACTCTCAATATAAAAGCATTAAGTACTGTTTATGAATTAGTAATATCAATCAAAATTCAAGGTATGATTTTGAGAATAACAGAACTCTTGAGCTTAGTTGAGCAAAAATAAGTGAGGCCAATATACATACATAAAAAAACTAGGTACTGTGAGCCTTCTGCTGCTAAATTTCAACTACTTCCAGACTAGACTGTTAGTCTAGTTTGTTATTTAAACATCAAGCTTTTTTGTAGTGGAACCCTATCTTGGAAGAGATACAGCTTCTCTCTGTGTTTCCTCCCACCTTCAACAATACTGTTTTTAGGGCAACAGAAACTACTCCTGAAGTAGTATGATTTATTCCTACCTGAGTTAGATCTCTTCTCCCTATCATTTTTTAAACTTAAATATTTTCAGTTGGCTTTCTCCTGACACACTAAGTCTAAACAAATTTTGACACAATCATTTGTGGTGCTATGGACAGTAAAAGAAAACAGTACGTATTATGTTGTCCTGCTTATTCTTCCAGATTTGTTTTTTAAATATCAAACAAAAAGCTCCATTGCATGTTTCCCTTGGGTGTAGCTTTTAAATAAGATATTAAGTAGTTTGCAGAAAGAAAAGTCTTGCTTTATGGCAACACAACCCAGTGCTGTGATGACAGATGGAGATACATGAAGGGTTCTTACCCTTTCAGCCATTTTCTCAGCAGGGGTATTGCAAAACTCCACAGCTGTTGAAGTCTTTTTTGGACTGCTAGTTCCAACATTTCCAAGAAGATGTGAGCTTACAGCTTTGGCTAGCTTACAGTTCACAGTTGCTAGCTCTGTTGTAGTGTATGGTTGGGCACTGGGGTAGTATGTCTGCTGTCTCCCCCACTGAAGAGAAACCATCAGCTCCTCCAGCAACCTGCACAGAAAGGAAAAAAATTTGTGTTTTTTTTTTTTTTTAAAAAAAGCATACTGTCAGCAAACAGCACGCTTCAGAGGAATTGTCTCTTCCCAAAACTTACTGCACAAGTCAAAATGTCCACCAAAGAAGGTTTACTATTTAAACAAGGAAGCAAAGAGGCTATTCTCAACGGCCATGCATCACCAATACAGAATTTTAATACCAGTGAAACTTATTTGATATCTGTCTGGATAAGCATTAAGAAGTCAATACAGGTAGAAGAATCTGTATGCTTTGGAAGGAGACAGAGGAGACTTGAAGTCAAGACAGTAAGCGATTAAATACAGGAGGTCAGTATCTGAGAGGTATCAGTTCCCCAGTATACGACCCCTGAGAACTCACACCTCCAGGGAATGCTGCAGTAAGAATTAATGCTACTCTGGATATTTCAGTTCCAAGATTAAAAAGCAACTACACTATCCATCAGCATGTTGTTGTTGTTAAATATCACAGGAACAGAGGAAATCTATTTGATTCTTCTCCAGCCCATAATAAACTGAAAGAAATGAAAGCTTGCAGAGAGGTAATCTGGATTAGAAAGATCATACTTTTGTGTCTCAATCATTTCTTGACGGAACTGATCGCGTTCATTCAGCAGATCCTGGATTGCGCTCTGTGCATCCCGCGTTTGACGCTGAAGAATTGCTCTGGTATTGGTTAGCTCATCGGCCATAACCCTGCAGAAGAAATTTCCAATCAGTAATTTAAGTGAGCAGTTTCAAAGTCACCTTAACTCTACGACAGACAGTATTTAATCAGCTCAAACTAAGGATTAAGCTGCTGTTCCTCTTCCTTCCCTGCCACTCAGGGCCTATATCAACATAATTACTAAGGACATGTAAGATGGCTACGGCTACTTACCATTCACTCTATGACAAAACTGCTAAATACCAGCAACTTAAATGAAGGAGACTATTCTATTACAGTCTCTTTGAAGCAGTAAGGCTTTTCCACAATATGCATTAAACATCACTAATTAAAATTTAGCGAGTTATACATGGCTACAGTAGAAGATTAAAATCATATGATGCCATTTGCCGATCTGGTAAATCAACTACACCTAGCAAGTTAAAAGTCCAAGGAGATTTTGACATTCAGACCAGTTTAAGATTTGCTCCTGACTCTTGCTACCCATTAGCATACGGTTAGAGAAGTATCAGTAGGGTTCTTAGTAACACGAGTATTTAAAGAAGAGATCTTCCTCCTTTTCCACTTTCTGCTGTTCCCAGTAGATCCCTGAATCGCTGTAAAAGTTTATCAAATCAACTTCTCCACAAATTTATTATTTTATGGGGATTATTTGCGGAAAAAAATAGATGAGTCAAGACAGCTGTCCTGGAAGATATTTTTAAACCCTATACTGGACATGTCTTACTACATTGACAAGAAGTGGAGTTAAGATTTTAGGAGTGTTAGGACCCACTCTACTACCTTTGAAAGGCAGAATTATTTAGACTTACAAGGAGTTTACTTTCTTTATATCTTCGAAGAGACTGAAACTTCATAGTAAGTGTCTTATAGCTGTTGCGGCTCTGCATATATAAATAAGAACACCCGCAGGCGTTGCAGTGGGTGTGTGAATTAAAAGACTAAAGCAAAATGCTGCTGTAACAGTTCTGTGAGAAGGAATACCTGCTCGCTAGGAATTTGCTTCGCCACACATCGCACTGTATAGACATGCGCTCCAGTTGTTCAGACAACTGAGACATATTCCGGCCCAAGACTTCGTTTTCTAGGATAAGCTGATTTTTCTCACGAGCCATCCGTTCAAAGTGATACTGCAGGTCATCCCCAACAGAAGCAACAAGCAATTTCTTCAGCTCCCGATTCACCTAGAATTAGACCAAACTATCTTATTATTACCAAAAGAAGGTTGAAACACCTTCTGCTTTCTGAATGCAGCACAACTTACTGCAAATACCAAACTGTAAGTTGCCTTCCTCCTTCCAGCATGGGATCTACCCAAAGCAGAGTATATTAAGCCTCACAATACACTTCAGTAAGCCATACATTTTTAAGACTAATACATGTTAACACTTTCTTGCTTAAATTTTAACAGTGTTCAAAGAGGAAGAATGAAAATCTGCTACAAGAAACAAAGAAAGTTTCCGCAGCGTTCAAGTCCTGACTCAGTTAAGATAGCAAAGGAGGAAACAAGACATCCATTTATTACTTTTGAAAGTTACAATCCCCCTTTCTACGGTAACATTTTTTACTTAGCAGTTGGGTTGAGGAGTAAAGACTTTTCTCATGAAAGATACATTTCCCTGCAGCTCTCTAGTGTGTTTCTCCCAGCTTTGTGCCTTTGATACTTTTATCTGCTGACAGAGAAGCCCTACTGGAGTCCTCAGTTGCACTTTTACTCCATATTTTAGCTGATAAGCTCAAAAGGAAAACTTTTTGTTTCAAGGCTACAGTGTCACAGCAGTTAGCTTTGATTTTATTCACAAACTGTCTAAATAAACCAGAGCTGCTCATCTGTGTGTGAGGAAAAAAAAACACAAACCTTTCATTTCTTACCTCTGTCTGTATACGAAGCTGATTAGAGAGACCTTCTTTATCCTGTAACAACCGCTTTTCTGAATTCTTTAGCTTTTCAAGTGCATTTTTCAACTCTGTCTGTTCTTTCTTGGGATCTACAGTGCCATCCGACTGATGGAACAGATCTCCTTTATGTCCCACTGATTTAGCTACTTTAGCATTTTTAGTTGGAACAACATGGGTGATAGCTGCTTTTGGGACTAGTATACGCATAGCTTCGATCTCTACTGATTTATCAGCGTGTATTTTCCCTAGCTGCAGAACTCCGGGACTCAGCGAAGAGACTGTCTTTTTCTGTGGGCTGTGGTGGATGACATGGTTTGTAGTGTTGGCTCCAGTGCTTGCTTCCACTGATTCAGCCGTCTGCTCTGTTTCCATGCCATCTCCAGGTCCTCGGATGGGTGACGAGGCATAGTCAACTAAAATTCAGAAAGAGTGGAAGGAGAAGTTTACCACCTTTCATTTCGTTATGGTTTCATTGCAACTCTTCCCTTTATTTACTCTAAAGGTGGAGATTTTCATTTTACACTGCACGTTTAAAATAGTCCTATACAGCACAAGTTAGGATCTAGGAAGTCATTACTTAAGTGTGTATTGCTCATTAAGACAAAATCATTGATCTGAATTGTATTAATTCTGGGATGCCATACAAGATTGGGTAGATGCAGACATGATAAAGAACTAGTAAGGAAAAAAAATCGTGACAACGTTACCTATAGGCTGACAGCAAACTTCACATTTTGGGAGCTTGACAGAATGAGAGCAGGCCTATTTTAAAAGCAACAATAAAAAGCAGCTACTAGCTACATAGCTACTAATGCCATAAGAAGTTTAAGAGGTTTAAAGTACTATCTGCTGTACGTTTTAATTGTGAACGAGTCAGTTTCACTTCATTTCTAATCAATGGCCTCCAGTACTCCCAGCGAGGCTGCAATCTGGTCTAGATTGCCAAGTAAACATAACAGTCACTGACATTCATTTTACTGAAGTTCACCAAGTTTTCAGTTGAGTTAAATATTAAAGTTTCCTCACAATGGGTAAAGGCAGGAAAGTGTCTTACAACACAGCTACACATGCTGCTGTTACTTCTCAAACTGTGGGCGGTAACACGTGTCTGCATCCTCTATCCAAAATTTCAAAAATACCGCAGTGGTGCCGTTACACTGCCCAATTTTCAAGTGGGTTGAATCAGTACCACCAGGTTGTAAAGACCACAGTAGGACTGACAGACAACCGTAAAAACAAGTGACAGATTTGGTTTTCCATACAAAACTAGATTACGAAAACCCATTGCATTAACTGCCCCATCCGGGCAGCTCTTTGTTTTTCACTGCAGCAATGAGGCCACACAACTGTTTCCTAACAGCTAAATAAAGGGAATAAGCCTTTAGAATTCAGGTTAAAGTACTTGTAACCCAGTCTGCTTAGACATCACGTGAACCACCTACCTTTTTCTAGGGATGTCATTTTCTCTTTAGCACTCAGTTCTTCTTAACTACATGAATCTGAGGAGAGGAAAAGAAGGAAAAAAAAAAATCTTTAGCGAGATAGCACCGATGGTTAACGTTGGGTTACCCTATTTTCTAGTACAACCTTGAAAGTTCAGTTCAGGCACGCTGATAACGCTCTTTGCCATGAGCTGGAAGTTGTAACTTATAAGGGGAAAAAAACACAACAAAACAAATTAAAAATAAGTGAGCAGAAAAAACACTGCAGGACCCAGAAGAGCTAAAGGAAGGCCACGCAGCTTCCAGCATTTGCTTCTTTCACTGAACTTGACCTCCCAGCTCTTGCTGCTCGACCTCCACCCCTCAAACTCCCGTGACAGTACCACAGCCCCGCAGCACAGCCTGAGGGGCACGCACAGACAGCCTGAAATCACCAGGGAAAAAAGCCAAATCCGCGCTGTGCTCGGGGCGGACAAGAGGGGAGGGACTGACGGCTCCGACACGGCGCTGGTGGCAGGGAGCAGGCCCCTGCCAGCTTCCCAGGCCCCGGGATGCGTTGGGAGGGGTAAAAAAAAGGTAAAGAAACACAGAAAATGACGGAAAACGAGGAAAGCAGAAGCGCAGCCTCCCCTCCCCTCCCGGGGCTCCCGCCGCCCCCAGCTAAGCCAGGGTACGAAGCCGTCACGGCGAGACGGTGACGGGCCCGGGTCCCGATCCGGATCCGAATCCAGCTTCGAATTCGAATTCGAACCCGACCCCAACGGCCGCCGTTTCTCCCCCCCCCCCCCCACCGCGGCCGTTACCGTCGGCGGCAGCCCCGCGCCCGGCTCCGCCAGCGCCCGCCTCAGCTTCCGCTTCCGGCCGCGGGGCAGGGCCGCGGTTGCTAGGGAACGGCGGGGGCAGGCGGCAGCGCCATGGTGAGCGCCCGGCTGGGGATGGGATTGGGATGGGATTGGGATTGGGACTGGGATTAGGACTGGGATTGGGGTTAGGGGACGCAGCGGAAGGCCGGCAGCGGGTTTTAGGCGGAAACACGTCTCCCCGCTGGGCGTTGCGGTTCCTCAGGGGGGCGGTGGGGCTGTAGGGTCGCGGTGGGCGCGGTTGGAGGGACCCCAAAGGCCTAACCCCAGCCCCGGCCGTGGCAGGGACACCCCCCCCACCGGACCGGGCTGCCCAGAGCCCCATCCGGCCCTCACGCAGCTGGGGTCTGTCCCTGCTGCTCCAGCACCCACGCTCGGCATCAGCGCCTGCTGCTTCATCAGGGGCACCGCAGCTCGCTTCCACACACAGGGCTTCTGCTGAATCCAGGCTAAATTACGCAAAAAGGCCCTTTTTGTATTTACCCGTGTCAGCAGAAGTCCCGCTTTCTGAGTTTATGCAGATGCCACCTAGGTACAGAGTGCATATCATAGCTGTTTCACGTTAAATATGATGTGTTTCTAACCTTTGCAGCTGAGGTGACACCAGTTAACCGATCCATTAAAGTGGTGTTGAATCCTACAGCTATCTCTAACGATACTTTCCATAGTGATTTTGTTTAACTTGTTTGGAAAAGCCTTCAATGACAGGGACTTCCTGATGTCCTGACATAGCTCCATTACTTAATGATTTTTATAGTTACTGTTTGTATTTTTTTCCTTATACATTCCTCATTGCAGCTGATGCCAGTGGTTACTAGTTCTATACATGGCAGGCATAAAGATAACCCATTTTTGTCTGTTACATGCAAAAGAACTTGAAGATTATTACTTCACTATTCTGTCTTTTCACGTTACTCTACACTAAACAGACTTTGTTCTCTTAGTATTTTCCTATTGATCACATATGTTTAAACTTTGGATTTTTTCTGTCTGCAATTTTCTCTAAATGTGGTGTTTAATCTGCATACTGTACGCCAACTGAGGTTTCACTGCCGCTGACCAGCATAAAATTCTTGTTTCTTATGTCTTAGATATTCAGTGGCAAATTAGCCACATTTTTCTCTTCTTTCCTGGCTGCATTCTCCTGTTGAACTGCGATCTTCTGTAACTTTCAGATTTTTCCTGTCTTTTTGCTGTCTGGCTAGTATTTCCCCAGGTATTTGAATTTATTTTCTTGATCATCATTGTAGTAATTGGCCTCTATAGAATTTCAGACCATTTCTCAGCTAATCACTTTGAATTCTGCTTCTATTCACCAAGCTGCAGTCTCTCCCAGCCTATTGTGAGCCCAGATTCTGAATGTGCACCTCCTCTGTTTCATTGTCAGTGTAACACTGAAATAAAATATGAAATAAAACTAGATGTGGGACAGGCCATTTCGGGACTCCACCTGAAATCATCTGCCAGTTTGCAAGTGAAGTATTCCTAATTGCTTTTGCATCCAGCAGTCAGAACTGCTCTTTAATTCAGGCTGTGATTTCCTACTCTGCTTGTCAGAATGTGGTATGTCTTGGATTAAAAGTCCTATCAAAGCCAAGTGTGTCACATCAGTGACTTCTTTACTCAATTAGGTCAGTTACTGTGCAACTAGAAACTAGATGTGATAGGATTTGTTGTTGACACGTTAACATTTTCTGCTTTTTATTATCATAATTGTCTTAGATGCTCAACAGTTCTCCATTTAATAACTCATTCCGTTGTCTTCCAAAGGCAGCAGTGAGGCAGCTGTCCCAGCCTCATCCTCCTGCAGGGACTGGTGGCCTTTCTCTAGGTGTGCTCAGAAATAAGAGTGTTTTGAGGTTTCTTTGGCTGGTCTTGGTGGTACATCAAGGACCATTTTACATGCTAACATGGGTACGTCTAACTTCTTCAAGCTGTTCTTTCTCTCCCCGTTTGGCAGCTCTGTCCCCTGATTAAAACCAAATGTGTTACTTCTTTGGTCATAAGCTGCTTAATTGCTTTGGTAAGTGCTGAAGTAAGAAGTGTATTTCAGTTTCCTCTTCATTATATATTGTCTGTTCTCTTTCCCTGTAGTGTAATGGGCTGCTCTTTTGATTTTCTCTGACATTTCATGTGTTACAAAAAGAGATAAGTTACCAAACTTTTGGGCACAGTGACTTTATACACCTGATCCATCTCAAACATTTTCAAAACATCTTTTCTTAGACACCATGAATTAAAAAATGAACGACTCCTTCCAAGGAATTCAAGTGTTGTTCTACAAGCCAGGTTTTAACCTCAGGAACCTAATTAGTTTCTGAAAGCAAGGACTATTCTGGTGGAAAGCTTGGTAGGCCCATGGTACTGTGTTACTTACAGTCAGTAGAATAAATTATGAATTATGATTACATTAGTTGTAACACGTATATCTACTCAGAAAAAAAAAAAAGAAAAAAGTTTTAAGTCATATAATGGCCACAGAAAGAAAAGTATAGTAACTTTTAGTTGTTTCAGGTCAGTGTACTAGTGTTAGACCTTACACTTGGCTTGCACAGAGCCAGTGCACTGGAGACTTGGTTGGGTGCGTTGTAAAACCAGGCACATAACTGGGGGAGAAGCTAAGGTAAAAGAGAAATGTTTTGAAACATCGTGCAGTTGTCTGCTAGCTGTTGGAAAGCAGTTTTCGTTGACATCAGTGGACAGGATTTCAAATCAGCTCTGATGCATCTTGAGTGTGCATGTGTGACATATGGCTGCTGTGGACTGTCGGCAGTAAATGCCCTGAGAGAATCTCACTTGTTTCCCTCTCCAGAGGTGGTGTTTCGCCTGGCTGCTGGAAGCAGTTACTCTTTTGGGGTGCCTTGGATGTAATCACACGCAGAGACATACTGGAACATCATCTTGAAAATGTTTGTTTCTTTTTATTAATGAGTTTGTTGCACTCTGACACCTGAAAGAGTTCCAGATGTAGAAATCCACCATTTGCCAGAGAAGAATGGACTCTACGTGCAAGCAGTGGTCATACAGATACAGAGCCTTATCGCACTTAGGCTGTCTGGAGGTGCAGTTACATGCTTTTGTTTCCCTCTGTTCTTTAAAACCATTATTCTTGCCCCCGCAGCTCTCACAGCTGCAGAGTACATCACCAAGACTCTTTTCATAGCAGAGCAGACAAGTAATACTTCCGTCTTGCACGTGTGGCTTTGTCTAATAGGACGTCATCTGGATGTCATCCGGCTTTGGTTTTGTGGATGTGCAGGCACACAGTTAGTGGAATTTGAGCTTCCAACTACCTTTGATTGAAAAACATCTTTGATTCATCACTGGAAAAGACTTTGTGTTTTGGAAATGAATCTTAGAAAATAGGAAGCAAATCAGCCATTTCTAGAACTTGACCACAGTGAGCTTGCTCATGGTCCAGCGTTATCGTGTTGTGATCAAGTTTTCGGCTGAAGGCATTATAAGGCAATACAGCTCCTGAGGCAGTTGTGGAGTATACCTTGGTTTACTGGAATTTCATTTGGGAACCAGTAATCTCAACCATACTGGACTAGCTTGTAAGATGGGATGATTTGGTGAAGAGTGGTCATTCAGAGATGAACATATAGACAGACAAAACTCTTTCCCATTTAATAGAGTTTCCTGAACAAGGGCACATTTATAGAGTAACTTTTCTTTTAGTCATTTGCAAATTATGTACTTTTGGTTGCAAAACAGTTGCCCTTAAAAAAAATATCATTTTCTTTTTTTAAACTTTTGTGGAGGAGATGAAAACCTCTCCCAGAAACTTCCTTAATGTTTGAGAAGATTTACTTCTTTGGTCTTCAAACAAGGGACAGTTTCACTGGAGTGCCAGCTGGTGATTACCCTGGTTTTTCATCTGCAGAGTAAGTGGCCTGAGTCTTTTTGTTGTAAGCTGGCATGACAGAAACAACCGCAAAGACCAGTTTCCTTAATGGCTGTCACTTGCTGCATTTAATTGCAGGGAAAATAAAACATTGTATTGCATGGTGAGTCTTATACAAGCATGAGAAGTACGATAGCGTTTCTTTTTGAACCAATGTTTCTTAGTATTGCTGATTTCCTTCTTGGGCAAGGCAGCCTATGCACGTGGCAGAAGATGTAGCTGATAAAATAACAGGATTTTGGGCCTGTGCAAGCCAAATGAAAACTGCTAAAAGAATGCAGCTATATTTGACTGAGCAATGTGAAACATTGTTCCAGGAATTGTTTTGGGTTTGATGCTGCCGTCTTTGTGGCATTACTTGCTATACAAAATACCACCCTGCATATATAAAGTTGACAGGTTCAGAATCCATGGGATAAATTGCCTCCTACTCCAGCCAACTCTCGGCTGTGGCTTGCAGGAGTTGCCATCTCTCTAACAGTAATTTTAGATGCAGTGAGAGCTCTTCTGACTGATGTGTCTGAAGTAGCTGACAGCATGAAAGGCAAAGTGATCTAGTTATCTAATGAATGTATCATTACATAATGATACATTCCATATTAATCTCCCAGAATTGTCTCTCAGGATCCTTCAGATTATAGGTGCAGTTGTTAATAACTTTGGCACATCCATTCTAATTACATGGGTTTGTTTGTTTTATTTTATTTTGCCAGAAACCAAAGAAATTCAGGGACAACTCAGTAAGCCACTGTCAGGAGTGAAAAGAAAAGTTGACAACTGAAAGTTTGTAATAAAGGAATAATGGGATTTGATGATAGAGACAGTGGTTATTTAGAAAATTGTTCCAGGCAGATTTCATGTGGATAAAATTTATACTGAAGGATGTTGTATCAGAGGTTTTAATTTTGTTGAAAGCACATCTGGACTTGGGTTATTATAAGAACCCAACAGGTCTGTGTAGGACGTGGAGGAGTGCAGGAGGATGGGTGTTACCTGTGGGCAAGAAGCATCCAAACTGACAATAAAAATCATGGAATGGGCATTTGGGTTGGAAGGGATCTCTTGGGGTTATCCAGTCTGGCCCCTTGCTCAAAACAGGTCTAATTGGAGCAGGTACAGGAGTCCTGAACATCTCAAATCCTCTCCTCCCGGCAGCCTGTTCCAGTGTCTTGGTTAAAAAAACCAACCAACTGACCGACCAAAAATGCCATGGGATTAAAAATCCTACTGTGTAACTGGAACTTCCCGTGTTTCAGCTTGTGTCCTTTGCCTGTTTTGCTGTCAGCATGCGTCCTGTGCAGTCTGGCCCCTGCTGGCCCTATGGGCTGTAGTTGGGCCACCCTCACCCTCTCCTTTCTCTGGCTGGCTGAGCAAGAAGGCACCAGTGTCTCAGCTCCGTCTTGTGTGTTGTGTTTGCCATCCCCTGACTTTTCTTCCTCTTTTCAGTCAGTAGTGTCCATTTTATTTAAGCCGAGGGAATAGGGAGTCTCTGAAAAGTGGTTTGGGGCTGTTCAGTTGAGCAGCTTGACTGAGTTCCTAAAGATTAGCAGTGCTCTGTATATCCAGGTGGGGGGCTCTGCTAATCATTGACAGGTGAAAAACAGATGATGAGGAATACCTGTTGCTGTGAGCCTGGAGCCGTGAGGCTTTTTCCATCAGCATCGACCTTTAACTACAGCTGTGGCCACCAAGAGTAATCACTAAAGGTCCTACCTCATGAATGTGCTTGGCCTAATCCTCCAAAACTGTTTTGTGTCCACCTGTGGCCTTACACAGGTGGAAACCAGGTGCACTGGTGCCTAAGCAACCTGCCAAGGTCACCGAGTACCCTTTGGTGAGTGGAACCCAGGAGTTTTCTCCCAGTTGACAAAATGGAAAGAAAAAACAGCATAAGGATTGATGAGTAAATGTACCTGTAGTCTCCGGAACACAGTGCCACAGCTTATTATTGAGAGCTTAGCAAGTATTTGTATGTGTAACGAAAATATCCCCTGATAAAGTGAGCACATACAAAAGGTAGACGTTCGTTTTTTTCATGCTAATACCTATAGGTAAATACATTTCCTCTGTGAGGTTGCCCTTGCAAGCTGTCGTGAACAGTTCTGTTACTCCTCCAAAACACGTGGCATTGGCATTTTTTGGAAGCTGGGTATTGAAGAAGGCTGTGTGACCCCGTTTCAGCCACTTTCCTGTATTAAAAGGACTTTATCTCTCAGGCTGTGGGAGTCTGTGCTTTATCATTTAGTCTTTTTATCTCGTTTTGCCATTTAGCTAATTTTGAGGCATAGTGTACTTGGAAGTGGTTGAAAGGAGGTGTCCAACCTCCCTTTGAGCACTAGGTGGTGCTCCGATATTTGCAAAGAAGCGGCTCTTGGCGATGCAGTCCCGAGAGCCTTGTTGCATCTATTTGCATGGGATTCTTCATTAATTTTAACCACCTTTTTCATTAAATAAGTCATGCTTTCGCTGCAGAATATTCTAACGTGCTTGGAAAGAGCAGCCACACACCAGAGATGTATACACATGGGAAGGGGAGGATGTGTGCGTGCATACTTGAGGCTGTGTACCCGTTCTTCCACATGAATGCCATGCATATTTAGGTACGATCTTTCACTAAACCTAGTACCCCTTCTATTTTTATCTTTTCTCTGTGTTCATTCTCTTCCTGTAGTATCTGGGAATGGCAGTTGTGGAGCAGGACTGCATTATGCCACCTGTTTTCTAGTTACCTAATAGCAATGCTGTCCTTGCCTTGCCTGATGTGCTCTCTTATGGCACACTGTAATGACCGAGTTACGGCTTCAAAGCCTGAACATCCCCAGTTCACTGGGGAGAAGGGATGAGCAGCGGTGTGGATCCAGTCCTTGCAGCTGCCGGACCAGCAGAGGTTGCTCGTGGCAGCTGCAGAGCCAGCAGGCTGGGCAGGGACAGCAGCCCTGTTCTGGCTCCTTCTGCAGGTTTCTGCACTGCAACAGAGTCTGCAGAAGTGGGAAAGGTGAGTGAACCACATGAGCTGCCTTTGCCTTGTTTTTGGGAAAAACAAGGTGGGGGGTTATACTTAAGTAGCCTGGATATTTAATCCATTAAATCTTGCTGTCCTTCTGTGGTTGATGGTTGTTCCTATTGGTGTAATAGACTTTGATGATGGTTATTCCCATTTTACAAAAGGATGAAGTGGGAAATACAACCACCTTTTTGTAAAAGTGCCGAGCATCGAATGCACTAATGCAGGGGATAATCTGTCAAGGTGAAACCAAGCTATTTGACCAAAACCATGTGCAGGTTTATTATTCTTCAGTCACTGCCTGCATCGAGCAGAGACCTTCACATCTCTGGGGACTAATGCAGGCTGCTCAGAACTGTGATGACAAAAGTCCTCTGCTCTGGAAGAGAAGTAATTTTTGTTAGCTCATCAAAGAAATCTTCATAAAATTGACCTGTAAAAGGCCAGTAGGAATGGCAGAGTTTAAGAACAGGATTCAAACTACCCACTCTGCTTCCACTGCCGCAAAGGATTTTACTTTCTGACAACTTTACTCCTGGGAAGCTGCTGAACAGCTTTTGCCATGAGAACTGTTCACAGCTAACTTGTCATTAGCCTGACAGCAGATTAAAGGGTATATGACCACAACATCTGTGCTAGCTGAGGTCTGGATTTAGTCCACCTACGTTAGAATTAATATTTGACACAATCTAGGAAAAAATCTAGGAAGTGTGTTAACTTCAGCATTTGGTTAAACAGTAGTGCAGGCAAAGTACTTGCTTTACGTGCCCATAGTAGTGAATAAGAAACCTGTCAGCAGGGTTGTTTGCGTACTTCAGGGCATCGTAAATCTTTACTGCACCGTTACATGCTCTGACTGTTCAAGCTGGATGCAGCACGTTTGGTCTTTGGATCGTTCACAGACTCCTGGGTGTTAACGCTCACTGGTGTCAGCGGGCCGAGGGACACCCTTAGCTGTGATTCCAAGGCAAACAATTGGTTCTTGCTAAGAGCAATTTTCAGAACCTTATTATAAGCTGAGATAATTTCAAGATGCTGAAGGCATTAGGTTAACCTGAAGTGCTCGTGAGAGCTTTCGTTCAGGATTTGTAGGTGTTTTCCTTTTGAACCTCTACTTCCAGCTGCCCATAATGATCTGAGACTTGAACCATTCTGCTGGAAATTTTCCAAACAGCTTCTACTGGGAGTTGAAAGTTGAATGGAAGACTTGAATAAGAATGTGTGGAAAACAAGTTGAAATATTTTCTCAGTCCTAATAAATAAGAAAACAGACAAATAATAAGCAAACAAACAAAATTAATAAAAATTCAGTGTTCCTCCAAAGAGCTTTTGTTTTGAAAGGCTTGGAAATTGAAAGCTGGAGTTTTGACAGAGGAAAGGTGTATGAAAGGAGACTACCTTTGAGTGTGACTATCAATGTTAATGTTTGGATGAGTTTTGAGCCTTTCAAAACTGTTTTTCCTGTACATACAATACAGGAAGGGTTGTGTAATGGGATGTGCACAGGTATCTGAGTGTATGTGCAGCCCTGTTGTCCTTTCTGGGGTCACATGCAGATGCTAACCTCCTATTTCAAAGTCAGAGACCCAGCATCCAGCAGCTGACCATGGCAGTGTGAGTTCTGCCACTACTGATGGATTCTGCAAAGCACCTAAGCTGTATCCTGAAATGCAATTATGCAAGTGCCCCAAGTCTGTGAGATGAGGAGTGTTACAGATGCTTTTCTGAGTCAGGGAATGGCTCTGCTTTCGCTATAATCACTGTCACACTCTTCCTGAGTTGGTGGAGGCAGGTAGGAAAATGCTGAGCACTACTGACTACTACTAGAGAAATTATATGGGCCCATGTAATTAAGGAGTACAATAATATAACTTGTGATCTTCAGCTTTATAAAGTACATCATGTAGCATGCATTAAATGGAGAGATACTCCCTTCAAGATGAGGTTTAGCTGGTCTTCTAAAGCTACACCTGTCTTCATGGAGCAGGAGCAGCAGTGTGGGGTCCTTCATGTGTTTTAGAGAAATTGCATTCCAACATCATTAGAAAAATACCATGAATCCTATAACTAAGTACTTAATTATGACATGTAATTGCAGAGGGTTGGAGTTAAGGGTTGAGGATTTCAGTTCTTGACTCTCTTACATGAGAGACTGGAGGGGGAAAGAATAGGTTACACTAATCACGCCTACATACTACATAGAAAGCCTGCAGAATTTGCATAATCTAGTAAAAGCTGATTTCTTCCTTAGCAAATTGGCAGAACAGCCAGATAACGTTGTTGTTGTGAGGTGGGAATGCAGATTTCTAAATCTGGGAAGAAAGTTTTGGGTCTTCAGCCTTCAAGGGCTGTGCTCATCGAGAGCCCTGCACATATGGAGTGGATTTATTGAAATCCCAGTCAAAGGTGATGATTAACTTGGTCAGTGCTACACAGACAGAAATATCCCCACATTACTTGGCAGCAGAAGGTCTGGGCAGCAATGGCCATGTGCCAAAAGCATGTGCATAAGCCAAAAGGTATCTGAGAAGCTGGGTACCAGTAGTAGTGGGAGTCAGGTAACTGGATCTGGAGGAAGTGGCACCTGTTTATGGCAGGGGAAGCGTTCTAAATGCAGCAGTGTTTCACCTGTTTAAAAGATTTCCAGTGTTGATTAAAATTTTTGAAATTTTAACCAATCTTAATTAGTTTCTAATAGTTGGCTAGGACTTCTGTGAAATTTTCATTAGGTAGGATTTGCTTTATACAAGGAGAGGGGGGAAAAAGAGACTTCCAGAATTCACCAGTGAACTTCTGAATGCGAGGTTTAGTTTGAGAATTGTCTGTAGTCGAGACATTGCCATAGAAATTGCAGTTGCCAGATGTTTCTCAATTTGAAAGTGATCTTTCTGACTCTCTGAAGAAAAGCCTGTCGAGAAAGTGGTGGGAGGACCAACAGCAGCAAAGGGGCTGTGGAATTGGAGCTACAAAACTTGTACCAGTGCCTGTGGCAGAAACATGGACAGGGGAGGAGGAGGAAAATGAGATTTGAGAGACAGCTAATTGAGAGCTCTATCTGCACAGTGCTGTGGATTTATGTTGTGCCTGGAAAATATCCTGTATTAAAGGAACTGTGAAGGGTAGAAGATGGGTTGAATTGCACAACATAATAAGTGTGCATTGCTGAGGATTCATTTTGGGTCTTAAGGTGCATTACAATGCTGAAAATGAGAGCACTTTCTGCCACTTAAAATGCTGTTCGTTAAATGCCACCAGTATGTTTGAAGTCTTGTTTCTTGCAAAATTGTCACCAACATTTAATGGCTTAGCTGTTTCTGCACCTTTTTTTCCCTTTCCCTTTTCTCTCCTAAATGGATATTTTTCTTTTAAAGAATTATTGGTGATAGGAAATTACTCATAATGTACAAATGGAATTTTTTGTACAGCTGCTTTCAGCCTACTTGCCTCAGAAAAACAAAATTTATGTGATTTTAGTCTGCATGTTATGTGTATCTGACCACTGTCTTGTGTCCTCCCTTTTCTCCCCAGTAAGTCTGAAATTACTGGCAGATTTCAGGCAGAGGGATAATGATGTTCCTCCAGGTTTCACAGTAAAGCAAAGAGGGAAGAAACCTTCTAAGGCATCTTTAAAGAAAGACTTCATTGTGAGCTCAACCCTAGTTACACATCAGAGAGTCCAGGTGGGTTTCAGCCTTTATTAAATGCTTGAGCTGAAGAGAAGTTACAGGTAAAACAGTTGGGGAAGGGAAACAGGAGTAGAAAGAACCAGGGCTCATTACTTCTTGTGTTTGCTTGTCATTTAGTAAGGACAAGTAGTCCTAACGGAAGGCAGAGTGTAGTGGTACAGAAGTGTATTTGCCTAGTACTGTTGCCATCTGAAGTTGTGCATACAGGCCCTCTTGTTCAATCAAACTGAAGGGCATACAGTGCCTGGAAACTAAGAAGACAGACATGTTTGATGAAGCAGCAAGTGCTTTGCTCTGTGATAAAGTGACAGTCACTATTTTGCTCACCGTCCCTTTGCTCTCTGAAAGGCATCTCGCTGTAGCAGTCCCGTCACTGACTGTATGAAAGGGAGTGATGCTGTTTGGTTTGTCTAAGCTAGAATTGCTTGACAGCTTTTAGAGTACAAGTATCCCATTTATTCATAGAATCACAGAACGGTTTGGATTGGAAATGACCTCAAAGCCCACCCAGTTCCAACGCCCCTGCCACGATCAGGGACAACTCCCACTAGCCCAGGTTGCCCAAAGCTCCATCCAGCCTGGCCTTGAGCACCTCCAGGGATGGGGCAGCCACAGCTTCTCTGCGCAGCCTGTGCCAGGGCCTCACCACCCTCATAGGGAAGAATTTCTTCCTTATGCTAAATCTCCCCTCTTTTCGTTTCAAGCCATTCCCCCCTGACCAAGAGTCCCTCCCCAGCTTTCCTGCAGGCCCCCTTTAGGTACTGGAAGGCCGCTGTAGGGTCTCATTTTCTAACTTCCATCACCCTTTATTTAGCATGTCAGAAGACTGGTCATGTTTTTTTTTTTTTTTTCCCCTCTCCTGGGTGAAAACTGTTTGCACAAATGGAGTTGGCCAGCTCATTAAGTATTTTGGCATCTATTAATGTAATTTAGCTTGACATGTCTTGTTTGATGTTTCAACTTCATCATTTTACGTAACATTTTTGTAGAGACTCCAATTGTTTTAAATGGTTTTGATTTTGCTCTTTCAGCTTCATGGTTTTATCCGCAGGGGACTGTCACATCTGAGATGTCCTTACCTGAAAGAAAAGCACTCCTAGCCCACTGGTTGAGCCCATTTTTAAAGCTCACTGAAGTGACAGCTTTTGTCTGGTGTTCTGAATACATGAGAACGCAGCGCTACTTGAAAAGCTAGGTGTCCTGTTCCCTGGGGAGGTAACACCTAAAAGCATTCAGCTGAAAATAAAGCGAAGCTGTCTGAATGTTAGAATGGGAGAACACTAAAGCTAATAACAGCGAACAGTTTAAAGCAATAGAAGTAGTATTTCTGGGGCTCTTCAGCAAGCAGGTGATGCTGTGACGGTGCTTCTACCTGTGGCCTGCTGGGGGAGCATGAGTCTGCGAGCGGCTGCTTTGGAGGAAGGTGGAGGTGGATCTGGCTGCAAGCCCTGATTCCAGCTCCACAGATTAGGATTTTATCCCTGTCTTTCTTTTCAGTTTCTATGAAGTCCTTTTGTGGTAAAGGTAAATCTGAAGTGGTGATTAGTCCAGAAGATTTAATGATCTGTGAGCTCTGAGGAGCTGTTTTAAATAACTCATAACAGGACTTAGATACGCACTGTTAAGAGATTCAGCATACATCTACAACAATAACTTCTGGATCCGATTCTGAGACTCTGAGGAAGGCCGCTGGTCAGGTCCCACACTTCAGCCTGTTGTCTGAAGAGTATGAGGCCAACATCTACTAAAGGAAGGCACCAACACATACTGCAATAGTTCTTTGTAGGTTCTACAGAAAAAATAGGAAAGATGAGAAGAAAGATACCCGTGGGCTGGCCATTTCAACAAAGTCTAATTTTTGCCAAAGAGAGTGCTCAGCAAACTTGCATGCACTTGTAATTTATTTATTTATTTCTAAAAAATGTAAGTACATGTTAGTGCATGTTATAAATTCTGACAGTGCATAACAGTGCATAAGCAGATTACCTTATATAGGAGTCAGATTCATGTCTTCACCCGAAAAGTTGTAAATTTTGTGTTTTTGTCCTTTAATACCATCTAATTTTTTATAAAAATATTCTTGCTCTCCCAGAACATTTCAGAGAGTGCCTACAGCCTGGCATAGGAAGCAGCAAGGTTGTTAAATAAATGTTTCTCCTAAAACTGTTGCCAGAATTTTGGGAAGTTTCAGGGCTCTCTTTCCAGAAAGTTTTCTTTCTGTATGAGGAGAAATACTCATTCAGTATGAGGATTGTTCTTGCTTGCTGGCCCAACCTGTTCCCAGTGATTTTCACACAAACAGCTTGATCGCTAAGACCAGTGTTTGAGCACAGCTTTTTCCTGGGACGGCACAGAGTTTTACAAAATACAGAATCAGGAGATCAAGACGGGTCTTTTTGACTCTGATCCAGCTTCTGCTGAGGTTTTATGCAGTCTTTGTATTGTTTCAGTGGGAGTTGATTCAGGTCCTTTTGATTTGATTTCCCTCAGATCGGATTTCGGAGTCACTGAGTCACTGGGAAAATCGAAGGAGCAGCAGACACGAAGCTACCCACTTAAAACAGCAACGTGCTTTGTGACTCCTAAACTTCCAGATACGTGGGCAATGGGCCCTGAGCCTGTGTCAAAATTTCATGCATGCTGCCGCTCCTGATTGCATATATAACCCTCAGTAGAGGCAGGATTACTAATAGCATGTAAAGGTGCACTTTCCAGATACCTCAGAGCTTTTGTAATTCCAAGAAATATTTGGATAGTTTCATGTGAAATTTCTTGAGTAATAAGCTGAAGGAGTCACGGTGCATTGCAGGCTGGGAACTGTTTTAAGCACAGGTGGTTGCTCCTAGTCAGCCAGAGATCGTAGAGATTACAGCTAAGAGCACGGATTGGCAAACAGGTAGAAAAATATTAACTTCAGGCTCACTGATGGGACAGAATTATCTGTATAGTGAAAAAGAATAAAGCCATATGAAAGGCGAGATCCTAGTAAAAATTAATTGCCTGTATGTTAACATGGGGAATCATCTCAACTGCCCTTCTCTTAGACTGTGATGAGGCAGAAATTGCACATGACCAGTAGAAACAAATGGCCTGAAACCCCGATTTCCTGTTTACTCCATCGTAAGAGATGGATTTCATCTCTAGGATGAAATTTCTAGTCAAAACTAGAGGGAGAGGACAGAGATGCTCATCCTGGAACAGTAGAATAGTGCGGTACTCAGGAAGGACCCTGAAGTTGGGATAACTGTATGTTACCAGCTGCATGTTCTGCCTAGCTCAGAGCAGGGTGATAAAATTGTTCTTCCACCTTCCCATGCAACCTCTTTACTCCCTGAGCTGCTGTTCCACCACTCTGTTGTTTCTTATGAGAAGCTTTGGAAGATCTGCTTTTGTTTTACTGCAGAACAGAAGCCCTTTGGAAATCTGCGAGCTTTCCAGGACAAGAGATCATTTCCTGCCCAGCTTACCAAGTGCTCTGCTTTCTGGTTATGAGCTTCCTTGGCAGCCACCTTCCAGACAAACTGTTTCTCCCTGCTGCAGAGTTTTTTATGAGCACAGTTCTGTCAGAAATGCTTAGGTTTAGCTTCCAGAACTTAGCTTCATGCTAACAGAGTGCCTGCTACTCCCATCAGTTTCAGAACTAAGTACAATATATATATATTTTTTTTATTCAGCTGTACTTCAATAAATGTTTCTCCTGTGCACAGAGCCATAGAATACATACTCCTACTGCATATTCACACATAGAAGGATAAACAAAAAGCCTAAGCTAGCAAAACCTACACATATATCCAAATGCTTTTCCCTGCTGCTTGCGAAAGAAGGAATAAAGAGAAAGATTATTCTTTTTGTCTTCGCAGTAGGTGAACTGAGATCGCTGATTTCAGTGGCCCTGGATTTTACCATAGAAAGGGGCTGCGAAAACTGAACTAAAGACAGCAACCCTGAAACTGTCAGTATGTGAATATAAAGCAGACAGTCACTGCTGGGTTTTCTAATGCTGGTAATTTTTCCACTGATGTGAAAAGCGTAAGGAAAATTATTTCTGTCTCAGTAGGTATTGCTTGGTTAATAGTGTGGTCGTGATTGAAGAGGCTGTGTGTAATTGTGATGAGGGTGCAGATACAGAAAGGAATGGAAATAATGTTTTAAGGGGAATTTTTTTTGGAGTTATAAAGTATTCTTAAGTTGACTTGATTTGTTGCTATTTGAGCTGTTCATGGTGACATGATTTCACTGGTCCCTAACCACGTCAGCCGTTTCCCTTCTGGTGCACTGAGCAGGATACCACCTGGCAGATCCCCTCTGGTCTCTGATCACCCTGTTCTGGACATGTGTTTTCTCTGCAAGTTGCCTTTCTTAGGAGGAGGAGCAGAAGGCAAGGAGCAGCCCCAGCACATTTCCCATAGTACCTGCCCGTTTCTGAGACTCCTTTCCATGTGGCAGCCTGGGACACACTCGTGGAAGAGTACATAGGAAAGTTGTCTGCCATAGCAGTTATGGGGATTGTGCACTTGAATGGAAGATGAAAGTAAATATTTGTAAAAGATAATTTCAGGGTTGTGAAGGCTTTATATTCTATTGCAGTCCTTACAGTATGTGATGGGAAGTGGACAGATGTTTGTGTTTGGTATTTGCCTTTGAAATCCTGTGGCATTACGTAACTAAACAAAAGGCTCACTTCTCATTTAAAAGGATTTATTATGAGTCTAGTATGTAGTCAATTTTTAAAGCATACGATTTGAAATCGGTTGATGTCTTTGATGAGTTGGAGTGGCAGTTTTACTGCGATGCCTGGGAAGGGCTCATCTGAATGTGTTTGCATTATTCCATTTCGTGATTGCATTCTGGGCTGCCTTCTGTCAGTTCTAAGGCTATCCGTATGAATCTCGAATAGTAAAATTGCAGTCCTGTCATGTTTTACATTGTACTTGCTTGGCAGAGTCCGCACGTTGCTTTTAATACTGAATTTCTTCACGTTGCAGTATGGAACAATTTACCTGTTCACAAATGTAATCTGTTTCAGTTATTTTTCTAATGTTTTCCTGAAGCTTGTAAGCTTTCTTCTGATACGGTTCTCTGCACTTAAAAATGACTTATTGTGATATTTTTATGTCTGTAAAGCAGAGAAAATTCTAGTTATGGCCCAGCTTTACAGATTTAAATTTGATCGTTTTAGAAAGCTGTTAGCTCTGTGTGTTTTCCAGATAGAAAATAATAACCAATTCCTATTTACCTGCTAACTGATTCCATTACTGGGCATTTGGGGGTTAGCTCAGCAGTGCTTTCCGAGTCTAAGCAGCCTTTATTACCTTGGGCTTGCTTGCCATCCTAAAAGAAGGTAATACAGAGTGGTCATTTCTGCCATTGGGCTAAATAAAAAGCAGTGGCCAGAAGAGCTTGCTAAATAGCAAATGTGAATAGCTCGGACGTTGGGTAAGATCTCAGAAAATGAATTTTGAATGCATCTTAAAACCAAGGATATGTTAAAAGAAATAAAGAAAAAGCAGGCCAATTCCTCAACAGACAAGACACCATGCAGTTCCTCACTGTAAATGCGAAGATACTGGTGACTAAATGAAAAATCTAAACACTTGTTCATTGCTTGTTCATCTAAACGTGTTACTTGCCTGAGACAAGTAAACATTTGGATATTTCCAAATTTTTACATAAATGAAAATTAGTAGCTTCTCTGTCAATTGCTACCTAGCAAACATCTTTGAAAGTGATGCTATAATATAAAATTGGTAACGTAAATACAATTGTATCGGTCTTGGTGTTATGAGGAGTGCATCTTCATTTATTTCATATGTCAGTAGTGTGTTTTTTTTCAGAAAACCTCTGTGGTAGACAGCTGCCTCAAAGTGATTGTGTGTACCATGCATCCTTGATCAGATGGTGGTCAAATTTATCAGTCAAATGATTGTGTTGTCTTCCAGCAGTAGGAGTGTATTTAAGATCAAGGGCGAAATTTGTCATTTATTATAATCTGTCAGCCCTCCGTGTTGTTTATTGCCAGTGACATGCCTATATGGAAGAACTAAGGTGTGAGTTTTCAGGTAGGAAGGTGTTTGTTCTGGCTTACATGTGTCTAGAACGATGGTGATAGCAATGAAGACACGAGCAGGACTAGCGTGAATAAGGGCCTGAAACTAGGCTAAGTCCTCAGGGAGTTTTTGTGCAGGATGCTGCACCTAAAACATATGTTTAAGTAATGTCCAAGGCTGTAGCGCAGAGATAAGGCTGTGCTGCCCCCACTGTGCAGGTCTCCCTGTGTTACAGTCATGTCTTTGTTTTGCAGTGGAGGGCACCGTACGGGCTGACAGTAGGGTGGGGAACTCGCCTCAACACCTTTAACTGACCAGACATACGTGTTCATCACACTGTGAAATCCTGAAATTGTTCTTTTTTATCTCATTCTTACCCATCGCTGCTTCTGTTGAGTCTTTAACCTGCAAAAGCTCTTATGTCAGTTTTAAGCTGAAGATGTTGGAAGAAAAGCTGCACTGACAACAAAAGCAAGATCGCGGATTTGTTTGGCTTAATGTCTGTAGGCTTCCACTCACCACAGAAGTGATTACGATTCTTTATCTTCTGATGTTCCGGAGTAGGCATTGAAGCCCGTGGGAACTCCTTCTGTCTGGTTGCTTAGTGGGCTGTCTTTGAAACAACTGAAATACTGCTGTTTTCTAAAATCTGAAGGACAAAAAAAGCCTACTTGGCTGCAACTTCAACTCCCAGTTGTACCTAAATGTTTAAGATAAGAGAGTGCAGGTACCTCTAAAGAGTGGAAGCCTGTGATGAGACCATTCTTGCCCTCAGGAGTAGCAATCAGATTTAGCAAGGATATGGAAAATAAAAACGTAGAGCTCCATCTAGCAGTTCTCAAACAATTGGTATTTGTAGGACCAATAGCTACCAAACACACACCACTAAGAGGTGCTGGAGCTGCGCGTCCACGTGCACTGCATCGCCTTTGTGCTTGCTTCCCCAAAGGATGAGTGGAGACAAGCTAAGCATGTAGCTACAGTTTCATAATTATTGCAGTCTACCTTTCAGGTCACACTCCGTAATGGCAGAAAATGAGGTGTAAATGAGATCAGGTTGCTTGTGCTTTATGTAAATTTCAGGCATTTAAGTAGTGAATTGAACTAATGTCCTTAGCTTGAATATGTTTATCTCAGCATTAACAGAAGTTCAGGTATCACTGGTCAGGAAGAGGAAAGTGTTTTCCTGAAAGTTGTGTGGGAAGCACGTTAAAATTCAGTATTTTCATTGTGAGCAAACACACTTTTTTAACATACCAAAGCACATCAGATACCTGCCTCAATTTCACAAAATTAAGAAGTCTAACAAGAACTGCTACAATAATTCAGATTTGATGGGGGATGAAATCAGAATAAGATTTTAGATTGCCTGGAAAACTGCCATATTGTTTTTATCATACTTAGAAGATGAGAGCTGACAAGCGAAAAGATGTCACCAGCTGTGTTAAGCAGATGAAGATGTGCAGGCTATGCATTTACTAATGAATTTTTTGACTTTTCTGATAGCAAATGCAAGGAAGTTTATTATTTATTATTATTATTACTACTACTATTACTGTTATTGCTATTTGTATATTTAAAACCATGTATGGTTGCTCTGATAGCCCTCCCATTTTTGTTTCAGAGTCAAGATGATAGATATGCTTTCACTGCTGAATGGTATGACCCAAATGCTTCACTCTTTCGGCGTTATGAGCTTCTCTATTATCCAAAGGATGGATCAGTTGAAATGGTAAGAATAAAAGAAAAATAACAGTTATTATAAGCACAATATGCAATTAAACAGTCTGTAAAATGGAAGGCCACTAGCTATGCCAATGAATTTTCCAGGTAATGAAAATGTAATTTAAGATGTACCTTGCTCTGTTTCTAAAACTAAACAAAAAGCAAAAACACTAGGTCACAGTGGAGCACATGGAAGACCTTCCATGTTAATGATTTTTACCTTAAATCTTATTTTGGCGTGGAGAGATTCATTTTCACAAATCTGTTTTCATTCAATCTCTACTTGGGTTTTAGTATTGGAACTAATCTGTGCTAACCTACTGCATGAGAAACACAAATTGAAGCTAATTCCAAGCAGGGAAATAAGCTTCAGCTGAAATTCCAGAAGTCTCTGAAGAGTAAAATGTTAAAAAAAAAAAAAAAAAAAGTTATCAAAATAGAAGAAATGGTAAACTACTCTTAATTTGGTTTTAAAGCAAAGAAGGATATTTCAGACAGTGGGATCCAAATCTTTCCATCAGTGGTGCTTGCTTTTTGACTTATGGTTCATACAACTAATCCCCTCTGTTTATTAATAGGTTAAAACAAGGATGTTGCAGAAGCAGGCACATATATAAAGATGAAGTATGGATAGTACAGATTAACCTACTAAAACAGCCAATTCTTTGTGCTCCCCTTTAGGAATGGGGGAATGGTTTTGACTAGTCTTTTCTGATTTTTAATGGCGATCTAAAGGTCTGAGAGTAGACTAGGTTTGGAAATTCACGCTTCTAAATTTCGTTATGAAATTTTCTTTTTCCTGCTGTAAGTATCAAATGCAGAAATCAGAAATAAGAAAACTAGCAAAATGTGCCTTTTCTTACCCAAACAATTGCGTACTGAAACTGTGGTACCCATCAGTATGAGGAGATGCACTTTGCACTTTTTACTGATAGTCTCTTCAAACAAACTCTACCATGATGTTGTCCCTTTTAAGTTAGTTATTTGTATGATGTCTGTGTGCACAGCTGTCAAAATGTGAAGATTTTTTTTCCCAGAGACAGTTTAGCTAATCAGTCAGGAGCCGTAATAATCTTCCTACACAACCATGTGTAGGCTGACAAAATTGTTGTTCATTTCACCTAGATGTCTCAAAACCAAGAGCTTTCAAGGTGTTCTTGAGCTGTCTTAACACTTTCTGCATCAAACGTTTTTGACTTGGTAGAGCAGCATTTTGCTATTGTGCTCTCATGTTAAGAGAGTACTGTGTGTTCACAGTCATGAGTACACAGACTTCGTATGATCAAGACAACCATTAAAAAAGCAAAAATGCTTGTAACACCTCTATAGAAAGAATTTTTGGGTGAGTTTGTGGACAATTATTAAATTTAGGATTGCCTTCTTCCCTCCTGGGTCTTTTTTTTATTTCCTTTTTTTTTTTTCTTTTCATTTTCTCTGAAATTTGATGAGTCTTTCTTCATTACTGTCAAATTCTTCTGTATCTTTTGGTGTCTTTCCAAGAGATGATGACTGCCCACCCTTACCTCTAACATGCTTTAGGAGAAGGGAGGTAATGGATGTGAGCCTGCTTCTCCCTGCTTAAGAGAGATACTGATAGAGAGATCACTTTTCCTACTGTTGCAGTGATAGCTCTTCTTTATCACACACCTCAGCTGAGGGTGGAATGGAGCATTTGAGGGCTTATGTTATGTCAAATCCTCAGCTTTTATTTTCTTTTTTAGTTCTTCATATCTTGGTTGATCCTGGAAAGGAAAATTGCAGTGGGAATAATGTGACAAGTTTCCAGCTTGCCTTGCAGCCATTAGAAGACAACACAGGTTTTTGTCCAAGAACAGCAAGCAACTGTTGTGATCAGACTGGATGCCTTGACAGAGATGTGCCCAACTGTCCCAAGTTTTCTGTAGTTAATAACTCTCACAGGAAATTCCTGAGGCCTGAACAACTTTTCTTTCTACAGAAGATTTTCGAAAAAGAGAGAAGTCTTTAAAATGAACACGTACTTAGCAGAGAACTATTTTATTTTGGATAATTAACCTGTGCATGTACATGAGAGAAGGGTGAAAAAACAATCACATTTGTCTCACATCTCTTCTGTTGCAGTTTATCATTTGCATTATAAAAAGGTATTTTAAACAGATCCAAAATTCCATTCTAAAGAATTGTTTAACACAGATAGATATCTCTCTTGTTTCTTCTGCTTGAGAAGAGAGAAAAAGCTGGGGAGGGTGCCTTTCTAGAAACTGTTAGTGAAATAACCAAGGAAATGTTCAGATTTTTAGTCAAGATGTTGAAGAATTTTAATGTTCGATTCAGTTAATAGGATTCCTGGCCAAGTCTAGGAAAAAACAAGTAGCTGAATTCAAGTGATTTTTTTTTCCCAGTATGTTATTGTTTCATTTACCCCTATGCTTATAACTGAAGGGCACGTAGTAGGATTGGAGAGGGTTGAAGATATTTCAGCAGGGAAGGGTTCTTCCTTGTAATTCTGCTTCAGCAGAAGGAAGCATCCAAATAACTTATATTCTCTGATCTCTAAAGTTTTAGCTGTTCTGGAAAAGCTCACAATTCATCTAGCTCAAGCCTAAAACAGGAGATGAATTCAAACATTTCAGAACATGGAGTATGTAATTTTACTGATTTATTTTTTAATCTGAGGCTTACAGGAATGAAGTTTTCTTTTAATGCTGTTCTAGTTTGTATACCGTTGCAATGGAGGACAGTACACATAAATGAAGAACAGAAGAGAAGTTTAGCCTGAAGAGGGCAAAAATTTTCCTTTCATAGGATTCCATTTCTCCAGGAAACTGAAGGGATCTGTAATATTGACATGGAGCAGAGAAGAGTGTGTTCATCAGGTTCTCTTTTGTGCTTTGCCAGCCCATCCAGAAAACTGCACATTACCGTCTTTCTACGTGCTGAGAAAGATGATACAAAGCTGAATTATCTTGACAGGCATTTGAGCTTGCAGCTCTAGGCAGTGAGAACTTCTCAACCTAGTGCTGCAGCCATCCATCCATCCCTAATTCAGAGTCTTATGCAGTCAAATAAAGCGTAATATCACTGGAACAATGCCCTGAAGAGGAGAGTTGCCACAGACAGTGTGCATCATGGTATTTACTGGTGTGAGCTGTTGGCCTGTGAAACGGCACAGATCTGCTAGGGGGAAATTCTCAGTGAGACTGGGCAGAGATATCCATAGGCACGTGAACCATTTATCACAGTTTGAATTAGCACGAGCAAATGGTAAAATAAAAACTGCAAAGACAGCTGTCACCCTGAGACTATTTAAATGGAACCAATTTTAATCGGGTTTTAATCTTCTAGGCATTCCCAGTACGCATGCAAGTTCAAATGGTTAGGAATTAAATCAGTTTAGTGATCAGATTCAATTTCACTGTACCATGGAAATTTCTGAAAGTTGAGTAAAAATTATGTTGAGTTTGCCTACAGCTTAGATCTCTTGCTAAGGTAAATCTTAACCTTCTTTTCTCTGCAGTATGATGTGAAGAACCATCGCACCTTTCTGAAGCGCACCAAGTATGAGAGCTTACACCTTGAGGATTTATTTGTGGGCAACAAAATTACAGTTTTTTCTCGTCATCTTTCCTTAGTGGACTATGGAGATCAATATACAGCACGCAAGCTGGGGAGCCGCAAAGAGAAGTAAGAATACCTGGTTTTTGAAATCTTACTTTGTGGTTGGGGATTCAAAGTAGTTGTTGTTCTTTGCTGGAAATGAGATAAGATTTCTTTATTGTGGTGAGAAGATGAATTACTCACAGGTTTTCATGCAGTTGGAAGGGATCTGGCATACTGATGGCTGGAGGAAAGCAAAGTGTTCCCTGCTTGTGGGAAAACCCATGATTGTCCCTCCCACGTGATAAATCTTCAAGGCCAGCTTATCCATGGTGTCAAGTGCTGCCTCCTCCAGGTCTCTCAAAAGAGGAGAGGCTGAGGAGAAAAGCATGGGCTCCAGTTCAGCTTTGTTACTCCCCTCAGAGCAGGCAGCAACTGTACTGTGATTTCTGTATTCCCTTGGGGCTGTATTGGTGTCGTAACCATGATGCGTGCTGCGCTTTGAAGTCCTGAATCTTGCAAAACTATCACCCGTCTCTCTGGAGTCTGTGCACAAACCTAGCACCTTACCAAACAGATCTACTCTGTGTTAGTAGTAGTAACTGAAAACAGTAGGAACAGGAATGAGAGTCCCGTTCTCCATTGCTTCTCCAAGCATGAATATGTTTTGTTTGTTTGTTTGTTTTTTCCTGAGAATGTTTTCAGCATTTCCTGAAATGCATCATGAGGATGGGAAGGGTAGAGTGGGAGTGTCAATAAAATCGTCAAGCTTGTTTGTTAGGACAAATTTCATTTATAATGGGTAAAGGTAAGACTCATTGTCTCTTTTCATTTGAAAGACTTGCTTTGGGAAGGACATTAAGAGCCCATCCAAGAATAAAAATATCATGAGAGACTTAATAAAATGACAAGAAGATTACTTTACAAGGAATTTAAATCTGATTTGATTGCACTGCAGGTAATTTCTGAATTTGCAAATGAGAAATTTTCTATAATTTATGTAATTTGCTCCAGCTTTTTTTTGAAAAGAGTACAGGATATTTTCTTAGGTATGATGTTCCAGGGAGCCCTATTCAGCTCGTTGCTTGTTCCCTCCAACTATGTGGGCTTATTTTGAGCTCTTGAAGAGGTGTAAATAACTGGGCACACAGGAAGAGCTGCAAGTTTTAACACTCTTCTTAGTCTTAACCTCACAAAAACATTGACTTGGAAATAACTGCGGTAAGTTTCCAGAGGGAGTTCTTCAGGTACTTTTTCTTCAAAGTGGAGTTGGGAATGGTGGAAGAGTAGCAAAGCAGGTAGAGAATAGCAAAGGAGGGCTTCTGTATGTGTTACTGCTCTCGGTGTGCCTTGTTGGAGCCTTGGGTAGATGACATCTGTCTTGTTTAGGGTTTTTATATCAATGTAACTTTTTATAGCTGCGTATTTTCTGCTCTGCCTAAACTAGCATAAGCCCTGGTGCTGATGCAGTTAAACCAAGAAAAAGTAGCTTGTGATAAAATGGCATGTTCTTCTCATCAGGGAAGCTATATGTGTCTACAGCAATGCTGCAGTCAGCAACACCAGAGTTGTGTCAGTGAGGTGGTCCTGGGAGAGTGGGTGAGGTTTTACACTGCTCTACAAAAGGAAGGAGGGAATTTATGACATGTCAGCTGTTTGGAAAACATTTTAGGAATGTCGACTGAAAGATAACATAGATATGCAAGTGGTGTTACATATTCAGAATGGCCTAGGGGAACACAGTGAAAGGCGTCTTAAACAGGCAAGGGATCCTCAAAATCGGCTTTCTTCACAGAAGCTAGCTTTCACCGGATAAACAGGGTCATAGTGAAGGAGCCCTTGGGCAAAATGGTTGCATATGGGGTGGTTGTCCCTTTGGCCTGGGCCTAGCAGCCTTTACAGCAGCTATTAGAGCTATTAATTAAATAGATACAGTAAGATTAACACAGTACATAATAATTCCTAAAGGTAATTTTTAGTTGAAATTCTACTAATGATTTTGTGGATGTCGTATGAAGAGAAACATTTCCCTGTCTTTTCTTCCCTGTGTGCTGTACAAGACTACTTGTAGTTTATTTTGACTTTGGAGGTACAGTCATTGGTGACTGAATATGCGCAGAGACAGGGCCAGAAAAGACCTATAAAGAAGACTGAGAAATGTACATAAAAAAAAAAAAAAAAAAGATTTTTCAATTAGGGGCCTTTGTTTTTTTCAGAAAAGCAAGTGTGACTCTAGGTACATGAGGCACAAAACAGATGTATTAAGAGACCAGTTTTTACACAGGCCCTTTCTTGATTTAGGCTAATGACAATTCAATGACAGTTCAATGACAATTCAATGTAGCTTCAGATTGTGACACTTATTTTTCTTCTGTCGTGGGTCAATTTTTAAAAACAGCCATATTTGATTGTTTTTCTTTCCACTCCCATCCCAGTGCATTGTAAGGAAAGGATCACAAACCATGCCCAAGATGGGTAAGTAAGCACATGCTTGCCTACCCAATACTTACCCATAAAAGTGATTACTGTTTCTCTGGTCCTCCAGTTGTGATCCCAGGTGGTTGTAACCTGACATAAAAAATTGTCTGACTAGTGTGTCCTTTCTAAACAGACTATACTCAGAGTCAGTTAATACCTTCGTTTTTGAAAATTGTATGAGAAAGCTTGTGTCTCAACCAGAAATACTCAAATTCTTTTATGATTGGATATGCTATTAATATGCTTCCAGTCATCGACATAATTAATGGTTCATCCCCTACCAGACATAAGCTACTGTAGATGTATAAGTCCTATGATTAGGAATAAGTAGATCTCACAGGCATAGCCACATCATGGGTTGTGCACCATTCCTTTGATCACTTCCCATCTTCTGTTTTTTCAGTACTCACTGGAGTACTGTCATCCAGTCCTTCTGAAAATGTAAGTAAACATGCTTAATTCTTTCTTCTTTGTTCCTAGACATAAAACTGTTTCAAAAAGTACTTTGCAGACTGCATCACGTCAAACCACAAAAACATATTGCTAATTAAAACTAAAAATAGGGCACATGAATCAAAATTCAATCTCAGAAACAGTCTTCAGCATCCTGAATTATGTTTTTTCTTACCCCATGTGTCTCTGAAAAGCTCATACTGAAATGTTACAGCTTATACAGCAATGCTCGAGAAAAGATAATAAAGGAATTGCTCAATGCAGTATTTATTAATGTCTTCTAGGGAAATTACTTGATAATGTAATGCTTCATTACATATTGCTAGGAATTACAGTTTTACTGGAAAGCTTGAAATTAGAAAAATAAGGGTCAGTTTATTTCTAGTATTAGCAGTCTGTGCTGAACAGCCTGTGTAGTAACATAGATTTAAAAAAAGTTCCTCAAGGAAATGCAAAGTGCACTGGAGATCTTATTCCAGTGATTTGATCCTTGGTGTTCATGGTAAACGAGAAAGTTGAGAGCCTCTTAGGCCAGGGTGCACATCATGCCTCGTGTGACTGTGTGTGCACATCAGTCTAGCACACAGCTGCTCCCCCTCATGTGCCTTGATTCACATGGCACATCCTGTCATATGATAAAGTGTCCCAAAACGAAGTAGAGCTGTGATATCCTTGGGAAAGGTGTTGAGCAGTCTGTGGGCCATATGAGTTACGCTGGTACACTTTCCTGTACAGTGGCCAGAGGTCAGCTTTCCTGGTCTGAAGACAAGGCTAAACCAGTTTTGTTTTACACTGTGATGGACGGAAGCATAGGCTCAGCTGACTACTCTACTGCAATTTCTGATAACTGCCTGCACCCTTAGTCCACAAGCCTTTTGGGTTATTTTTCCCAACAGATCTGGGCCTATGCTGAACTGTGTAAATTAGTTTTCTGATGCTTGAGGAAATCTATGCTTGTTTCTGAGCCGTGAAGGTCATCTATGCCTCTCGCTTGCTTTCAGATGAAACGTTACATGCATTCAAATTTCCCTCTTTCCATTTCTTGGCCCTGACATCTCCCTTCCTTTACACTTGCTGTAGAATAGATAGTCTGTCTATTCCCAAAGCATCTGACAATCTCGTGTCACTTGAGGTTCAAAGTAAATGTAGTGAAAGTTCATCCGTTTTCTGTAGCCTCAGCATATTTGTTCTCACTAGAATATGTTGCTGCAAACCTAGAGGATGCTTTCTGTGCAATGCTGGTAAATAAAATGAGAAATTTGCAGTTATTTACCTTGCGTTTATGGAAGTACTGCAATAAAAAAACCTATCTTGGGTAACCTTCGTTATTGGAAACAGTGTAAAAGATGGAAAGAGCTCTTTAGGATTGTTGGAGACGTGGAGTCTCAGAGATACGGGGCTGAATAAATCATCTGTTGATTTGTAAGCTGAGCACATTTGAAGCTGACTCACCACAAGATGAATGCAAATAGAAAATGCCATTTTACAGACCTTCTTTTTGTGCGTGTTACTTTTGATTAATAATACGTTTAGTGCTGATGGTGTACTTGGTCCAATGCAAAGCACACTAATAAAACCGTCCTAGCCTTGGGGATGTACAGTATAAAAAGATAATTATTGAGAAGACAGGATGTACTTGGAAACAAAGATGTGGGGGAGAGTGTAGAGATTTGGGGATTGGTCTCCCTTAGAATATAGCTGTCAGTCAGTAAAAGAGATGTAAAACCTCCCTTCGTAACCTTTTATTGTGCCTGTTAACAGTGTCAGCCAGTTGACAATCCAACTGCATAATATCATGAAGTGTATGTACCGTGCTAAGCACAATTTGATCCTCTTCTCACTGGGACATCCAAATATTTAAAAAGTAGTAATAAAATAATCATTTCACTTTGAGTTTTATGGAAGAGGCATATGTTTAAGTAATATTTTTAGAGAGAGAAGTTTAACAGCTTTTTATGTATGTAATGATTTACATAGGGAGCTGAGCAAGGTTAAGGAGAAGGAAACAAATGAGTTATGTTCTAACGAAGAGCAGGGAGTGGGGAGCATAGGGAAACTACCTGTCCTTACAGCAGGAGAGAGATGTGCTTCAGCAATTTGATAAATGTATCATACTTCCTTCTGACGGAATATTCCTCATAGCTTTTGTGCACCAGGAAACAGTTCTTTTCTATCTGTTGTTAAAGACCCAATTGTGAGACTGTGAAGTTACCAACTTTAGATGTTTCCTTGGATCCTTGCAACTGAAATCCCTGAATAAAATCTCTCAGACAAATTGCACTTAAAAAGCAATTTAGGTGTTAAATTATGTGGATTCTGTGGGAAGAATGTCAAAAAAAACAGACAAGTTTTCAGTATGCAAGGAATTCCTCAAGTCTGAAAGAGAAGCAGCAAACTTCAAGTGTTGATTGTGAAACAGTTGCTCCAAGCTCGGGGTAGGAAAGGTAGCTGTTACTGCGGAACAGAGGTACACACCACTCCAGGAAGCAGCCAGATTGTTTGCTCTCAGAGTGAGGGGAGAAGCCAGCAAGTAGTGATCCCTGGTGGAACACTGTGGGCTGACTTGGCTTAGGAGCCATGGAAATTGGACTGTGCAAAGCTCATTCTTATCAGAATAATGTCTTGCACAGGCATTCAAGAACAGCGTGGAAATTGATGAGACACTGGGGCTGGGATGCTTAACTGTGGCAGAATTTCTCTCTTTGATGTGATGTTTTTCTGTCTGAATATAAACTCGACATGCACACTAAAAGCTTTAAGGAAAGAAGTGTTGGCAGTCTCTCTTCTATTTTTTTTTTTTCTTTTCCAGAACACTGGCTTTGATTAAACCTGACGCAACACCCAAGATTGGCGAGTTAGTAGATATCATTATTAATGCAGGATTTACAATAACTAAGGCCAAAATGATGATGCTTTCAAGGTAAGGAATTTTTAAGGTCAGCTCTATTGTATCTAAATATTCTTTGTGCAGTTAAGGCCATTCTTTCTAGCTATCCCATGTTGTTCCACACATTAAATCCATTCCAGTGAGTAATAAAGGGAAGACTCATCTGTTTCATAATCATGTGTAGGTTTCTGAAAGCATGTAGAGAATTAAGCTAAGTATTACAAAGTTCTGTGCAAATGAGTATGGGTGATTAAATATAGAATGTCTCTGGATGAATCCAAGGTGACTAGCATTACTTTAGCAATTCAGTAGTGTTTATTACCCACACGTCTGTATGTGCTCACCTCATGGATTCCTGATACAAACCATGCTGCTGATTATAATTCAGTTGTCTTAAAAGGAGTGAGTTTCTGCACTCTTAGTCAATCCATCATCTTAATTTCTGCTCCCACAACCTTGCTTGCTTTTTAATGACTAAAAGTCCCAGGCAAAGCAAGTGATCTTCTGATCTCAATGCAGGGTTGAACAGAGTTTACTCATGCATCTTTCTACTCCTCCCCACCCTTTGCTGCTGTCCACCTGCCTCACTCAGCCACAGGAATATAAGAAAGCATTTTGCAGAGGAAAGAACACAGATGGTTAATTTATCCTAGAAGAATTCCTCGAGGGTACCATACAGTTTCTCAGTTGCTGCTTTGCCAAGCCTGTTGATATAGAACATCTTTATCAAAAGAAAAGCTATCCATATTAAATAATATCATTTTAATGGATTCTTGTGGTTTCTGTGTGAGGTCAGGAGCAATTTTGCCCCAGCTCAAAACCTTTTTGGCTTTTTGAAATCCTGATAAAACAACTATGTGACTCCCTCCTCCTGACTCTGTGTTCATCTGCTGCAGTGTTTGATACTGGTCCCAGATCCTCCCTCAAACAACTCCTGTTCATGAGTTCAGGTTTGTAACACCAATTTACAATTCACAATGTCTTTCAAGCTAGCATTTTTTGGCTTGCTCTCCTGCAGTCTGAGATATTTGATCCTGAAGTGTTGGATGGTTCTTTATTTCAGTTTCTGAGAACTTGAAGAACTGTTGAGCCAAGTCGTGTGACTTGAAGGAAATGGAAACTTGGAGATTTAAACTTTTATTGCCTATTACTATTTAAAACATCCCTGCTCGTCTTATAAAATTGAAATTAATGATTAATAAGCACAAGATGGAGCTGCAATACTGGATATATTTAAATACTATATGAGAGTTTGTGGTTTCTCTGCATAATATACTCTGTTTCTTGTGACTATGCCATTTTAAAATGATAAAACCATGGCTTTGCCAAAGTCTTCTCCCCCTGAGAAGATCCGTCATGCTTGTTCAAACTGTCATCATCTATTGCTTTCTGTAAAGAAATTATTACTGACATTTATCTGGCAATCTCTGTTAACTTGATTCATGCCTTCTGTAAAAATTGTAGCCAAGATATAAAAGTGAGGGCAGGCACCTGCTTTGATAGGTCAGCTCTCTAGTCACCTAAGTTAATCATATCTCAGTTGAGTCTGCTGAGTCTATTATTCCCACATGAACACTGTTTTCTTTATAAGCAGAGAAATAACGAGTGAGATGAAATGAAAAAGGAGCTAAGCTATACAGCACAATTGCAGTTTTGTATTTCTTGAAATAGGAATACTTAACTGAGTAGTAGAGCTCAATTTGTTTCAGAAAAACATCCCTCAAATATTTCTTCATATTCAGAAATAATAATGCGGAGTACTGCATACTTTTTCCCATTTGCTTTCCAAAGTTATTCGGTGAATTAGTTTCAGAAGAGGATATTCTGATGAAGTAGTGAATTGGAAGCAAAAAAAATCTAGACTAATTTTCAGAGTATATGTTTGAAGCTTCAGATCGCAAGAATTCCAGTGACTAGCGTCATTTTTGAACAATGTCACTGCCAGAGTTACGACATGGAAGGAAAGCATGTTATCTGTGTAGTCAGTGAAAATCTTTTGAATTTTGAATGGCCCATACTTACATGGAACTGAAACTATTCACTTTCAATGTGCAGGCACTCATTTAGTTAAAAAAATAAATAAATAAAAAAATAAAAAAAGAAAAAAAAAGTTGAGGCTGTTCAAATCTTTGTCGAGGTTAAGAAAATTGAAATATTTTTAGATTCTTCTTTAGGTTATTTCTTTCATCTGGTAATATCAGGCTTAAGTCTGGACTGCAAATGGAGAAAGATATGAAAAGTTGCACAGCAGATGATGGTATTTTGACTTTGTTCAGACTTTGAGTCTGTTATTTGGAATACTTGCAGGTCATTTTTTTCAGTTGAGGGGGCTGCTCAAAGTGAGCAAGATCATGGAGACCTGAAAATTTCAGAAGACTGTTTCTGTAGGTAAAAAAAAAAAATTCAAGATGGGACTCTTTCAGTCTCTCTGCATCTCTGCTTTGATAGTGAGATTTGTACCCAGACTAGGGGTGGGCAGTATTGCTTGCTTTCAGCTGCCAGTCCACCTGCAGAGCTTGTCCATCTCCACAAATTCCCACTTCAGAACATGGTACACACCAGGACTGTACACAGCTGGAGCAAGCCAAGACCAAGCCTGCACTTCCAAACTGGAATTTTGAAGTTGCAGTTGCAAAATAACAGGGCTAGACTTGAAAATCCTTGTGGATTCTTCTAGCTGTTGCCATGCGGAGAAAGCAGTGGATGTAGCAAGAGTTAAACACGGGAAGCAGCTAAGGAAAAAGCAGGAGGAGAGTAGGCTGGCTAGCTGCAGCAGGTGTAAGGTGGAAAGCCAAAGAATGGTGTGCCCACAGGTGGATGGAAAGTGGGTCTGCACCATGGTCCCTGAAACGTGCATAGTCCTGCTAGCTGAGCGCAACACTGCTAGCAGCATGGCTATGACAATGCAGAGCTTAGAGAGGGCCACCACCCCATTCGAGTGATAAATATTCTGGCATTTAGCCTGCAGCAGCATGTGCTGTGCTAGCTGGGTGCTTAGGTACTGAGACTAGGTAGCAGCTGGAGCCCAGACATACCGTGTATGCTTGCTGGCCTTTATTTACCTGACACCATGAGGAGCCCTCCTCATTACGGAAACCCCTTGCTATGGGAGACTGCAGTGTGTAGTAACTGGTGTTTTCCCCAAGGAGAAGTGCAAGACCAAATTCACTGTTCAAGTAGAAAAGTATAGGAGAAATAATTTTTAGTATGGAGGACATTGTGCTGCCCATGTTATTTGTAATTTTTGTGGCTACTGAGTAGAAACAAGGTTATGCAATATTCTGTTGTGCTCCAGTGTAATCAAACACCAGCCTCAATAAGGAAATAAATTCCAGTGAAGCAGATAAATTGTTTATTTATGTTTTAAAGCCAGACCTCATTAACTAGCTTACACACTGAAAAAGAGCTGAAAGATGAAAGCCATGTAACTGTAAATGGCTTATCAAGAGGGTGTCTGTGTTTGTTTTCCAACCTGCGAATGTGGGGACCAGCAGTGACCCTGAAAATCCGTGTTTACGGGCTTCAGCGATTACTTCCTTTCCAGAACAGGCTTGTAAGGGGAAGTCAACTACACCTCTAGCCATGCTAAATATGACAAAGTTAAATGTAATTTCTGTTACTGGACGTGAACACCCCACAAGCTGTCCATCTTGTGAAGACATTACCTGTAGAAACATATTGATGAATGGTAGTTTGTGGCTTTCAGGGGTTTTTATATGTACATACATGCATATATGTATATGGATCTTTTTATTCTTCCAGAAAAGAAGCAGTGGATTTCTACGTAGACCATCAATCAAAACCTTTTTATAAGTAGGTATATCATTTTCAGCTTGACATACATATTTATTGAATGCACATGATTCCTTTGCTGTATTTGTCACTGCAAGACCATGGGAACATCAGGGCTTGTCTTTAGTTGAGTGCAGCTCTTTGAGAAGTATGCACACTGCTAATCTTCCTCCAGGGACAGATCCTTATTCCAGCTATCCAGGGTTTTAACTCTCACTTTTACAGCCTGATGATATCAGGGGACTGTCTTTGGTCTCTCTGAAAAGAAAATGTTCCAAGCACGGCAAAACTTCAAAGCCAAAAGAAGGAGCATCTTCAGGATCAGAGTAGAACTTGCAGGTAATGAGAACTGTGAGGAAATACTTACCTGTGAGAACTGATTTGTAGCAAGTATCCCAAAACACAGGTAACTGAAAGGATGGTGCATGAGGCAATTGTTTACCATACTGCTACTCTTGGGCAAAATGTCAAACTTTGGTGATGCTGGACTGCTTTTCCTAACATGGAAAACCTTAGTCTTTCTGTAACTGATCAGGCTGACACTTATGTCCCAGACATTTTCAACAACCACCTTTCTTTTCCCTCTCTGCGTTTTATAGTCTACTTCTTTCAGGAAGAGAGTGTCACTCTGCCTTGTGTTTTTTGTGGAACATGGTTTTGCACTGTCGAAAGATCTGATTTCAGTGCTGTTATGAAGTGCCTGGGTATAAGGATCCGCCAACTTTTTTGCAACAGCAACTGATCTATTTTGGATCCAAACCCAAGCCCTTCACTGAGACATGTGACTCTAGGCTATGCCTGACCACTTTGGAGATCAGAGGAAGATTTAGAATTGCCTTTTCTTCACAGACTAAGTTTATTTGAATATGTTGATAAATAAGCAAGAGTTTTGCCTGTGGTGTTGTTTCACAGATACCTATCTACACTAACAGTAGCTATCTGAGGAACCACGAGCTTTTGTCCTCTGTGATGTACCTGGTCTCCCATCCTGCAGTCCTATCAGCTACATATTCTGTACAGGACTTTTCTCTAATTTACAAACAAATAGTTATAAATAATTACAAACCAAATAGAGCAAAAATCTTCAAGCAGGTGAAACGTAAATTCTGCGACCCATTTATATTTAGCATTTTATTGCTTGTCTGTAAAGACTACTTTCAGATTTAATTTGCAAGTTCACTAGTCAATGCAAGTTTGGTGAATAGTAAAAAAACCAACAACCCTACTTTGGAAAATAATGTTTTTCATATTAAAGAATTAAAATTATAAAATGAATGTATTTAATATTCAGAATTAGACTGCACAGTAAAGAGTGTTGTGGAAATCAGTTTCCTTCTTGGGTATGTATATGCATAAACCATTTAACTATCCTAAAGAAGCAGTCTCTCAAGAAGAGAACGTGAGTTCTAGTAGTATCCAGTAGCTTTTCCCACTGTAGATACTTTACGTTTATGTAATTCTTTATAGTTTTAGTATTTTTCCTTTAGCAAAGAGCTAGTAGTCTTCTGTCATGCCCACTGATCTGCACAAATGATCATTAGGAAAAGGATGGATGGAGAAGCATTCATGTCCACAAGTAGAATTGTGTAAAGCCTTTAAAAAAAAAGTAGTGCAAAAAGCATTGAATAAACTTTCTCTTTTGTTGGTTCTGTCCAGACTACACAGTGAAAAGACAGGATTGTCATTATGCATGCTCTGTAAAGATACAGAATTATAGCTGTGAGGTTTTTTTTTTTTTCTTTCTCTTTTGAATAGAACATCTGGGTTTCGAATTTTGGGTGGTTGCTTTTCTTGTGAGATGGTCAGGATAGGAGGCAAGCTGCTCCTGACAATCTCTTCTCCTTTCTCATATTCATCCCACCAAAATGAGATAATTTCTGCTTATGCCAGAATGTGATAACTTATTTGTGTTTAAGTCCTGCCTTCCTCCCAAACTTTCAAAATCTTACTTCTCCCTCCTCTCCTGCTTTGGATTTTGGCTGTACAAGCATTGACTTGGCATGCACAGAGGCCAGGCAAGCGAAGCACTCCATCCTAACAGCAGCACTGAGGTTGTGTCAGTGAGGACCATGCACAGGGCAAATGTAAGGATCCTGAAAGTCACTTGTGCAGAAGAGATATGCTTAGGAATCATTTCTGTCAGAAAAATCACTAGCAGGGGGCTTTTTCACCATCACCAGTACTGATCTTGTAAAATTTATTTTGAAACCTAACATACTACACAGTAGCTTGAGCTAGTTTGTGTTATCTGATTCTTTCTCTACAATCATAGTAAAAAGAGAGACTTTGCACATGACCCAGTCTAACCTCCTCCCCGAAGCAGGACAACTTCAAAGTCAGATGAGGTTGCTCAAAGCCTTGCTGAGTTGACTTCTGAGCATCTCCACTGGATAGTATGTTTTTGTTGGCTTTAATTTGTAGCCTGTATCACCATATGCTGTTTCTGTTTTGCAGTGAGCTTCTCCATTTTATAACAAGTGGTCCCGTTGTTGCTATGGAAATCTTGGGAGATGATGCAGTTTGTAAGTGGAAAGCGTTACTGGGGCCTGCAAACTCTGCAGTGGCTAAAACTGATGAACCAGACAGCATCAGAGCAAACTTCGGACATGATGGCATTAGAAATGCAGCTCATGGCCCAGATTCAGTTGCTTCAGCTGCACAAGTAAGTTTTTGACTGGGTGTATTAATTAGCTTTCTTACTAACATAATTTGGTAACATAGCTGGGTCAGGAATTCCTCTTTTTTTTGTTTTCCCATTTGAGTTCAGAATTAGTTTAGGTATTCTTCATGGATCCTTCTTAGCATGGAAAAATAAACTGTCTGTAAAGATAAATCGTGTTTATGTCTGTCACAAAGGGAAATCTTGGGCACTTTGATCAGGAGAGCATGCCTGGTCATTTTTACCATCTTCTACGTTTCACTTACTTGTTCTCCTCCACAGTCCTCACTAGTCTTCTGCTTGCAGCCCACTTTTCTCTGCTGTTATTGTTCATAATGTATATTTATGAAGACAGGACATTTTGTATTGTTTTGTGTTTTGAAAGGTAATACAGTGGGCCGGGCATTGATGAGTTTGGTTCTCTTTTGCTTTGTTTGCAGTCTGTGTCTTTTGTTAGAGTTAAGAAAAAACCCTGGGGCTGGGTGATAGATATTACCAGCATTTCTATAAGACTTATGCGCCTATTCATGTGCATCGATGTGGGGTAGATACGCTGATAAGCAATGGCTAGGACAAAGTTTACCTAACAGTTATTTGGTATTGCACCATGGTACCTTAGCTCTAGGCCAGCCTGGCCTGCCGGGCCTCTTTGCATGTCCCTGGTTTTGACAAGAAATCACGTTCAGGACCTGAAGCATTTTTTCTGATGGCAAGTTTGGTGGAGATGGTATGCATTTGGAAAGAGTTTGGATGAAATTGGTCTCTGGTGAAGTGACTTTTTTAATCACAAAAGTCTTTGTAGTTCAGATTAAACAGCCAGATGCCTTCATGTACAAAGGGAAACGTTTCTCTTTGTTCCTGTGTACTGCCACGACAGCTATGCCAGCTTTTGAACTGAGAGTGTAGGGGAGAGAGCATCTTTTAGCACACGACTTTGATTATAAATTTAATTAAGTGTTTTGTCTTAAGCTTGTTGTCCTTCTTGCATTTCATTATTTTTAAAAGGCAGTTTGAAAGCCTCACTCATCAGCGGTATTTCTTTGACAGGAGCTATTATATTGCTGAACTTCTGCAGACGTGTGCATCTTTGTGGTGTTACTGATACCAATCTCTGATAAGTCCACTGAAATTTTGAATTTAGCAGCCCTGTGCCTATTTTAATCTAGTAGGTCCAGTATTACATGGTTGTATTGCAGCTGCCATGGAAACTAGCTGGCTGCAGCTTGCAGAAGCTTTCCTGAAAAGAAAGAAATATAAGATAGAAGGGCCTAAACAAACTCTTCTGAAAGAAAACCAAAGTCCCAGCCACCTGTAATGAATGTATTGTGAACTAAACAGTTAAAGAAGAAGACTGCATTATTCTTTTTTGGGGCTAAATGATAAGTGAAAGTAGCCCTCTAGTGCAAGGTGGTGTCTCTCTTTCTGCAGGCCAAATTTGGGAATTTGTTTATATTAGGCATAAATTAAATATATTTTATTTTTAAGGCACCATTGGGTTTTTGTTTGGCATTTCATTATCCCAGTCCATCAGCATTATATATTTGCTTTACTCTTCTGGCTTTTAAGAGGCAAAAGAAAGTGTTAAATGTTTTATATATTTTGCTGCCTTTTCCTGGCTGCTGCTTTTAGAGCAAACATTGGTTAACGGAGTGGGACAAGGTCTTCGAATCATGCAGCATGTCATCAGAAGACAGATGTAAGAAACTAACCCTTTTGCCTCAGATATGCAAAGTTAAATTGTAGATCATTTTCTAGGAGAAAAACAAAACACACTTTCCCTTCCATTGGAAGATCCATTAGTTAAAATTGTATAATTGTTCAAGTCAGGATTACAGGAATTGTCAGAATGCCATGAGGTAAAGACTGCGAGATAGTTAAGTCTATTCCATCTGAATTCAGCTAGTAAATTAAATGAGACAATTCCAGGAAATGGCCTTTAGCGTTGTTACTGTAACACACAAAAAATCAGATAAATTTGGTAGTAATATCTCCAGGATATTATTATTTCCTTTAAATAGAAATTCATCAATTCTCTTACTTAATTTGACCAATAGGTCTTAAATGGAATCTGTGTCTCGAGCGTTTGGCTAATGTTTATTGGCAGATTGTGTAAGCTATGTGAATAAATGATATGGAAAGAAGCGTGAAGCTGGTAGTGAACAGTAAAAAAAACATCACTGAGGAAAAAAGTTTGGATGTCAGGCTTACCCCAGTATGGTCTAAGACCCAGGCTTCATGATACTTGAATAGCAATGGCAGGAAGAAAGGAAGTAATTGGAGGCAAAGAAGTTCTTTTGATCCATCCCAGAAATCAGAGCAATTGAGTTCATCAGCTTTCATTCACTAAGACCAAAAAAAAAAAAACGGAGGGGAGGGTCAGTAAGTCATAAGAAGGGAGTCAACAATTTTAGATGAAGTTCAGTTGTTTAAAACAAAAGGAAAAAATAGTTTTAAGCAGGTGGGATGGAGGTCAGTTTTGTATATAGAAGAACTGGATGCTCATTGCATTTTTGCTCATGTGGAAGAAAAAATAGTGTGAGAAAAGGGAAGCAATGATGTGTCTATTTGGGAGTTGATTTGGGAAAGATGCTGAGGAAAAAGAGAATTCAGAAAACTGGGAACACCTCTGCCAACTGATTGTGGCAGCAGCATTTTGAGTGCTCTGAATGGAAATAGATTGCATTGTAGAAGTGGAAGGGAAAAAATTGCAAGAAATATTCAAACTGTGATTTTATGATTGTAGTAATGTTGCCAGAGAGGGAAAGATATGTTTGAGAGAATATTGTAGGGGAAAAGTGTTTAGCACAAAAATCCATAATTAAGGTTTATTTTCTGTGACTATGGATACTTATGGTAAAAGTTGATGTTTGATGTATGTAGCTAGATAAAACTAAAATGTGTTAAATTACTGTTGTTTTCAGGAGCTGGAGTTGTTCTTTCCCTCCAGTGGAGGTCGTGGACCAGTCAACAGTGCAAAATTCACAAACTGTACTTGTTGCATTATTAAGCCTCATGCAGTTAATGAAGGTAAGCTATGCAGATAGTGGAGGTGAAACCAGCGTGTGCTTTGCTGTATCCCATGATCGTTCCTGTGCTACTTCTTTTTGCAAAAAGTGAAATTGCAAGAACACAGAATATATTTCATAGTATGTGCAAAAGTATGCAAGTACTTCATCTTTCATGCATGTTTTTTATTTCTGCAGTTTACTTCCATGGGTTGAATGCTGTTTGGGTGCTTTTTAATTTCAGAATAAGCAGTGAGAGGTGAAAATAAGTAAGAACAATCAAATTATAAATGAGATTCAATGAATCTGGCTGTGACAGCTTACCATATCTTTTCTCCTGTCTGTCCACCAGACTCATCTATGGGAGGTTAGCATCCCCCCAGCAAAATAAAAGCAAAACGTCTGTCTATATTGCAGGGCTTTCCGTTCACACAGTAACATGTTACATTAAAACTGCTCACAAAGGGGTATTTGTTCTGATACCAATCTTGTTCTGCTGACTGCAGTGAGGATGGAAAGTAGCGAAGTCTTATTTACTCTGTGAAAGGGAGCCAGAATCTTGAAACATTTGTTGGACTCCATGATGCTTTCTGTCCCAACTGTTGCCACGCAGAAATAATCTCACTTTTGTGTGCTCTACTTAGATAGAAGAACATGTGTAAGAGCAGTGACTGCAGTAAAATATTTTGGTTCTGGCACTTCAAAAATATTTCTGAATGCAGGATAAATATTGCCACGTCAGAACATTGAGGTTTTTCATGGTAAGATGTGGACCACACCACAACATTTTAATTACTTCTCTCTGGTTAGCTGAAATAGAAACAGCGGAAGTGGCCAGAGCAGTTTCCAGGCCTTTCACACCTCAAGTCTGAAGGGCTTGGTGAAAGAAATGACTTTTACAAGAAAGAGTCTTGCATTTACTGTTGGTAAAAGGCCTGTTATCTCTTTGAGGCCTTGCACTGTACTTGCTACTGATAAAGTCAGCAAAGAAAGAATGATGTTCCTCTTACCTGGACAGCAGGTGAAACTATGATATTAGCTGAACACTTGCAAGAGGCAAACTTTACTGTGGCAGGATTGTTAAGGTCCTTAATTTTTCAAAATGGCAAAGTGGATGGCTTGAGCTGTGTATTCTCATACTTGAGATGTAATTTCTATTGCATATGGGGGGTCAGACTCTTACTTAGTGAGCCCAGGCCTTCTTCATTTTAATCCTCTTCGTTTCTGTAGATTTCATAGTGCCCTGTCTGACACTTTTCTTTTGTCTTGAACTACTCAGATTTTTTTCTAAATCAAGGGACAAATTCTTGCTCCATTTGCACTCCCCTCTGTATGTTGGCTTAAGGGAGGGAAGAGTCACTGTGGCTGGGCAGCGATCTCCCCTTTTGGTGGAGAACATTGGTGTGGCTTTGCATTGAGTCTGGACTGTTCCCAGTGGGCAGCTTGAGGTGAGATGAATCCTTCACAAAGGCTGCAGGAACTCTCCGGCATCATCATCCCGATGGGCCAGGAACGTCCCAAGGAAGAGGATTTGGCTTTTTTAGCTTGTCTTCAGTCTTCCTTAGTCTTTCTTGTCCTCTTTAGCCTATCACAGAGTGGTATCTCTTTTGGAAGTCTTGGTTCTCGCAGGAAGCACTTTTGCACCATCACCAGTTGGAAGAGCTGTGCACAGCAGAGTAGAGAGCTACGTACTCACTTTACAGCAGTTTTTGGAAGACTTAATTCTGAAATAACTCTCTTGCAATTAAACTGTCTGGTTTAAAGCTGAAGGAACATAGCCTTTTTCATCTATTGATTCCAGAGCTTTTATTTTTTTTTGCATGCTATGTATCCAGTGACAGGCTGTCCCAGCAGAAGTGCCACCATTCCTCTTTCCCCTTAGAGACTGCTTTGGAGTCAAAAGAATTTGGGGAACCTGTTCAGACTCAGTGGTCTGTAACAGAGGAGTGAGGCCCTGCTCATCTCATCTCCCTTTTAACAGCTATTAGTAACTGTTTGATGATACCTGAGACATTCTGGTAGTTCCAGCAGCATCTCCTGTATCTCAATTAAAGTAGGTGCTATAGCAACTAATGAGCTTCCCTCTAGGCAAAATAGCATGTAGGAGACCGTGTGGTCTTAAAGAAAAGTAACTTGCCTCCCCCTAAGGAAACAACACCTCTCACTGTGGCTGTCCACTTCTGCCATTTCTAGCAGGAAGAATGCAAGGTGAAATGTGGCAGCTGGAGAGGGGACGAAATCCCACGTAGCCATCAGTGTCAGGCAGCAGTGCGACTGAGGCACAGAGAGGAAAGTTATGTGGGTCAGAGCAGCAGAGCCTCTTATGCATTGCAGATTTGATTTGTGCTCTACAAATTTTCAGTATTGAGTATCTAAAAATAAACCTTTTTGTAATTTCCTATGCACTGCTGAGGCTTTGAACTTATCTAATTACCATGAATATAATCTGCTCATTACACGTGTACAATTATGTGAAGTTTCACTTACACGCTTGAGTTTATACAGAGCCGTAGTCTTCTGCAGGAACATTTGACTGAATTCATGATTTGAATTCTACTTTCCTGTCCTTTTCCCCCCCTTTTTTTTTTTTCTTTTTTGAGCTGAGTAAATTGCATAACAAGTTCTTAGAAGGAAATAGCAGATATTTTTCACTTCCAGAAAATGGTTTCCTCAAGCCATAGGTAAACAAAGAAGCTTTTCGGTGAGCTTCCCTTGCTGTCGAAAGGCTGGATCAAACCTCCAGTTTGCATCTGTTAATTCAAGGACAGAGCTACTTCTTAGTAGCTGAATTTGGTTACTGTAGAGGTTTATAGGATCCCGCCCAGTGCTGAAGCGGTGGAAACTCAGTGTGTTTTATCTCCAGCCTTGCCGGCCTGCTCCCAGCCAGCACACAGCAATGCCAGTTGCTAAGCAGGCCGCCATGTGGTGCCGGGCCCTGCCACCTGCAGCCTGTCACTGGTGGGTGACAGGTAATGCAAGTGAGAGTACCCAGAGTACCTGGCAGGCTTCAGAGAAACCCTGGGGCCTGAGGAGGGGTGTTGGGGAAGTTAGGTGATGCTCACAGAGCTGGTGGTGCAGGGGCAGGGAGGGGTGGTACCACCAGCCCTCAGAGAACATGCATCATGTGTGCCCCTCAGAGCAGGAAAGCAATAGCTATTTTGTCCATGTAGTGTCCACATAATTTCTGTTGAGGGTCAGCAGCTGGGAAATTGAAGAATTATCTGGGAAGGCCATTGAAATCTGTGCCCTGGACTAGGCAGCTTTAGCTTGCTCTCTAGCAGCTCCTCCCAGTGGACTTGAAGCACTTCCCTGGCTGGCTGGGAAGCTGGCAGCAGCCAACTGGCTGGATTTGAACTTTGAAGAGGGCTTGCAAGAGCACTCCAGTTCCTCTTTGCTGGGGATGTGAAAGAGTGAAAAAGCAACGTGACACAGCTCCATGCAGACTCAGTCTGACCGGGGCTGTGTCTGAGGGATGCGGCCTGGTTTGACCTCTCTGGAATCTGCCACACTTTTAGGTGTCTTTTAGCTTCCTCCTTCTCTTGTCTTGGGACCAATTTTCAGCCAAGGAAGATGGTAACTAGCAAGCACAGCTCTTTAGCACTTTAAATGTAACATTAGTTACAGCACTACACTATCTGTTTTGTCAGCAGAAACAGTGTTTTGTAGGTCACTGAGTGGGATTAACTTTAATTTATTATGTGTAACAGGTTAGTCATGTTTGCTGTAGGAATTAGAATTTGATATTTCATGACTTTCTTGGCCTAAAATTTCTTTAATGTGACTTTTTCTTGGTTCCCTTGTGAAACAAACAGAAAAAAAAATGATGAAAATAATGATGATCAGGCTATAAAGGCTGAGATCAGAAGTGTGTTATATTTCACTTTTTCGTGTATGTAGGTTACAGCACAGAGCTTGAAAGTTGAAGCCCTGTCTTCCATTTCTGCACTCCCAAGCTAAGACAGGGGTTCTAAAGACAGAGTCTTGCCAAAAACAGATTTGGGGCTAGAACTGTGCCATGAACTTGAAAAACAAAACTTCTAGTTGGGAATTCATTAGACCTGATGCAAACTGAAAGGCCTGCCTAAAGACAAAGGAGCTTCTGTGGTCTCATAGAATCACAGAATGATGGACTCAAGGGCTTCTGGGTGTGTGGCTGCCTACACAGTTACATTTGTTCTCCTAGGATGTGCTAAGCTTGAGATTTTGTTCTAATGTTACTGGTAAATTGTACCCCTGTACCTTATTTGTACTTAAAAGAAAAAGTTAATGGTGCTGTCTACCACATTATTCTTCAATTAAGTCTCATAGAAAACAAAAGGAGCAGGACTGTTTTGTTTGTTTGTTTGTTTGTTTTTCCAAATGGAAAAGATATTCAATGGAAATATGATTTTAGACCTGCTCTGAGTGGATGATAAATGTTAAGAGAGCTATCGCCAGCTTTCCTATCTTAATACTTTTTGGACTGCATTAGCAAGTCACAGAGCTTTATATTGATCAGCAAAATGCTGCATGACAGGTGACAATAAGAATCATATTTCCTTATTTATGTAAAGACTTAGTCATAAAAAATGTAATTGAGAGTAGTTCTTTGCTCTAAAGACAAATCTAACTTTGTCAAAACGAATACCAAGGACAGCAATTCAGTCTGCAGCAGGTGCAGAAACACGGTTTACTTATGTAGGACCTCAAATGCAGTTACTTTACAAGAGATGGTGGAGAGAGGAAGACTAAAATCCAGCATTGCAGTAGATTATGTGTATGACTGAAAACAACCAGAGAGCTGTTCCTGACATGCAACAGACCTGTTGCTCTTTGAAAGAGAGAAGACGTCAATGTGAACCTGTTCAATTCACCTCTGTAGTGTGCTAAATTTAATTATGTGCATGGGGTTAGGAAAGGAAATAAGCTGGAAAAGAAAAAGAGGATGTAATAGGAGAGGTGCGAATCTGTCATCATTCTCAGGTCAAGATATTTATCTCATTGTGTTTTAGCAAGCTAATTAGTGTACATTAGATACAACTTTTAAAAATCATAAACAAGCTCTGGAAATTATTTATTCTCACCCTGGGTTTTTAAATAGACTTAAGTTTGCATAACTCATTATTTTAATTTCCAGGAAACTTCAGAAGTAGAACAAGATTTTCAGAAAGCTGTTTTCTCATACTTTAGAAAAAAATAGCAATACAATTTTTTCATAAGTAATCCAAAAGTATATATTCTGTCTATAAGTATACATTATAGAAAGGTAGAAGGCAGACATTGTGGACTTCACCTCATTGTAGGCAGAAACTTGTACCTTTTCTTTGTGTCTTGTCTACAAGGTTGAGTGCAGAGAGGCATCAGTGATGAGAGAGATGAACACAAATCTTTGCATGAACTTCAGAGAAGTACAGTGGATCATTTGCAGTGTGACCTCTGGATATTCTCACATGCAGTATGGCAATTTCAGTGCTACAGTTGACTGAAACTACTTAGTAAAGCACTGCACTTTCAGATGCAGACCTTTTTGCAGATAGGTTTGCACAGAGAGAAAATGCATTTGTATAAATTAAATGCACTCTGTCTCTTAGATTTTCCTTGAATATATTATAGACAGGGTGTTGCAGTGTTCTGAAGTGTTTGGTGGTCTGGTGACAATTATTTTTTATTTTTAAGGAAGTGAGAAAAAAATAATTAAAATAAAAACAACTTAGTTTTCAACTTCTGAATTAAGAAAAAAAAATTACCCTCCGTGAGAACAATAGTCCATCCACTTACGTCTGTTTTTTACATTCTTTGCTGTAGTTGTAATGATGGATATTCTATTCTTGAGGTGTTTGTTTTTTGAAACCAAGCCTATGTTGTTTCTTGATTATTTCCTGCATGACGTTTTAGCAACTTGGCATTGACTTCCCAGCTTAGACTGACTTTGAATTTCAGTGGCTAGTGGGGAAGCGGCATTTATTTTTCCAAGTATGAAAAATATTTTTTACCTTTGAATCAATTAAGGTAGAGGAGAAAGTGGACTGAATCTGGAATTCGTTTCTGACATTTTGATGCAGGAGGGAAGAGAAGGAGCTATACTTCATTGGAAGAAAAAATAATCAAATGGCACAGCCAATCTTTGAGAAAGATCATAAATATCTCATACTACTGGAAAGTTTTCCAGTAGTGTTCAGTAGACTTATGTAAGTGTTGAACATCATCTTTGTGCAGAGCTTTTAATATTTTGGAAAAAAAGATATGAAGAAGGAGTATTTATTACTGCATTTGGGGATTTCCATTCTTAATGAGTTAGAGAAAAGGTCATACTATAGTTACACTTAATCATTTCTAAGAGTGGTGCTGCAGGAAATTTCAGGTTAATGAAACTACTTTCATTCCAAGAAAACTGATAAATCAAGACTCTATACATTCATTTAATTCACTTACATAATGATGATACAATGGACATTTACCAGCATGTCTGCTGTGAAGGAAAAACATGCTTTACTGATCTTTGAGTTCTCTAAGTATGTTTTACAGAAAGGAAGGTAAATCAGAGCCAGATAGTCTAATTCGCTTGAACATCAGTGCTTTCATCAGAGGCCCTTGGTGTTAGGAAACCAAGATTTTCCTTCAGTGAAGTAATTTGCATGTTTGGATCTGTGCAGCATAAGCATCTGCTTAGCTTTAATTTTTTTTCATGAACGCTGGACTGGAGACATAAGCATGTCAAATTAAAAGAGTTTTATAAGTCTTGGCATCTATCCTTGGGCCAGTTCTTGTCAATATTGTAATTGGTGACTGGAATGGGGAAGGACAGAGCATGCCCACTACCAAGCACCTACTGCAGTTTTGGAGGATATGATCAGAATTCAAAACTGCAGAAATGAAGCAATGTGAAGAAGAGGAAACTGAATATAAACAACTGCACAGCATGTCATGGAAAAGGGAAGACAAACGCACAAATATGAAATAGTGGAGGGCAGGATGTCAATGACAAGTGTGTAGAGAAGAGTTCAGAATAGTGATGTATCATAAGTACAATCAGCATCATTAACGTTGGACACACTTTGTTTAGTTTAGTTTAGTAACTTGTTCTGCTCAGTGCTGCAGAGATCCCAACTCGTGTATAGCATCCAGTTTCTGGGCGCTCTGTTTCATGAATAATGTAATCGGCTGACAGCAAAAAGAATAGGAGATTCAAACAAATTGATTTTTGCTGAAAAATTGAAAGGTTTAATTTACTGAACCTTAGATGGAGAAGACATAGATACACAGCTTTCCATATATAAAATAGAAAATATGTGCATATTTATTCCTTCAGACGAAAGAAGATTTAATCTAATCATTATGGAAAACTCAGAAGTATATTGCTGGCTTGATAAATGGGGATGTAATGGAACCATTGTTACCAGAAGTTTTTGAGAACATTTTAGAAAAATTAAAAAAATACAGCCATACGTAGTCTAACTTCACCGTGCCTGTGAGCAAAAGATAAACTACCTAATATCTTGAAGTCCTATCTTACTGCCTTTTTCAAATCTGTGCATGAGGAGAAATGCAAGGTATTGAGCCTTAAAAAGAGTTGAGAGACAGAATGCAGGAGTATGTGAGTCTTTTGCCAAGGCAAAAATAAATGGTAGAGCATACGGTGTGTTTACTATTGATCTAGGGCAGTGATTTGGCAAACTTTCCATAGGAAGGGAAATACAAAATTAGTAAAGGCTGGAGCAGATACTAGGGGATCTCTTGAGGATTTTAACCTCCAGAGTTGAGTTAATTGACAGTGCAATAGTAGATTCAAAATATTGTTTATAATTATGGGCAAATGCATAGTGCAAGGAATGATTTTAACCACTTCCTCTTTGTAATTGGAACCATTCATGAACAGTCCCATGCACAATGTTTAGTTAGGGATTAAAAAAAAAATCTATAAGCATATGAATGGTTTGGATGATAATACTATATGCTATCATACAAAACAGTGGTACAATCTCAATTAAAATATTATGTTTCATTTTGTTTATGCTCAGGAAATAAGCAAAAGTAAATTAAAATCATGATATAAACATTCTCCTAGCCAGAGTGATTGAGTATAGTCTTTTCAAGTGAAAAAAAAATCACAGTTGATGTGAGAATGGAGTAAAAAACAATTAACAGCCCTAAAAAAGAAAAGAAGAAAAAAGAACAACAAGACGAATATTTCCTTTTAAGTCTTCTAACACAAGAACAATGAAGAACAGAAACCTAAGCATTTCTGTTTTGTTGTTGTTGTTGTTGTTTTGTAAACATCAATATGAGTTCATCATACGTGTTGCAGAGGTATTGATCTTTCCTTCTTAATCTTTCCTTTTTCTGCAGATTCTTTTCTCTAACATCATCCACTGCACAGTCAACTTGCTGGGCATTTTATGTAGCCTGACAGTGATTTTGACTTGACTTTTTGTATAGGCCTTTGTATTTGAATTTTAAGTGTGATTCTTCTCATCTGTTCCCATACAATAACTCCCAGAATTATGATGATTATTATTATTTTCCTACAGGTTTTCATCATTTTGTGTCTCAATGCCTTGTCTGGAACTCACAAGTGTGGTTTTCCCTTGTTTGTACTGGTTCAGAAAGTTGAGTCAGGGATTAAAACTTTGAGCCGTTCACTCCCTTTGAATCTTTCCGTTGGCTCCTTTTCTCAGTCACATCACAACCTTGGCCATTTGGGTTTCAGGGCCCCTAAGATTTACTCTCTCTATGTGTAATATTTCTTGTACCATCTTCTATTCTCCAGTCAAGAAGTGGCAATATCTTCTGTCTTCATCCTTTCATTATTTTCAAATGAATAGTTTGTGAAGATTTTCACCAAATGTGCCCTTGTGTGTTGATAGAGTTCTCCATAAATATCTGTAAAGCTTCCCTTTAAACTACTTTTACATCTCCTTTAATGCAATGCCTAGAAAGAAATCAGGAGCGATGGAATATCTTGGATTCAATCAGGTGAACAACATTCTCTATCATTTGCTTGTATATTCCTTTTTATCTTTTGTCAGTTACCCCTTTTTGTTAATCTGTGTAGCTTTTGAACTTCCCGTTTCTTCTCCATTTGCCCAGCATAAGGCTAGGAGATCAATAGCTGCAGATTATCACTATGGTTTTGCGGTGTCTAGAGAATGCGTGTTTATGTTGTTTAATAAGAATGCCCAGAGTTGCATGGTTCTAAAGTGGAAAAGCAAAAGAGAAGGGATAGATAAACTTTGCTCTTCAGAGGATAGGTTGGCCAACTGATAGGAAGAAATGCAGAAATGAAGAAAGATGGCTGTCAGCTTCCTCCTTTTGCACTGTTGGCTGATCAAGTGAGAACTTCAGCTGAAACACATTGAGGAGGGCCAGCTCTGAGTCCCACTTTTTCTTCTTTTGGAATTAAAAAAAGACTTTGTTCAGAGTCAAGCCTGAGCCTCTGGGACAGGACCTTAAAGCTTGGCAACAAAGAATCAGATAACCTTTTTCATTTCATTATAATGCAAAGGAAAAGTGCATTTCAAAATGTCAAAAACCAGACATGAAATGAAATAGCTACTTATACTTAGTGGTATTTAAAGTATCCAGTACCGGTTACTTTTGAAAATATGTTATTGGATTAGGTAGATCATTGATATGATCGGTCATGGCAGTTTATATATTCCCGTGAAAAATCGTTTGTTGTTCCTGAGAAATTATTTGTAGTTATTGGAAAGGTATTAAATAAATGACACATAGAGATTGAAATGAAGAAGCCAGTTCTTGACTTGCCTTCAAGGCAGTCTGTCTTACTTAATAAGCTTTTAACAGTGGAATGGTTAAATTGGGAAACAGGCCAAGAACCAAGGGAAGAGAATGTAACGTCCTTAGTCATAGGGCTGGTGGTTGGTAGTGCCCTGGGACTGGCAGATCTCGGGAACACAGCTGTGACATCCCAATAATTAAAATGCTGTTAGGTCAAAAGTGACTTTTGTGAACTGTTTTATTTTTATTTTATTCCAATCCACAATTCTGCAAAAAGTTGTAACATTTTTCAGTCTGATGTCTCCCCTGCTATTTTCTGCTCCTTAATGAAGTACAATTTTCAAATATTGTGTTGTGAAGAAACAAATTGTTGAAGATCAATGTAACTGATGAGATCTTGGTGCCTTACCATTTTATCTGATTAAACTGTGTTGGGAGATTATCTGTCCAGTATGAGGTGCATAAATAACATAATGCTGAGAGATAAAGTGCTCTCTCTTTCTCTCTCTTTCTGTCATTTGTTAGGATTAGTATTAAATTCCCCAGTTGTATTTAGTAATGCTTGTGATTCTTTTGTGTGTTGTGATAGAAATTCATCATAATTAGTGCCTAATCTACAGCTTTGATTTGGGTTCTTACTGTAATCGCATTTTAAACATGCACTGGCCCTGCTTGAAGGGTCCTTAAAAAGTTGACAAAGTTGTTTCTTTCACTGCAGATCTGTATTTTAAAGTTGAAAACAAATTGTGGAAAGCTGCTGAAACGACGCTTTATCTAATTAGTTCTTCTTTCCCTCAGCCTTATCTGCCCACAAAGGAGAGTACATGTCCCAGTTCAGTCATGCAATTGGCTGAAAGCCCAAAACAGATCCCAGGCTGAACCTTGAGCTTGTGCTCTTCAGCTCTCTGGGGATTGCCTCTATGTTTTTTGTTCCTATTTCAGCCCAGGTAGAATTGGAAAGGAAAGCATCCCAAGGAGAAGTGGTGCTTGCATTGCCTGAGCTGGGACAGTGGAGGCCAAGTCACTGGATTTGTAGATCTGCACTGCCACTGACAGCTCACCCATCCTCTTGTGCCTCGATTCCCACATTTGGGAAGTGGAATTAACGTCTCATTTTGCAGACATAAACGAGATCTCATGCCTCTTCCTCAAATCACTTTGATTTTTATTTTTTTTTTAGCAAGACATCTGTCTGCATGCAATGGGGACAGTAATTCTTGTGGTTAAATCGTTTAGTGCTGCAGTCCTGGGCAATCAAGGCACTCTGTTGCTCTGATGAGTGATAGTGAAGTAGGAATACAATGTAGAGGACAGTCTTGATAGGTTTCCTCTCTATAGGGAAGACAATTCTTAAAAACTTCAGTGGAGAATCAGCCTAGAAAGCAAAATGCTTCAGTCCCCTTTCGCTTCTCTAAAACATGGATTTTGCTTATAGCTCATAAAACTGCTGAGGATAAAATTCTGTAAAAAGCAGGCTTTCCTAGTACCTCAAAACCTGATAGTTGATTAGTGTTTTAATCACAGTTCTTGCCAGCTGTGAAGGCCTATCCAAGCAGGCCATTCTTTACTGACACAGCCTAAAATGGAGATTTGCAGCTGTCAGACAGAGCATCTTTCTCATGCCAAGGTAACTTTGTCCCTGCAAGTGGTGATTGCCATTTGCCTGCCACCGTCCTTTCCTCCATCTCTAGTGGCTTCGTGTAAAGCAGTAGCTGTTAACTGGAGCAGTGGGTCTGAAGAATGAGAATGAGGAAACGTTCATGCTCTGTCACAGATTACTTTTTTTATATGTTTATGTCGTGGATGATGCCCAGCCTCACCATTCATCCCTGAAGTCAAGAATTTTAGGCTTGCTGCCTCCCTGAAACCAACGTGTGGAAGTGCTGAGCTGCACAGCCTTTTCTGCAGTGCAGACCAAGAGAAACTAGAGGTCTGGTTTCTCTCTGACATGGTTTTGCATTTCCTCTGAAAACTTGTTCGAGTCCCTTCATTTCACTGCTGCAGGTTTTTTGAATTGATTTTTTTCCCTTGAAAAGAAGGAGAAATATATTTTCCTGGTTTTACAGGAGGGTTACAACGAAACTTTTGTCAGTGTGAGTGAGCCGTGTTGGAACAGAATACTGAGACAAGAGGAACCATGCCTGCCTATGTTATGTGTTCTGTAGACCCAAAATGCTGCCTGGACTGAGCACATATACAAATCTCAGGCTTGCCTGTTACCAGTTTGATGATTTTTTGGAACAAGTATGCATTGTTTTATATGGGAAAGGTTTTGGTTTTCCTTTTTTTATTACTATTATTATTATTATTTTTTTTTTTTTTTTTACTTAATCCTTAATGTGAAAGTACTGTGGCAAATACTGCAGGTACAGCTTTTTTCATTTTCATTTGTAAATAAAATTTTTAGATCTCCAGCTATCTATTGTATTTGCCCAGAGCTTCCACTGCCCTTTCATTGTGTAGGAAGCTCACCAATCCTATGCTACAGATATTAGCAGACTGTGTACAATTCAGGTCTTGAGCATGCCAGAACCTAGATATTGTTCTAACCTTTGTATTATACTAATTTACTAAATTTTTATGCAGTGCTACAAAAAAAAAAAAAAAGTTCAATTTATAGTCTAGTTAACAAAAGGAATTAATGACTAAGAGTCAAATCTTGTTGTTGTCATTCATTACAGAATATTCTTCTATTGTTAACTCTGCTCTGAATAAATGTCTAGAATTTATAGTTGCTCACAATTTTTACTAGAGGACAGACATTTATGCTCTATAAAAACACTGATGCTATAAAATTCTTTCACATGGAGTACTGTGCTTGGCTGACATGATCTAAAATACACATTCAGTGGAAAATCAGTGGTTCTTGTTCTCCTAAGTTTAGTGTTTTGCTTTTTACAATGCCATTCAGCCTTGGAGGATGCATTCTGGATCGTATAAAATAAACAGTATAATCAGCAGTAACATATTTGTGAGTTACAACCTTAGAAACAGCAGGTTATTTTTCACTAATGTGCTTTTCCCACAGAAGACATGAATTTCTGTGATGTTTTATTGACAATGTTTATCATTGTCCTGCATTGTTTTTAGTTCAAAATTGGACCCTCTGTTGAATGCTGTACAAAAACAGCAAAATAGGAAGCCTGTGCCCTGAACTGATTGCTTTCTAAGCTGCAATGTTGGCATTGGAACATTAAATATATAAATCTTGACCTTGAAGCTCCTGGGTGTCTTGCAATTGATCTTAGAAAAGCAAAGACTTCACTAACTACCATTTTTGGTAGAACATAATGAACCACGTCATTTCAACACCAGGATGGAATTTAGTTGTTTGAAGTCATCACTGCATCACTTTAGATAGGAAATGCAGATATTATTATAAATTTATAAATGTAAATTTAGATAGAATATTTAGGCAGAGAGCTCTACTTTCTGCTTCCCTTCACAGCATTATACAAACACTGTTTTCTGTTTGAAAATAGTTAGTATGGTGGCATAAATACCTTCCAATTGGAATTTTTTTTTTTTTTTTAATTGAGTACTGTTTCTTGTGTTTTTCTTCAGGGCTGGCTGGGAAGATTATAAAAGCCATCACTGACGAAGGATTTCAGATCTCAGCTTTACAGATGGTAGGTTTTCTTTCGTATATATTTCTCTGATAAACAGAGACTGGAGAAGTGCTGTGTACACTTCACAGCAATGCACAGGTGTCTGCCTGCAATACAAAACCCTTGTGCAGACTGTGTAGCACTGTTTTGGGATCAGCACTGTCCTTGTGATATTTGTATTTTATTGTTTGATTGATCAGCTGACCTGTTTCTCCTTGCTGGTTGACCTTGAGCCAAGACACTTTACCTCTCTGTGTCTCAGTTTCCTATGGTTAGAAGGGAAATAATGACGGTCTTTTCTGGAGCAACTGGGGATATCTTTACAAAATGCACTAGTTAAGATTAGGGAAATAATTGTTAATATAATTCCTCATTTTTTTAAATATATAGCTAGCATGAATTTATGGGAAGGTTTTAAAAGATACTTACAGGATTGGCACCCTCATCACTATCACAATTTAAAGGATGTTGGCAGAGATTGTTCCTGTGAGTATCCGTTTAAGTTCTGCTCTTTGTATTTTGTGGTATTCCTTAGATCTGAAATCCCCTCATGACTCAAATCCCCACTGCAAATGAAGAACAGCCCCTTCCCTTTACTATGCAACAACCAGCTCCTCTTGTACATCTTAGTGGCATTAGTTGGCACTGCAAATTAAATACAATTTCAACTTATGCTTAGGGTAGAAAATGATACTGTATGCTCTTTTGTATGTAGCAACATTGGCTAAATGTTGATGCTAATAAACATCATATTGCAGCTGTAAAACCATTCCTTTTATCTAGTGAAACTTAAATGAGTACTCTAAGTTCTGGTTTGTTAAGAAGGGGTGTCTGTCTAATTTTGTTTTTTTTATTTGAAGCAAATGGCTAACGTTTTTGTTTTCTTAGTTCAACATGGAGCGTGCAAATGTGGAGGAATTTTATGAGATTTACAAAGGTGTTGTTGCTGAATATATGGTAAGCATAAGTTTGAGAAGAATCTATTTAAAAATAGAGGATGATTAAACAAGGAAGTGGTCACCTCTGTCCATTTTTGTGACTGTGATTGGGTTTTCTTTAGAAACTTGTCTTTGTCCAATTCTACCTTGTTCTGAAATAACCTAACTCATCTCAGAAAGTATGCTACATGTGTTGTAGGAAAGGAGACTCTTGTGTGAAAATTGTTGAGCCAAGGAATTTGTAATATACAACAGAGTAAAAAAAAAAAAAAAATCAGATAAATTATTTTATTGTGGTAGAGCTACGAGAATGATGAGAATGTATCACATATATATCTTTGGCCAGTTTGATATTGCAATAGTGGCTTGGATCAGAATAAGTATTTATTATTTTGTTTACAGTAGGGATGCTGTATTTGAATGCTTTCCTAATGACATTTTGAGCCATTCTTAAATTTATTGATCTGTATTCTGTGGATCTTCAGAAAATTTAAGAAGCTAAAGATATAGTGTAATCCTAGTGGACATCTAAGTATAAAGATATATACATAAGACCCTGAATATATTTATGAGACCCTGTTTGTGTGTGTGTATATATATATATACATAAGACCCTGTATATTACTATGATTTGTTGTACTGCAACATAAAACTTCCGATGGCAGATAGAACAACAGGAATGCAGGAAGTCAACTTTTTCTGTATCACCTTCTGTCAGAGAATTGTCATTAATTTTGCAGATCATAACAAGTTTAGTTTCACTCTCATGCTATGTACTATGCAAGTTATCTCTAATTTATAAATAGTTAAATTATTAAAAGTTTTCTCTGCAGTTACAAATATTGCTCCAAACAATTACTAATATTACTGGGACAATGTGACTTTTTTTTTCCTTTATGACTGTTGAGTCCAATTTACTTCAGCAGAGTTTGTAGATTCCTCTTTGGATAGTTTATGAACTCTAAGTTAACTGTCAGATTAGGAAATGCTTATAAAGTTTCCTCTGCTTAACATCCTTTGAACTGAGAATTCAAGGAAGTTTGGACAGAGAGACTTGTAGGTAAGTAGCAGAACTCAAATGTGGTGGCATTGGACCAGTATTTCAAGACACAAAGAATCCTCTGGTGCTGCAAAAGTCTATGCTTTGAAGCAAATTGAAAATTCTCAACCATTTTCTGCATTTTTATACAAACTCCAACCCTCAAATAAGTTGCAAATTTATATAATTTGATTGGAGACTTACTCAGAAGGGAAATGACATTTAAACAGGGTAAGTCAATAAAGACGCTATGTTTCAGATGAGATTTGAAGAAAAGTAAGAATCTGGGGCTCTGTCCTGCACGCCATATGTGCTTGACGCACTCAGTTGAAATTAATGGGATATCTTCATGCACTCAGGGTATCTGTGAAACAGGAAAACGTGGGAAAGCTAATCATGATGGTAAAGGGATCCAGAGAAGGCGCATATGGGAACAGCAATAGATACTGTCAGTGCAGGCCAAATAGGAAGATGTGCAATAGGGTATTGAAGAAAGAACATGACCTCTTGTGTCTGTGACTCAGAACCGTCTGTTTTGATCTGAATTTTATTTATAACTTTCAAATAACCCAGTGCAGAAACAGAAGATACATATAATCCTGAAACCCTTTTCAGGAAATGTACTTCTATTTCTTCTGGTTACTCCTTGTAGGTGAGGTAAAGGCTTGCTGTGTGGCATATAAAGCGGTTCTCCAGGAAAAGAGAATGCTGAACAGTTGCTAAAATGAAAAACAAAACAAAAACAAAAACAGCCTTCTTAGTTTCTTCTCTAATCAATGGGTCCTACGTAGGATTACATAGGTAACAGATATTTACATAACAGAATTCAGAGAAAACATACAGAGTAATGACTTTATGGCAACTTACTGCTTCTTAACAGGAGCAAATATATTGCTCTTTGCCTGTTGTTTTTATAAAAATGTCCATTAGTGATGAGGCCATGTTTTTAAGTGAAATATTTATTTTTTTTTTTTTTTTTTTTTGTAAAATGTGAAACTAGTCTGCTCTCTATTCACATCATAGAAAGTATCACAGGAATATTTCTACCTACATTTCCTAGGATCAAGCTGATGATAGAGGCACTTAGCTAAAATTCTTTCCCATTGATTTCAGAGTAGTGAGATTAAACATGTGCATTCAGTGTGATATTCATTACAAAAATACCAATTCTTTGGAACCATTTTGCTCAGATTTGTTTCATTCATTTTTCTTTTCCAGGAAATGGTTACAGAGTTGTGTTCAGGCCCTTGCATAGCAATGGAGATTATACAGCCTGAACCTCCAAAAACGTTCAGAGAGTTCTGTGGTCCTTCTGATCCTGTAAGTACTCGCTTGAGTGATAAAGAATGCTAAAAAAAATAAAAAAAAATAAAAAATAACTGATGCACTGCCTATGTGAATTAAAATATCACAGCATGGTATGGCTGCCATGTACTTGCTGCATTTCCTCAAAGCATGTGAGCATTACCTTATGGACGTGAAATGCTAGATTCTGGATCAGTTTGCGAATCCTCTAACAGATCCTCTGATCTTACCTAAGCCAGATGATAAAATACCATGATGATTTTTTTTATGATTATTTATGTGAAAAGAAAGCCATTTAGGCAAAAATCTTGCTTAATGATTCATAAATACTCTAACAGAAGGCTTCAGAACCCTAGAACAAATAGTTATTGCTTTTGCATGCCAGCGTAAACCAAATGTTAGCCACTGCAGTCAGTGGCACTGTCCTAGGACAGAAGCGTAAAAGGAGAATCAGTTTCAGTGGTATTGGAAGGGACCAAACAAACAATGATGTAAAACTTAGTGTAGCTGTTTGCCATGCTAATGCTTCTAGCTTTTATTTTTCATTTGGTGAGGTAAGTAATTGGATGTGCATGATACTGCAAGCAATCTGGAGACAAACGTAAATGCTGTCTCAAAGGGTTTGCCATTTTTTGTTAAATAATCAAGGCCACACAGGAACCATGAAGTGAAGTATCAAGATGGAGGCAATGAAGTCACATCGGATGTTATGATTTGATGTTTTAGTTGCAGACAGGGTTTACCAGTTTCAATGGGGAAAAAAAAAAATCACGTGGCTTTGTATTAGAAAGGCAGAGTAAGTTGTTTGGGATGTATTTCTCTTCAGACCTGCAGTTTTCATTACAGAAAGAATGAGTTAAAGGCATTGTCCGAGCCTGTTTTTCCTCTTCTGTTTGGTCCCATTAAGTTTTTCAAATGTTCCTCTGCTGGGTTAGCATCTTGTAAACAGAGCATGTAACATATTTTATCTCACTTAGTTTTAACTGCAGAATGATATATCAGTAGTAATGTGTCTGGTATGTTTATTTCGGATTTACTTCAAATTCCATGTTTTAAAGTTTCCAGTATTTAAAACTTTCAAAGATGCAGTTGCTTTATTTGCACCTATTATATCTTTTTCACGTTTCTTCTAGTTTAATGCCTGATATGTTAAAATTGGAATGTATACACAAATGTGACAGCTGCTTTAAGTTACTAAAGACAAGTGCACCTATACAAGGGGAATTTATTTTCACTTGCTATATCCCATGAAAAGTTCCATCATAGCCATACATGTGTGGCAGAAGGAATTGTTGACGAGTTGAGGAGCTGAGGGGTGTATAGACTGATGGTTTCTGTGGGTAGCATAGGAAAACAGCAAAGGAGGGAACTAAATTCCTGTTTCCCAGATTTCTTGCTAGTGATCTACCTATGCTGTTTGCCTTTCTCTCTTAATGTTTAACTGTGTGACCTGTGAAGTAAAAATGAGTACCCTCCTGCTTCCAGGGGAAGCAGATGTCTGTAAGTTTTGGACACTGACATCATAGCAGTTGTGCTAATGTATGTTTGGAAGACAGGCAGCTGTTACACATTTCTCTCTACTGTTTTCTATAAGAATTGCAGAGAAGGGCGACGAAGCTGGTGAGGGGCCTGGAGAACAAGTCCTACGAGGAGCGGCTGAGGGAGCTGGGCTTGTTCAGCCTGGAGAAGAGGAGGCTCAGGGGCGACCTTATCACTCTCTATAGGTACCTCAAGGGAGGCTGTAGCGAGGTGGGGGTTGGCCTGTTCTCCCACGTGCCTGGTGACAGGACGAGGGGGAATGGGCTTAAGTTGAGCCAGGGGAGTTTTAGGCTAGATGTTAGGAAGAACTTCTTCACTGAAAGGGTTGTGAGGCATTGGAACAGGCTGCCCAGGGAAGTGGTGGAGTCACCATCCCTGGAAGTCTTCAAAAGACGTTTAGATGTAGAGCTTAGGGATATGGTTTCGTGGGGACTGTTAGCGTTAGGTCAGAGGTTGGACTCGATGATCTTGAGGTCTCTTCCAACCTAGAAATTCTGTGATTCTGTGAATTCCAAGCTAATTGATTCCTTAGGCACTTAAAGTGCATATATAGTGACTACGCCTGTTTTCAAGAGGGGTCTTTGCCTGAAATTTATGTATCTCTTCGGATAGTGTATGTGGCTTGTCCTTGAGGAAGAGGTGGCTAAGATATCTCCATGGGCTTTTGTCATTCTCAACTTGTATTGTCAGAGAAGCTCCTGACTGAATTCAGTGGTCAAAATATCTGTCTCAAACAGAGGTAGCAGGAACCATAACAGCAGTTACGTTATGTGGCAAAGTTATATACAGACTATTAAGATACCAGGAATTAGATGGTCTAGTGGTTAAGTAAATGTACGTATCACGCAAATAGTGTGTTAGCTTCGAGAGATCTGGATCTGTCTGTAACTTTGTTGATTTAGATATGCTGGATCCTGATGCGTATACAGGCTGTTTATAAATGCAGGTGAAGACCAGTTTGTACCCGTGGTACAGAATGTATCAGGTTGGGTCACTTTGGCTGCTGTTGGGTAGTGCCCTATTTGGCAAGTAGTGCCATTGAAATCACCGTGATTGCTCTCAAAGCAGGGTCCTATTTGAAGTGAGTAAAGGTGTTGGAATTTGGCTTATATAATGAATCTCAGTCACATGTGCTGTTAATTATATCTCAGATACATTGCAAATGTAATAAGCACTTTGTGGCAAGTCAGGTATCGTAACTGGGTCAGAGTAGTCAGCCCTCTCAGTCTGTCCTTGGTTTTGCAGGGAAATAGTTGGGAAACACCTCAATAAAAGGCATCCAAATCAAAGCAAGATGTCAATAGAAATAGGTCTGGTTTTGTCCAAGCCCCTGGTATTTAAGGCTGAAAAAAGAATCAGATTTGTTCCATTTTGAGCATTATATTTTAATACACTAGCAATTTATACCAAGCGTAAAATGCTAAAAATGAAAGGGGGCTTTGTGCTATTTTCTTGAACTGGGTAATATTTTGTTAGTACCGCAGGTCAGTAAAGCTCTCTGCCAAAAATATCCTGCATTATAAAACAGCTTATAAATACTTTATTAAAACCTCTCATGGGGTAGTGGGGAAGACTGCTAACCAAAAAGCTGTTTTGAGCTGTTTTGTAGTAGTGTATGAACAGTCCATGAAATCTGGAAAGTGGGATAAAGATATTTGTCTGTAAGGAGCTGTGCTAGACATGTTCACTCTCAAAATTACTGTCCCTGACTTGACAGAAGGGATCAGTGCCCCAGATTCCACACCCATGGGTGTGTGCGTCCCTGCTGGGTAGCGGATGGACTAGGAGTAATGTTTTTCTGCAGGTCTTGCTGCTTCTTGCATTCTCATACACTGACACATTTCCGATGAGTGGCTGGCTGGATCATTGCACTTTTGGTGAACTGTCAGCATCTTTATACTTGGCTTAACCTTCTGGAGTGCAGCCAGATTTTTTCTGGTTTTGGTGGTCTCATCTGAGGCTTTTCTGTACTCTCACATCAGCTGTGCTGCTTGTTGATTTCTCCTCTGGTTGCAGGCCTTTAGCTTAGCTGTTCTTCACAGGCAGATCCCAGACAGCTTGTGTAGCTTGAGCTTGAATTCTCTTTGCACCTGGTTTTCTCTGTCCTGGAAGGCCTCTGTACCTACTCCGTACCCTACTCTGTAGGGCATAGAAATGGAGGGCTCTCCACATCTACTGTAATAAACAAGTATTCATAACTTGTATGTTGTTGCAGCAACCCCATAAAGGCCGGTAGGCTATTCTGATCCCTATCTTGAAAATACTGTTTCTTTACGACATTAATATGTAATGTTTAAAAAAAAAAGGTCTCTGAATTCCATGCCAGACTCTAACTTTTCGAGGAGGGAAAGCTCCCAAAGCAAAGAGGTATGACGTATCAATATCCTATGAGCAGCTGAGCACTTTTATTTAGATATTTGAATTTCAAGTGGAAATGGGATTTCTGAAATGGCGTTGAGTTCCACAGATTTTCCATGGTGTCTGAATCAATCAAGCCCTTTTTCAAAATATACTATCAAATCTTGTTATGCAGATTATTAAACTATGTGTGTTTTTTTGTCGGTTGCTTTTGTCTCACTCTGTTTCTGCTGGTGTGGTTCTCAAGTTAAGAGAAAAAAATACACCTATGGCAAAGCGGTAACTGCTCTAGAAAGCTAGGAAGAGGAGTTGAAAAGTTAATTAAATCAGATTAATAGAGCACACAAGCCTTTTGAACTTTCACTGCACGCTATCACTGAGAAATAAAAGAGTTGCTAACTGCAACCAAAGTTAAACAGAAAAGCAGCTTCTTGAGAAATGACAGTGCTTGGAGGAGTACGGGTAAACGCAACACAGTGTGCTTTATCAAGAATGCTCATTGTTGAAATACAGTAGGAAAAAAAACAGGAAACTATTTTAAAGTGAATTGAGAATAGAGAAGAGAATGTGGAGGGCTGCTGGGAAGAGTAAAAGGGCATGGGTATCTGTTGTTTCACACGGATCAGGAAGCACAAGCTAGCACAGAAAACCTCAACCTCTGAGCAGGGGGATGGTAACCAGGGAATTCTGTCCCTGCGTAAGCTCAGTGGCACCAATCAATGTTTTAACTGGTTGGTGGTTGTGTATTTTTGGTCCCTAGAACACTCTGAGGCCTTTTGTTAATACCTAGATCTGAAGCTACAGCTTCAATTTCACATCATCTTCATTTAGTTTATGCTGAAATAGCTGCTGGTAGCATATTATCATGGAATTGTTGAGAAGATTAGTTAATATTCATAAAACACTTGTAAAATACATTAGAAATGGAAATAGTGCTTTTATTTTTTGTTCTTCTTATTTTTTTTTTGAACTTTCCTCATACACAATGAAAAGGGGGGTTATAACACGTGATTCAAGGAGTCATAAGCTACATGCTCCTGGCAGGTTACATAATTTTTAGTAATCTTAAGAGCTTTTAGTTAGGACTGGCAGTACACTAAAAGTGACTCAAGTACCTTCTGCTGTGAAATATTGTTAAAGTGATGGGACATGGTGCAATATGTCTGCATGCAGTGGGCTGAAAAAGGATTTTCATATACTTGCACTGGATCCTAACCTGCATTCTTTTTGCGTTGGGGATTTGCAATTTTAAGTGAAATAGTGCATTAATAGTCTTTTGTACTTTTGCATCAGTGACAAAAGCTGAAAGGGAGAATAGATGGTTTAAAACAAAGCAGTGAACTGAAAGAGCTGAAGTCTGCTTTAGCTCCATTCCTGACCTCAGTGTGTGACCTTGGACAAAAGATTCAATATGTTTCTGCCTCAGTTATCACATCAGTTAAATAGGATAACGGTATGAGCCAAACAGCACTGTTGCTGTAAGAGTCTCATTTTGTGTAGTCCTTCTGTGAATGTCTAGCGCTGAAAAAGATCTGCATAAGAAGCCAGGAAATGTTCATGTTCAGCCATTTATTAGGAGCACAACATTTTTATATTACATCACATAAAAACTAGTTCAGAGGAAAATGTAAAGAAATACAAAGACTGATTTTGAGATGTCAGGTATGCCTTTTCTGGTAATACCTTTGTAGCTGTTTCAGTGTGGGTTCTGATTCTCCCTGTAGCCTGGCGAATCTTGATCAGAGTGTTGACAGTGAAGCGCATAATGCATTTCAAGAGAAGTAAGATTTATTAACCTCATTTCTGATGAAGACTTTCATATCATCAATTACCTGCTCAGATAGCCTGAGTCATGTAATAATAATAAAAATTTTCATTCAATGCCAGACCATTATCAGCTAGAGTAGCAAACAGATCAATACCAGTTAGGATACCCTGCTGTCTAGGCCTGCAATGGGAAAGACATGATTGAATTGCTGAGATGTTATTCAGGGTCAGTCATCTGACTCTGTCCTTTCAGTTTATATTCTCCACGTCAGCTTTTGCAGGTCTAATGAAAATGTGACATAGACAGGGCTGAGGCCTGTTAGATAGGGGACGTGATGATTTTTGACTGAGAGAGAGTCTGTAGAGGGAGATTTTTCCCTCTGGTGCTTTTGCTGAGCTGACACTGCTGATTCATAAAGCCCAAAGTCTCAGTGAACTCAGGACTTGTCCTTTATTCTGTCTCACCCCTCTGTGTGTTGGGGGCTTGTTAACGCACGATCCAGAAGAAAGGAAGTGTTAAGACTGCTGTGCGCTAATGATCCATTAATGAGCTGTAATGGGACTATGACCATGAGCTGCCACCACTGCTTTAGGCTATGCCAGATGTAGTGGTGTATGGTGTGAAATTTACCTCCAAAAGTGTCGCAACTTGTCAGTCAGGCCCATATCTTTGTGGATGCCAAACCCCAGGCCTGTAGCAGTGATTTGCTTTCCCTGGTTTAAAACAGACGGAGTCTGTACCAGAAACCAGGCTGATACATAAATGTCATGTTTGTTCTTCCTTTCAAAGCTGGATGTAGCCCTGTGAACAGCTGAGAATTACGAATCCCCCCAAAATATTTTTCAGGCATGAAGGCAGTGTTCAGAGTAAGTTTTCCTGATGTATTCCTCTTGCTTCTGGGTGGGTATTGCAAAGGTCTGTCAGCAACCTGGCACCCTCCCGCCCTGAATATTTGGTTTTATCATGCATGTGTGTGCTTTGTAGTGGCAGGGATGCACAATCTGGTTACAGTTTTGAGGAGACTGAGCTCTGCTTCTGATGTACTGACTTCTCAAAGTCACTTTTTGCAGGTGACAGGAAGTCCTCTCATGAGGAGAGGGACGTCAGGCTCACTGAAATATGCCTTTGTGAGGAGATCAGAACGAAAATCAGAAGGCTAGTGGTGGAGAAGCCTTTTGCTTGCAGATACTGCTTTAAATGTGGCTTGTTACTGCCCAGGGGTTGCTGTCATATGATAGCTGTTCGGTGTCATGTGGAAATGGAGTTTGTAGGCTCATGTTGATTCTTAATGCATGCATGTTGAAAACTGCTGTTATTAGTGGTGATTGGCAATCACCATCAGGATACTGAACGCTGACAGAGCCCTGCAGACTGAGCTCTGACTTAAATTCGGTGTGACTGAGGCATGTTGGCAAGGTTATGGTTTGAACAAAACTATCTGCCACTCCTTGTCTGAGGCTCCAGAGCTACCAGACCTGACAGTGTCAACACTGCGACATTTTCTGCCTAAATAAATTCTAGATGGGAGGTCACCGCACTTAGATTCAGTGGTCACAAATTGCAATCATTTGGTAAAATAGATGATAAGAAGTATTGCGTGGTCTGGTATCAAGCCCACTACCATCACAGAGGCATGATGCTGCTGGTTTCATTCTCTGGAGAGAAGATTCTGAGGGCTTCTGGAAGACTGCAACTAGAATACATTTGCATCTTGTTTGTGACTGCTGCTTTAATTTTTTTCCCTCAGTTGTCAACAAAGTCCATTTAGCCCATGTAAGTTCTTTTTGCATAGTTTCCTTTGCTATCTAGCACTATGGTATTTTAGTGTCCCCTGATGACAAGGGCCCCTTCTTAACTACAATTTCTGGACATCTTCAATGAGTTACCAACATTTGTCAGTGGTTCTGTGTGTCCTCCTGGAAAGCAGCATCAACTTCAGAAGCCTCAGGGTTCCCATCTGCATTCCCATCCTTTCCTTATGTCAGGTTGTCTCTGGCTTTGAACAGGACTCCTCATGCCTGGTCCCAGGCTGGAATAAATAGCTTGCCTTATTTTAGCAAGAGGAGGGAAGCTGAACATGAGCCCAGAGACTGAAGGAAAACAGGGTTGTACCACAAGGCATTAGCAGCACTGGTTGCTGATCTTCATTGACTTGCTGCCATAGAGACCTCCTACCTAGTCCCAGAATGCATAACGTGCCAACGTATCCTGAAGCCAGGTTGATAAACTTTTCCCTTCAAAGCATCTTATTAAAGCTAGCCATTTTTATAAAGAATTAAGCCACATTTAGAATATTTACTAAGAAAACTTTATTTCTTGGTTAAGAGCTTTGTTCCTTTCAGCTCTGCAGGTGCTTCACAGATAAATGTGCAGACATTCAGGCTCATCTGCAATCACAAAGATTTAACTGTATCTATAGGTAGGTGTGAAAGAAATCTTTAAGGATGTTTCAAGGATCATAAAGGCTCCCTTTGCACTCAGACTGAATGCATCTCAACGTAGTAGGTGGGTGTTATTAAAAATGTGATTTTTTTAGGCTTCTTTGGTGAACACAGGATTTTTATAAATGCTGTGAGTTATATAAATTTGTCTATTCAGCCTTTAGGAGGTGGATTTTTTTTGATTGTGAGGAGTTTTGATTCTAACTCTCCCTCTGCAAGTCTGATTTTACAAAATTAATGTTTCCATATCCTGTTTTTGCTTTACCTTTCTGTTTAGGTTCTCATTGAGCTTTCAGTATATGCAGTGGTTTAGAGAGTGTGATGTATGTGATTTAGTATATAATATAGATGGATCACATTTTATTTATTTTTTAGATGCTTGTCTTGCCTAGCTTCTTTATGATTTGCTGTTGTTTTGTTTTGTTTTGTTTTGTTTTGTTGTTGCTGTTTTGTTTTTTTAATAATGGTAGCTAATACCTTTCAAAATACCATATGTTTATTGTTTCTCGTCTTGCATATCTTAGCTGGATTAAGGAGAGAGGTTTTGTTTCTCACTACTGTAGAGAAAGAGGTAGGCTTTTAACTACCAGGTGGTCATGTGACACCAGCCTGATATAGACAAATACACGATGTACTTTTACCACTGGTAGGCTGATCAAAGGTAGCCTGCAGGGTTCTCTCCAAGGCTTGTTTCTCCCAGCTACACTGGGTTAAAAGGTGTCTTTTCCTATGGTAGGGTTTTAACACTCTATTCTAAACAGAAATGTATTCTTCCCTTGGGAAAAAACAGTCTTTGCCAGTAAAACACAGAGGTGGTCATCAGAATTCCCTTCCCTTCCCTTCCCTTCCCTTCCCTTCCCTTCCCTTCCCTTCCCTTCCCTTCCCTTCCCTTCCCTTCCCTTCCCTTCCCTTCCCTTCCCTTCCCTTCCCTTCCCTTCCCTTCCCTTCCCTTCCCTTCCCTTCCCTTCCCTTCCCTTCCCTTCCCTTCCCTTCCCTTCCCTTCCCTTCCCTTCCCTTCCCTTCCCTTCCCTTCCCATTTCTGAAAACAGATTCATTGAAATGCTCAGTCCATAAAAGCACGAGTTAAGAGACTTCTTGAGAACATGCTTGGATCAGGATTAGTTTCAGTCTAAGCTGTTGGTTTCTTTGTTTCCCTTTTATTCCATTTGATTCCAGCAGGCAGCAAATCACTCTTTTACATTGAACAGTAATGTTTTTGAATATAGGAAAGTTACTCCCTGAAAAGAGGCATTTAAGCAAAAACTAAAATTCCATATGACCTCAGTCCTTTCTTGGAAAAAGGGAGCAGTGTTTTCAGAAGATATGGGAAATGCTGATGTCACTCTGGGAAAGAAAGTGATACTGCTACTGTACTAAACTCTTTTTTCCTTCTCCAGTTTCTTAGTAAAGAACAGATATACATCCTGGTCACAGTGACCTTGTGTTTTTGCAAATTCTTTGATTTGAATAGATTAAAAGCATTTGCCTACATGCCCGATTCAGGCTTTTGTTGACTGTAGATAGGCTTGTCCTTCGCTCAGATTCTTCCTAACTAAAGGTCGGAGCACATTTTGGTAGTGCTGTTAGGTATACTTCAATTTGTGAAGTAACATGAATTGTATCTCCTGTAAAAAAACAATGCAAGAAAATAAATATGCCAGGCTGGAACTTTGCCAGGCTGCAAGGGTTTTTTTTCCAGAGGTCTGTACAAGGCTGTTAGAAAGAGGCAGCGCACGGAGGTGCTTGTTGATAATGTACAATAGAGGAAGTTATAAAAACACAGGGGAAGGGCAGTGGTGCACTAACTTTTCCATATAACCATGATGATGGGGTGAGCTTGTGTATCCTCAAGTTGGCTGCAGCTGTCCTAAAAGATTTCCTGTCTTTCAGTTGGCAGCTTATCAGTAGGTAATTCTTGGATGTACATGACTTTTTGTTTTTTTCTTTTTTAAGATCCTTTGGGCTAAACAGATGGAGAGGATGATCAAACTTATGAAACTCTTATCCCAGAGGGCTGCTTATTCAACCACTGCTTGGTTAATAAATGGGTGGTAGTGCTAATCATAACCAAACAGTAAAGAAGCTGCAGATCATAGTATATTTTATGTACTCTTGGCGATAAATTTGTCTTTGAGTACACAAAAGAGATTGATCTGTGGGTAACATATCGTTGCTAGAAGATCTGTCAGTTTCTCAAGTGGGTTTCCCCTAAAAGGGATCAGTTGGCTTTCTAAGTGGCATAGGTGGTTTCCTTGCCACTATACATTGCAGCAGTGTGTGTGTGGACTGAAATCCCCTAGGTGCTTTACATGCCATTATAGTAATTCAAGAAGTACATGCTATAATCAGAGCATATCTGAACTTTCTTTCTGCTTCAGCTACGTTATTGAAGGCTTAAAAGTGGGCAAAAGCAAAGCTGTGGCCTCAGACTTCCTTTCTGTAAGAGACAGAAATAATCTGGTTTTGCTTTTGTTGTGATGATACCTATTTTAGTTATTTAATTTTCATTACTGTTTTTTAAATCCTGCTCTCTGCAATTGCTGATGGCCTTGAAAATAGCTGTGATAAGAGTTTTCAGTCCTTAGCACTGGTCTTACTTTTTCTAGATGCTATTAACTAAACAAAAGTGTAGTTTAGTTTAAGAACACTGGATTTAAAATGAGTAATCCAAATGCTGAGAATCCAAATAATTGAAGGTGCTGCTTGCTGGTGTGCCTGGTTTAGGCTGACACTTTCTGTTCTACTGCAGGGCCACCTGATCAGAATTTTTAGCAGCTTCTTTCGTTTACAGTATGATGGACTGCATCCGATATGCGCATGAGACTTCTCCTGAATACTCCTGCTGAGGAGTTTTCCCTTTCTGTGCAACCTTTCTGCTGGTCCGTGATATAGAACGAGTTTGGGGTGGAAGAAGGGTGAGCAGCAGTTCTTCACATTTACGGGATAGCCATGAGGCTCTGGATAGTGGTAGACAAGGGATGTGAAAAGATGGAAGAAGAATTTGTGCAGGTTCTCCCACCAAGGTCGGATCAAGCAACCCCTCGTAGCAAGTGCAGCATCAAGGCCTTTGCTATGAAGAAACAACAGTGAATGACAGCTGTAGGTGACTCCCTGCTGAAGGGAACAGAGGTTCCTGTCTGCAGGTCAGGCCCTGTTTTAAGAGAAGATTGCTGTCTCCCCAGGGTCTGGCTCAGGAATGCTACCAATAAGCTGACAAGCTTAGTACAGCCTTTAGATTGTTGCCCGCTCCTTCTCTTTCATGTGGATACCAGTGGTGTTGCAACAAGAGTTCTGTGGTCAATCAAAAGAGATTTCAGGGCACTGGGAAGATGGCTAAAGGACTCAGGAGCACAGGTAGCGTTTTCTTTGATCCTCCCAGTAATGAGTGACATTGAAAGAAACACGAGCCCAGGACATCAATGCCTGTTTCTGAGACCAGTGCCTCTGCCAGAATTTGGGGTTTTATAATTGTGGAAGAGTCTTTGAAACACAAGGTCTTCTGGGGCCTGACAGGATCCACTTGTCTTGGTAGGGGACGTGTTTCTTGGCTTGTAACCTGACAGTACTGATTGAGACTGCTTTAAACTAGGATTGATGGAGGAAGGAGGTATCATTAGGAACACCGAAGTTAAGTCAAGGGGTGGTATGGCACCACTTGAGGGTGGCAAGGATAATGGGAGGATCTATGCCACTCCAGGGAGCGCTGAAGGTTCAGGAGCACACCTGAAATGTTTGTTTACCAATGCACACAGCATGAGGAACCAATGGCACGAACTGAAAGCTTGGGTCCTTTCCCAAAGCTCTGATATCATTGGTATTAGTGAGACCGGGTGGAATGAGTCCCATGAGTTGTGCTGGAGGGCTGCTGGCTGTTCAGGATGGGTAGGCAGGGCAGGCAAGGTGGAGGTGTTGCTCTGTATGTCAGGGAGAGATTGTGCTGTACAGCCCTTGCCATTAGGGATGATGTTGTAGAGAACCTCTGGGTGACAGTGAAGGGGATGGATAGCAAAGCAGATGTCTACTGCTGGTCATCCAGCCAGGATAATAGCACCGAGGAGTTATTTAATAGGCAAGTGTGAGAAATCTCTGGATTGGTAACCCTAATCCTTGTGGGATGTTTCAGCTTCCCAGAAAAACTGGGAATATCATACTACTGTGACAAGAAAGTCTGGGAAATTCCTAAAGTATGTTGAAGATAATTCATTGTCACAAGTACTTAGCCAACTAGGAAGGGTGCCCTGCTAGATCTGTTGTTGGAGAATAGAGGAAGGCTCATGGGAGATGTGGCAGTAGGTCGCTGTCTTGGCCATGGTTATGATGAGTAAGTTGAGTTAAAAATGTTTGGTGTAATGAGAGAAAAGGACAGCAGAGTTGCCACCCTGGATATTAAGAGAGCAAATTTTAAACTACTCAGGGAGCTATTTAACAGTGTCCCATGGGAATCTGCTTTAAGGGTTTAGGGCAGCTGTAAGAGCTGCTCACTTTTTAAGCACCACTTTTAAAAGGCCAGGAGCAGGCAGTCCCGCTGTGCCACAAGTCAAGCAAGCAGGGCAGAAGACTGGGCTGGCTAAAGATGGAACTCCTCGTGGAGCTAGGGCAGAAGGAGAAAATGTATGGCCTCTGGAAGCAAGGTCAGGCTTCACAGGGAGAGTACAGAGCTGCAGTTCACATTTGTGGGAAAAAACACAAAAAGCCAAAGCTTAACTTGAGTTGACTCTGGCCAGTGTGGTGTCAGACAACAAAAAAGGCTTTTTGAGTATGTCAACAGCAAGAGGAAGTCTAAAGAAAGCACTGGGCTGGTACTTGATGAAGATGGTCACCTAAGAAATAGGGGTGAGGGAACATCCTTTTTTTGCCTCAATTTTTAATACTAATGATAGATCTTGAGCTGCCCAGTCCTCTGAGATGGAGGATGGAGGATCCTGACTGGGGAGTGCTGGCTTTCCGTTTGTGGTCACTGAAATTGTAAGGGACCAGTTGCAACAGTTGAATATTTGTAAGTACATGGGGCCTGACAGGATTTATTCCAGAGTACTGAAGGAGTTACTGGATGTTACAGCTGGATCCCTCTCAACAATTTCCCAAAGGTCTTGGAAGTCTGGGGAAGTCCCTGCTGACTGGAAACTAACCAGGGTACAAGGGCATGAGAGAAGACCCAGGGAACTACTGATCTGTTAGTTTAACCTCAGTGCCTGGAAAAGTTACAGAGAAGGTTGTCCTGGGTGCTATTGAAAGGCATTTAAAGAACAACGCTGTTATCAGGCATAGTCAACATGGGTTCATGAAGGGAAAGTCCTGCCTTAGTAACTTGATCTCCTCCTATGACAAGGTCACCTGCTTAGCAGATGGAGGGAATGCAGTGGTTGTGATGTAATCATGCTGGATTTTAGTAAGGTTTTTGGTACCATCCCTCTCAGCATCCTTCTGGACAGACTGTCTGACTGTGAGATGAATGGGTACATGCTATTCTAGGTGATGAACGGGCTCAACAGCAGGGCTGAAAAGGTGGCAGTGAATGGGGCTACATCTGGCTGGTGAACAGTCACTGGTCTTGTTCCCCAGGGCTCAGTTCTAGGCCTGCTTCAGTTCAAGGTTTTTATCAATGATCTGGATGCAGCAGCTCCGATGGTGATAATGAACTCGGAAGAGCTGTTGATTCTCTGGACGGATGTGAGGCCTTGCAGAGGGATCTGGACAGATTGGAGCACTGGGCGATCAGCAGCAGCAGTGTGAAGTTCAGCCGAGGAAGATAGTGAGTTCTGCTCCTGGGACAGAGTAATGCCAGACACGGGTACAGAGAATATAAAAAGGACGTTAAGGTGCTTGAGTGAATGCAGAGAAGGGGAACAAAGATGGTGAAGGGGCTGGACGCATATCCTGTGAGGAGAGGCTGAGCACACCTGGGTTGTCCAGCCTGGAGCAAAGGAGGCCGAGAGGTGACCCCAGGGCTCTGTGCAACTCCCTGAGGAGGGGAAGTGCAGGGGAGGTGCCGGCCTCTGCCCCTGGTCACCAACGTCAGGGTTCATGGGAATGGCACAAAGCTGCCAACTGGTGAGACTGGATGGTAGGAAAAATGTCTTTATCACGAGGGTGGTCAAACGCTGGAACAGGCTTCAGAGGGAGGTGGTTGACGCCCTGTGGTTGTCAGTGTTCAAGAGGCATTTGGATCATGCCCTCAATAACATGCTTTAACTTTTGGTTAGCCCTGAAGTGGTCAGGCAGTTGGACTTGGTCTTTGTAGTCCCTTTCCAACTAAACTATTCTGTGTTCCCATGGCAGCTCTCCAGTTCCCCTCAGTGACCACGCATGGCCTGGGTTTTGCAGGCTGTGACTTATCATCAGAGCACTATGCTGGAATTTAAGCACCGATAAATCAGGGAGAGAGAATAGTTGAGTATCTGAGCTAAGATCTAGACATTGAGCTTATGATGCATGTGAAATGCATATTTCTTTGTGTTCCTGGGAAATCAATGTCTCCCTTTCTTGCTTTCCCATGCTGAAAAATGAGCTCCATTTTACTCCTATTTTATTTTCTTCCTTGTGTCTGTTCGTACAGTAAGGTTTTCAGGCCAGAAGCCATCTCTTCGTAACGCTGACTAGTACAACTGGTCCTGAACACAGGAGGGGCTTTTAAGAAACAGTTACAACACAAATACTGACCGATTCCTTCCCTCACAACAGAGCTACTAACTGTGTGGGAGGAGATGGCAGCATTACTGCCTCCAAGGAAAAGCTTGCTGTTGGACAGGAGAGGCTTCAGGGCACGGAGCTGAAGGGAAAGCATTCTCTCATGGTAGAATTTTAGAAGCCATTTTCTCCGATTTGCAAAGTGTGAAGTTCAGCTACCCGTACAGCCTTTACAAATGTACAATTCTGCCTCTAAGATTTCTGAGGAAAAGATAATTTATAATTATCTTGTTCTTAGAGGGGAGAACTCAGCCAAAATATCTGCAGACTAAAAATAATGTCTTGCAACTTCATAGTGGCTTTCACTGGAGACTCTCCATATATTTTGCTAACAGGAATTAATGAAATCCCAAAATATCCCCTGCAGCTTAGTATTTTTTTTAATCCTTATTTTACACGTGAATTAATAAATGGATAAAATTCTGGATGCATTGAAGGCAGTGGAAAAGCATCAGTAGGACCAATATTTCACCCTTAAAGCTTAAAGTAAAGCAACTCATAATCAAATTCAGTTATACTATATTTTCTGACGTTCTATAGGGTTAGTTGTTTTGGGTTGTTGTTAAATGCTTTCTTTTTCCATCCTGTCAAGTAAAGTAAATATCTGTTATTCCACCCAGGTAATACACTAAGATAGCTAGATATTTTGTCTTTACCCTTATTTTGTGACCAACTCATATTTGGTGTGTCAGTTATCCTCAAAACTTCACCATCAAATATAGTTTACACTTAACTCTGAAATGTGCCCGCTTACTCTTATCTAAATTCAGCCCATTGACTGTGCCAGATATGCACACGAATGCAACAGTAAATAAATTTCGTAGCAGGGCGGTTATCATTAGAATTGCTCAGGCATCCACGGGAAGTGCCAAGACCTTTAAAAAAGCTATCTCAGGCTGGCAAATGTGCCACGGTTGCTGCCCACAGAAAAGTCTGTGGAGAGCTGGTGCAGCACCTTTGGGCCGCCAGTGAGAAGGCTCGGTAGGGAACGTGTGGGAGTGAAGCGGAGAGGATGAAAGTGCCTCAGGGGATGGAGGGTGAGAAGCAGACAGTATAACAACTTCTACAGACTTGTGAGCTTCAGGAAAGCCTGCCAACACTGGAGCATCCGTTAGCCAAAATTCCAGAAGATACAGGGCTTCAGACTGGTAGTTCAGGGGTAGGCTGACTTTAAAGTAAACAGAAGAGCAGATAATTTATTTTATTTTTTTTTCTCAAGCTAGAGCGGGCTTTTGTAACACAATAAACTATGGTTTGATTACTTGCTGCTACTGTTGCAAAACTATTTGATTTCAGAAGGAGATGAGTCTCTGACGCACTTTCTACAGCTTTGCAATTGAAAATTTGGTTGCTGTTGCCTGGATCAGATGATTTAATTTGCTGAACAAACCTTTGCAGCCACAGTATTTCAAGTACGTAACTGTAGGCACACAGGCTTGGCTCCGTTGAAGCTAAAAGAAACTTGTCAGAACAGCCAGTGATTGAGGGCATAAATATTTTATCATCAATCAGGAGAAGATAACCTGAATATCTAGGTCAAATGTGCAGTGCTCAGAGGATACAAGATCATGCTAAATTTTATAGAGAAATTTAGTATAATCCGTGTAACCTTCCCAGATTCTTGGGGATCTTGGGGATCAGTTCGTTTTGTGATAACAATTAAAAGGTGAGGGCTGTGTGTGTTTGGAGGGGATTGTTTTGGTGTGACTTTTTTTGTATGATTTACAGAACGTACAAAAGCCTTTCTGATAACATTGGCTCCCTTGGAAGTGTGCATAAGGCCTTCGATATTCAGTCCATATATGTACATGACGTTGCTGCAGCCGATGTGGACACAGAGAAAAGAAAATGTGTCACTCTGTCAACAGGAGACTTCTGTTCTGGATTGCTTTGTAAAATGAAAGCTGAAGGAAACCTATTGCATTCTCTTGAACATTGACCTGGTTTTGTATTTAGAATCTTTCTGAAACACTTGTCAACAGAAGGGCCCCAGCTTTCAGGGCAGAACGGTTTCTTACCCAGTTAAAGACTGTACAGCAATGACAGATCCATCTTACGTAGGTTTTTCTCTCAGTGATAGAGACAGAAGGCTTAGGACTGCATTTGGTGAATTAAATAGGCCTCAGATGTCATGTTCTTCTGCTGCAGTCGATGTTGAGTGTAAGGTGGCTCATTGCATGAAACAGGAACATAAACCAGGTCAGCACCGAGGTAGTTGCAGGGGAAGCATCCATATAAAACTTCGTTGCTTAGATTTTGAGAGAAGTATGGACTTGCAGAGAAAGCACACAAAGCAAAGGGAGGCAAGCGAGCCCTTGTGATATATTGTGTGCAAAAGATCATCTGTGACCACAGATTTGATTTGGAGTTCAGCCTTTGTCTTTAGATGGGAGGATCTTCTGTGAAGGACGTATCAGGCTGATCAAGCAAAGTTGTCCCCACTGTAACAGTAGCATTCAGGTGTTTCTTTAGCTTAAATGATCATTACAAGAGACTTGTCTAGTATTGTGTTCTGCATAACAGAATCTGTGCTGCTTTTATCATTTTACTTCTTGCTGATGGCTTCTGTCAGAGCGACTATTCTGTGCAGCGCCCTGCTGCAACCAGCAGTATGTCACTGGTGCTAAAATTCCTGAAAATAAAAGTCAACTGAAGAGCTGTGATGATGGGAAGAGAAAAGAGAGGTGCTTATCCTACCTGCCTTACATAGCTGTTGTGCTCCACTCATTTCAGAGGAAACTCAGGTGCCATCAGCTTTCAGATGGCTAAGGTTTGGCCAGACAAATTCCACTGAAAGTGCTGGAATTTTTATTTGTTCCCAGTAATCGTGGGTTCTGTTCTCTTGAAAAGGGCGTAGCTGCTCCTTGAAAGGAGAAAGCACTTGCTTTGTTTGCCTGGGTCTGGCTACTGCCTTCTAAATCGTTTAGCACCCTTGCAAGGAGGGACTGTCTCTTTTATGACAGCAGCTCACCAGGGTGAGCCAGAGGAGGAAGAAGCTTCCTGAGCACAGGGTGGGAGACCAAGTCAACATAAAGCTTTCAGAAGGGGTGGTGATTGAGGATGCTGAGAAGAGCAAGGAGCAGATGCACAGTCAGAGCTCAGGTGGAGAAGGAAAACAAAATGTTTTGCTGTGGCTTTGAGGTGACTGCAGAGTTTCTTGCAGCTCAGGAAGTCCTGTAAATGCTGGTGGTCTTTAAGCAAACCTAAAATAATGAATCTGTGCTGGTAGCACACCATGGGTAGGAGAGGGATGGATTGTGAACTCTCTTATTTTTATTCTGTTTTGCTCAGGAGAAGTGGCAAAAAAAAAATATAAATTCAAGGTTCCTTTTCTAGTTCGTGTTTTAGTGGAACATAGTTCTAGGCTGTAAAAGTTCCTCTGTGTGTTTTTGGTGATGAAGGCACCAAAGAGTTTGATTTTTCCCACTGAGGAAGGAGGGAATGGTTGCTACACAGAGTCAGTGTTTGCTTCTTTGCTTTTAGCTTGAATGCCATTTAAACAACAACCAAGCAGACAGAAGTGTTTAAGAGCACTTATTTTTCTGCCTTTCTAGGTTCCCAAGTAAACATTCAGGACAGATGCTTTAAAATACCTGGTTGTATTTACTTGAAATCTGCAGTTTTGGCTGGAATATATGCTACTGGTCTATACAACTTTGTGTCTAGTCCATCAAAAAGCAGCTGTTTGAAGGAAAAGTGGTTCATGAGCTTTGCTTATCAAGTATGTTTATGATTTTTCAGTCTGATTTTGACGTAGTATTTTACGGATGTTATTGGTGAATTTTTTGTTTCCTTTTGCTCATGTAGAAAGATTTTAGAATGTGCTAAGCAGTTCATACAAGCAATGTTGCACAGGGCACAATTATATGATATAAACAAGAAATATATGCGTCCGTAACTTATGTAGGAGGACAAGGGTCTTCAAAGGGCTGGATGTAGATCAATGCCCAGCCTATTATGTGTGATCAAATAGCCAGCTGCACAAGACCAGAGAGGATGAAGCTTTTTGGTACAGCACCCCCTGTTTGATTTGTTGCAGACACAGAGTACTCTTCATGTGAGATGCAAGTTTGTGGCATCCTCATTTGCACATGTGCATGAAGTTCCTGCACACACATGTTCCTCCCCTCTTATGCATATGGTAGAGCAGCTGGAGCTGCTCTTAACTGCTCCCTTATCACATCCTCATAGACTCATTTAGGTTGGAAAATACTTTCAAGATCGTCAAGTCCAACCATCCACCTAATACTGCAAGTTGACTGATAAACCATGTCCCTACAAGCTGCATCTGCACATCCATTAAATACCTACAGGGATGGCGACCCTGCGACTTTCCTGGGCAGCCTGTCCCAGTGTCTATCCACCCCTTCTGTGAAGAAATTCTTCCTGATACAAATCTAAACCTCCCCTGGTGCAGCTTGGAGGCGTTGCCTTGATTCTTTTGAAAAAGTTTTTGAAAACCACTATGTGAAACATATTCTGAGGCTCAAGCAGCAAGCTTATGAAAAAAAAAATAAATAAAAGGAAAAAAAAATACACCCCCAAGCCAAGTATTATATTTGTATCTATTTGCTGTTGCAGTTGAGGAACTATAAATAAAATGCTTGGCAAGCATCATGTCATAGAGCAGAAGAGCATATATTAAGACGTGCTATAAGGACCAAGTTTTGTAAGGAAATCTCTTCCCCCTCCCTGAAACATTCCCAAGATTTTCAATTGTACATACACAACAATGCCTATATCTGTTCACATATCTCTTTGTATCCTCATCCTTTACTGATACCTTATTCCCTGGGGGGTTCTCAGTGGTGTTATGGGATGGACTAGTGACACTTTGGAACTGATGGTTATTGCTCTTTTTTTTGGCTATGTAAATGTAAGCAGAGAATGCCTTACCTCTCATCCTGTTTATTAACTGATGGCAAGAAAGGTTAATTTAGATTCTTGTTAATCTCGTGCTAACAATGTAAAGAGCTGCAGGCCCAACTTCTGTGTGCTTCTGATTTACTCCAATGCCAGGCAGAACAGAATCAGTCCCTTTTGTGCAAGAAATTTCAGGTTTTGTGCAAGATAAGTTTTAGGAGGGCAGGAGAATGTGTCACAACCCGTGTAGAAAAACTGAGGGAAGAACAGGAGATCATCGGTGAGAGTGAGTGAGTCCAAGTGAAGAACAAAAATGAAGTCTTCTGTTGTGAAGTTGTGAAGCAGAAATGAGAACGCAGGACAAATGATAAATCAGGAGGCCATAAGTGTTTTTAAAGGAGAACAAAAAAAAAAAAAGAACAAAAGAAAAAAAAAAAAAGAAACATGGGCTTGGTGAGGAAGGAGAGAGAACTTGGGAAAGTTTCAAAAGAAGCGTCATTTTTGGACCTGTGGGAGGAGGGAACAGTTTGATGCATAAGAGATAAAGTTTGGTGTTTCATCTTCTGTTTAATTTTTGAGATCGGAGCTATTTCTTACTAAAGTATTTCTAGAGATTCCATAGCCACAAGCATTTTTTCTAATATGCCCAAACTTTACTTAAAAGAATTGATATCCTAATGCTGTTGCCAGTTTCCTGACGAGGTAGTTATTACTGGAATCAACAGTTGTTTCAAGGAAGGCTTGATTTAAGTGTTGTGTAGCTATAGTTGACTGGTATGCGACTTTTGTTTTTCCAGCGAATTTTCTTATCACAGGGCTTTAGTGAGGAGAATAAGGTGGCTTTTTTCTACTGTAGTCTTTTTTTTTTTTTTTTAATATGAGACTCTTGACCTTTCCTCTGAAACAAAATTTGCCTGATGTCAAGATTATCTTATTCAGACATCCCTGGCAGGCATCCATCTTCAAAGATCCGGTATAACCTGCAATACACACATGGTAGCAATGGGGAACTGAAACATCTTGTAGTACATTTTGGGTTATACACATTTCAAACATTAAAGCGATTTGCCTTTCAGGTGGGTAGCAGATCATCACAGGAAATGGATCTAGGTTTATTAGGTCACCATGATTGTTAATTGTTATTACAGGAAAACATCTAGGGCTTGCTGGGCTAAGAGGAGGTCTTGCCCAGAAAGTCCAGTTGCCTTAGTTTATGAATGAGACGTGACAAGTGGGTGAAGTTGGAAAGCAGCTGAAGGTTGCTGGCAGATATATTCTTCTGAGGTCTTCTGGGACTAGCTTAAAACATTCACTGCCTTCTCAGATGAAAGTGTGCATCTTGCAAGTGGTCCTCATCTGTACCCGTGCAAAGTTTTCCAGGTCAGACAGGAGCCACAACTGAAGTTGTTTTGAACCCACTTGACACCGAAAGTTAAGAAACGCTCAGACAATCCAGTCTGGTGACTCGGCTGTGGGGGCAGTAACCTCTGGCTGTGACACTGAAACAAACATCTGGGAGGGGCACAGCAAAACTGCACTGGCCACTTCCAAAGTGATTACACCCTAATAAACCTGGTGTCTTGTCAGAAAGTGGCTGATGTGTGCTATGTTGGCAAGGAAGAATATTTTGTTGTTGTTGTTCAGTAGCTATAACCTCAGCTTGTCATCAGCCTTGTCCCCTTGCTGGCAGCAGTGCTCCCTAGAAACTTATGGAAGAATGTCAAAAGGGTTTTAAGGAGGGGTAGTTGGGCTAATGCCATCAACACTTAGTTTTTAAAGGAGGCATATTGTCCATGAGGGACGTTTGGAAAAAACCTCCATTGCGTTGGGAGGAGGGACCAACAAGGCTTAGCATGGTTGGCGTAGGATAAAGGTCCAAAGGTAAGTCTGCAAAGAGGTAGTGCAAAAAAGTGCAGCATGGCTGCTGCACTTGAAAGAAAGAGCACAGTGGAGGTAAGAGCTAATGAAAGCAGTTCTCTGAGGTAGAAGATGGGGAGATTCACCCTGCTGAAGAGATGGGAGAAGAGTGTTGTCTCAAGATCTGAGTGGTATCTGCTATAATAAAAAAAAATATAGTCAGGGAGGCAAAGGAGAAGTTTGGTATCATGGAGAAAGAAAAGAGGGTTGAAATGTCAACTACAAAGACCAGGGCATGTTGTAAAGAGTCTGGAATCATACTGCATGGAAGCACAGCAGCAATGAAGGCTGAAAGCCTGGCTGCTCAGTAGTTCAGTCTCACAAATGTCAAGTACTGAGGCAGAGAGTACAGTGGTAGCGGAGGCAGTCTGCAAGGTGGCATGCTAGTGTCTGCTCACTCAGGACAGGAACATTCTGTGCTTGAGAGCTGCAAAGTTGTCAACACGAACTAACTACATTAATACAAATGCCAGAAGGGTGGATCTGTAATATGGAATGTCCTGCATCCCACCCAACGTGACTTATTTAGCCCAGTTTCAAGCAGTTTTCACAGGTTTGGCCATGGCTTTCCAGCAGTTGTGCCTGTGTAGTGCAAGCTGGAATTTCCCTCCTCATTTTCTTTTATAGTGTACCACACATGCTTGCATATAATAATAATGTTTTGCTTTATAAGATTCTACTGCATCAAGTCATTCACCAGGTCTTTTGATTTTCTTGTGTTCAACAGGAAATAGCCCGTCATCTCCGACCTGGAACTCTGCGTGCTGTCTTTGGGAAGAACAAGATTCAGAATGCTGTCCACTGCACAGACCTCCCTGAAGATGGACTTCTGGAGGTAAGAGCTGCTACATAAACATATGCTTTTATATTGTAGGAAATTTTAAGTGAAAAGGTGAGCTTGACACTATTTTAAGCTGTTCAAGTGTTTTATATGTGGAATAGCCTTGCTGGAGACCGGTGAACAATGAGAAACAAAAGCAAAGAGCTTATTAAGGGCAATTAACTCATTTAATTAGGATACTGTAAAAACGTATCCAGGCACTTTTCTTGAGCAAATATAGTACAATAAAATACTTGCTGAAATGAAAGTTAAGTCTTCTGTGTGGCTGAATGTATACTTGCAACTGGATACCAACGCCTAACAGTGTTTCTGTAAGGACATCTTCTTGGATAACCACCGTCACTCCCAGTCTGGATTGTCTCTACAGAGAGCTTGTGTTGAGCCAGGGATATCACAGGCTCTAGGGATTCAAGTTCTCCACATAGGCAATGGTTTTCTTGGTAGATGGTGATAATTATGCACATCAGTTGGAACTTCCTGTGTTTTATGGTAACTTACTAATTATTACTTGATGTTGGTGTTGTATGCTTATATTAAAGTTCAATAAAATGAGAAAAAATAAATTAAGGGAGTTCATAAAGACATAAGTACTCACTGTGAAACCCAGAACAAGCTGACTCACCTAGTGCCATACCCCAAAGATGAGGTCTGAACAAGGGGGGCTGAAGTGTTGTGTCAGCATATCTTGGATGTGTCTCTTCATCACTGCGGATGTTTCTCCAGTGCTTGCATAGCTTCTGTTGTACTTCCTACGTGTATTTGCGAGTGGTTTGCTGTCAGAGTGTATCACTATGATGGAGCAGCAAGAGTTTTCCTAGCTTGGATAATTTTATGCTGCCAAAAGTGTTTTTTCATTGAGGGAAGAGGAAGAGCTAACTGCGTCATGATCTCCCTTCATGAAGTAAAATTAGATGTGTGGGTTAAAGTGCTGTTTGCCAGGAAATTGCATCTAGCTTAAAGAGTAGCATAGTGTTAACTGAGAATTGCAGCCAACATCGACAAAGTTAAAGCTTTTTAAACCGTTTCCAAGCTGTCATTAAAAGTTGACAACTTTTCATTTCTGCCCAAGGTGTCTGGATTTAAACAAGCAAACAGGTATTTATCACCATGTGCCTAAAATCTATCCGTCATGGCTTTTAGATGGCAGCAGTAAAAAGGTGTAACCTACAAGGGAAAAATAAGTCTCATCAACACTGACAAGGCATTTTAGTACTTCAGCAGAATTCTCTCTCGTGTTCAGTCTGTCTCCTTTATGCTGCCTACAGGTGCAAAGCAGCTAAAACCCCATTTTGCTGGTGGTTTAAAATGAGTATATAGCTACTGTGAGCAAGGTGTGTGGGACAAAGCAGTTGAACTGCTTCTCCAAAACAAAAATTAAGGCTGGAGTTCCTTCTCAAGTGGAAGTTCTCCACTACCTGTGTTTGTCCTTTGAATCCCACAGCCTATTCAAAACTTCTTGATCTAGTATTGCTCTTGACTGCACACTTCGCAGTTCCCATGGCAGACTGGTCATTTTAACAGTTTGTTGTTTTTCCATCTAAATCTAAATCTTTCTCTCTCTATTTTTTAAAATTATTTATTTTTTAACTTAGGCATAATTGTACATGGAGTGTGGTTCTTCATCTGTCTGTAGTTTCTTATATACAGTCCATGTTAAACCAGCAATTTTAAAGGACATCAGTTAGCGTTCTTTAATGAATGTGACAGAGCAGCAAATGTTTTATTGTCAATGTTTAGCAAATTAATGTTGTCATGTAAAATATGGAGACCTTTTTACTGCTGGAACTGTACGTTTTGGAGTTTCCTTAAATCTGTGTTTTGTAGGAAATTTAACTTCCTGAAAATGTTGTAGGTAAGCAAAATTAAAAAACAAAACAAAACAAAACAAAAACTTCTGGATTTGTTTAAGTGGAAGAGCTTGTCACAGCTGATGAAGAAGAAATGATACAGTATGTGCAGAGATAATCCTTGTGAGAGACTTCCTTCAGAAGCTTTTCTGTGGGAGGACCTCAAAACGAGTCACAGATACCTGATTTGCTTGTCAAGCAGAAATCAGACCTTCCACACTCTGAGCCCCAGTAGCTGTAACAGTGCCACATGCGCTGGGCTAGAGCAGAGCGACTCTGTGGCGTGCAAGACAACCATAGAAAGAAACTTCAGCCAAAGGCACTGGGACAAACTGATGTTTTTAAGAAATATGCCATTCAGTGAGTGATAGTGAGTGTTTTAATTCTTTAATGGATAACTGAATATTTTAATGTATTGAGTTTAACGGAGCAATTATCCCCAGCCTCAGAGGAGGTGAACTCAGATAAGGAGCTTGTTGTAGAGGAGAAGGACCTCGGCAGTCTTGTGTTGGCTTGGTGTCCACATGTAGCAGTGGAACTTGATTCTTTCAGCAGTGTTAGTGTGCACTCGTCATGTCCATGTTCTGGTAGCAGATGTTGTTATTGCTGAGATGTTAAGTCTGCTGCTCCAATAAAAACTTTACAATATCATTGCTGGATAACAGATTAGTAGAGAGGGAGTCTGGAGTAAGTGTACCCCTGCTATATCTTTATAGACTGAAATTTCAGAGAGAAATCTAGGCTACTGGGTTTGTACTACAAAGATGAACGATCCTTTTTAAAACCCCGATGAAAATGATTTAATCATTAGCAATCTCTTTCATTTCTTCGGGTGGCATTGTTTGTACAGTGTTACTGCTCTGTTTCAGATATGACTCAGTATAGCTTGAAACCCCAGACTCTATGCAAATTATTGCATTCCTTTTTGCTGATGGAAAAGGTAAGTTTGGGATCTGAATTCAGGCCAAAGAACCTCAGTTTCATTTTTAACTCTGGTGCTGATTTTATGTGAGCTTGGCCAAGCCACTTTTCAAATTTTGGCATGGAAGTGTTTGGCTCTGAAATTCTGTATGAAGATGCTCTGACTTATATTTATCTTCTCCAAAACGAAATACTAAATGCAACTAGTTTTAGAACAGAAATTGCAGAAGCTTTAGTACAAATAATGGCATGAAATTGTTAACACTGTTTTTTTGTTGTTGTTTTTTTTTTCCTACTTACTAACACATCGAACTTTTCTATTTATTTTTTTAATATTTTTATTTTTTCTTTGCAGAATAGGAAATAGCTTAATTACTCTTCTGAATCCTTCCATGTTCTGCACCTCCCCTAAGACCAATAATTTTTATTTTATTTTATTTTTTTTGAGAGAGAGAGGATGCTGTGTTGTAAGCTTTCTGAAACTCTTGGTCAACCAGAGAGCTAGGCCTTAGCCAACTGCTACAGGCCCAAAAGCAGGCAGAGCCAGTCTGATAGACAGTGAATAATGCTGTTTACTGCCTTTGATTCAGAGCTCCTGTACAACCTTTAACATATCTATGGCTGAATCATCCCTTTCCAGATGTTCCCATTTCCAATGCAGCCTCTTCTTACAGGCTGAAGAGCTGCAGAGTAGATCCTCCAGTATCTCGGAGCTTGAAATGAGCCCAGCGGGTTTGTACAAAGACAGCCTTAGCTGCGTCTGTCAGCCAGCGTGCAGACTACTTACACTACTAATGCTAAAACAGCTTATTAGGGGTCCCTGCCACAGCCCCAGCTCTGTTGTGGCCTCATGTTGTGTGTGCACACCTGCAGGGTAAGCAGTGCCCTGAGGAGCTTAACTGTTTAGAGGAGATGAGTTGGATAACTGAGGATCAGGTGCTTGCTGAAGTTAATAGTCAAACTCTAGGTAACTTCAGTGGTTCATACTTAGTTGATGGTCACTAGAAAGGGAAGGTAGTGAACTTTCTCCCCAAAATCATGACCAAGGAAGGAGTACTTGGGGGAAGGAGAGAGAGCAACTCTCAACTCTTTTCTCAGGAACAAGGGCTAATTAACCAGGGATCAGCTTACACACCTAGTTTTAGAACAATGTGTGTTTAATTAATGCAGTGCAGTAGTTTTCCAGTGTTTTCTGTTGGACTCCTTTTCCATGTACCTGGAAAAAGGAAAGTTCACTTTTTAATCTAAAAAACAAGCAAACAAACAAGCCAAACCCCGAAAACCAAACAGCAGCACTCGCTCCCACCAGTTTGACCCTTAACTCCTGTCTTTGTTCTACAAACTACTTCATGTTTTGGGCAGTGACTGAAGCATATCAGAGTTAATGAATAACTCACTTTGGCGCAGGAGATGAGGGGAGATGCAGTTGAGTCTAAAATGCAACTGGCCATGTGGAAAAATCTGTGTATTTTCAGTTGTAAAGCTGTAACTACTTTTTTTTTCTTGGTATGCAGATACAAGAGGAAGGAGAATATTGCCCTGAATGCTCTTGGATGAGCACTTTGACTTACTGGGCCAGGCGCTTATTTATTGATTTCATATACTTGTGTGTCTTCTGTCAGTACAAAATGTATTTTCACAAGTGACAATGGACAGACACAAATAGCTCAGAACAGTCTGTTTTCTCAGCTTTGCTGTAAGTTTTCCATTGTAATGGGGAGAGGAGAGGAAGGAGGAAGTAGAGAAAGGATTCTGTTAGACATGGAGTGTTTACGAGATGGTGGGGTTTCACAGGTAACAGCTAAAGCCACACATTCTTTATTTTTCATATCCTGATGTTGTTGCCTAGGATATTTGTTCAGAGCAGGGGTTTGCATTTGTTTCCCAAATACAGAGCAGGTGCCACTCTACGTCTTGTCAGGTTTTTTCTATTTTATGTAAAGCAAGTACTATTTCAACCAAGCAAACAATTACAGTATTCACCTGGATTCATATTCCATCTGAATAGAGCAAGGACTGGAACATGCATGTTTTCTATGCCAAATACATTCTCTTTTTAACAGACCAGGGACAGTTTTGCATCTACGCACTGACTCAACTCACCGTCTTGGACCTGAGGAACATTTCTGATAAGTGTCTTGTTGAAATAAGCGTTTGCAAACTATCAGATCTAATGAATCAGCATTCCCTAGTCAAACAAGTTTTCTTGAAATTAGTCATTTCTAGGCTAGTTTTAATTGAAGTACTTGATATAAAGTGCTGTGGCTAATAGGCTTTATGATTTATATGTCCCCTTAAAGAAGTGAAAGAAAATTAAAAATCAGTCAGTGAAGGTCTCACATCACTGGAGGTAAAATGAATGAACTCTCCACAGGAGGTGGTGCTGTACGCACACCTTAGCTCCTTGTTATCTTAAATGGCAGAACACTTTCCAGATTATGCAGGAATCCATGTAATCTGAAGACATTAAAAAACTGCTACCCTAGACCCTCAGTTACTACAAAACCAGTATTTGGGGATTTTGTCGTGCTCGGCCTGCAAATTGTTGCTCGAACTGTGCAGTTCAAGGTATTTTTGTTCCTGAAGGGCATTTGTACTGCAGCCAGACACTTGGGGGGCGATAGACTGCATGCCTCTGGGGTAACCTGAAAGGTCTCCTCATTGAGATGCAGCCTGAGTGTCCGAGCTGTCCACGTGAGCTTTATCTTCCTGTGCCATCCTGTATGGGGCAGAGTCGGTCTCCTGGGGCTTCTTTGCATTGCTGAAAAATGCTGTCATACCTGTATATACATGTGTGTGTGTACATAAATACATATAGGGAGAGGATGCTGCCATTGGTGCAACAACATGGTCGAAATGTGAATTTTGGGTGGGATAACCTCCCCATTGCTGAGGGAGATAACGTTATTAGGTGACTAATTCTTCCAGTGGCCGATAACATGGCAAGTGCTGTGGGAGTGTGCTTACCTGTGCCTTTGTGTGTCTGGTAGGCCATGTATGAAACAGCAGAGGAGGGTGAGCTGCTCAGCCAGTTTTTATGGGAGTGGAGGATGTGCCAGCTTTCTTCTGGGTCTTGTGTCTCCGTCAGTGCTCTTTCCACTGACTCCTCAGAGCTCCACACGGCTGCCGGGTGCTGTTGGGGGCAGAACTACTGCTGGAAGCTCTTCTTTCCCCTGCACAGCCTCACACCGGTGAGATGGGCTTACTGTTTCTGAGCAAACAAGTAGTACCATCCACCTGCACAGGCTACCTGTGGTGGTCTGACAGGCAGAGACTCGGACAAGTTCTGGCAGTAGGAAGTTCAGCTGGTTGAATCCAGCCTCGGGGAGATGGGAGGCAATGTCATACGATAAGCAGTGACAGGATGGGCCAGTTCACCAGATGCATTTTGTCCAGACAAGTGCTGTGGGCGATGCAAAACAGCACTGTTTTTCTTGGACTCTGTATTACCTAAGTGCTCTGATGAGTGTTAAGAGCTGTGCTGCTCCTGGGCTTTTAGCGCAGCTGCCTTCCACCTGCCAGAAGCCAGCTGTACCTTGCTCTGGTTTTCCAAACAGTGCCGTGAGAAGCACACCTTGTACCTCCTTTCCCTTTGCGTTTATTTGAGGAGGCTGGGAGGAGGGGGTTGTTCTAGCAAGCTGTTCAGAGTGGCCGGGGAGGCACTCACCTTGCGGCGGGGGAACACGACAGATGCATCCCATAACCATTTCCCTAAGCACGGAGTCCTGTTACAGAAGCACTCTGCTCCCTGCCAACTCGCCTTTCTCTGCTCGCTGCTTTCTTTCCTGCCCGCTGCCATTGTCTCGACACGTGGGTGTGCTGCAAGGTGGTGGCTATCATCCACCCTGGAAATGCTGTTGTGCCAGCAGGGAGCTGGTCGCTGGGTTTAGGTTGTAACAGTTTAGGACGGAAGGCATCAGAGGGATGCGGCTCTGTTACACTAATCTTGTTGGTGCATCAAGGTATAGTCCAAGCAATTTAATAAAGCATGTCAATGAGTAACTCTCAGAAGCGTCAATGTGCTTACTGTGGAATTTGTGTATGTCACATTCTGAACAAAGGTCTCCTGCATTGCTTGTTACCGATTAACTTGTCTGGTATTATGCAAGCTGCCTCTACCAGCTGAGAACTAACTCTCCCCATTCACAGGGCAGCGCAGCTTGTAAAACATTACACAGCAGAAGTGCATAGCATGGCAATGAACCTTTCACTGAGGGCATTTCAGCCGTACAGCATTTCCCTCAGGAGTCTTTAAAATATTAATAAAGAAGCCATTGTTTCACTCAGTCATACGGCAATTTTGCAATGAAGTCTTCTATTAGGGGCCCATACTGAGCTGCATAATCCAGGGTAAGATGCTTTTAATAATTTCCAGTGAAAAAAAAATACAAAATTGGAAGGTTTGAGTTGTTGGTTTTGTTTTGTTTTGTTTTTCAAGTTTTCATCAAAACACTATTTTTGGCTGTCATTTGGAAATTTCAGTCTCTCCTGGTACAAAATGATTTCTAGAGAGACCTGTCAGATAATGGTTATTATGATTCAAGTGCGTCTCCATTTTAACTTTTTGACACTTTTTACCCAACAGCTGTGAGAACAGGTTGGAAAGAATCTGGAGTGTAGGAAAACTTCATCTCATTTGGTGATGTTTTTGCATATCAGCAAATGTTAGCCAGCACTGGAATTCTGTCTCAAAACGTTTCCTGAGGCTGTATATACACTTATAGAGAGAATTAAGTAATCTTTTTGTGTAGGCCCATCTGAAAAGAAATTAAAATTAAAAATAGCAATAATAGAGAGATGGATTTTGAACACATGTTGGTGATTTATCCTTTTTTAAAATTAAATTATGATATTATTGGGTCACTTGCAGCCTAATTTTGAACATCAGTTGTATAATTATTATACTTGTGGGCCAGACAGGCAAACTAAACTAGAACCTTGTTTAAACAGAGTTGTGAAATAGTTGAGCTCTTGTGCTTCCTCTTCTGGGTAAGATCCGAGGTCCAGCTGCCCCTCGCTCTGCCAAGTCGGAGGTTTATAAGTGCCAGAGAGGAGAAGTTAACGAGTGTGAACCAAGCAGCTCCCAAAGCTCTTTAAGTTTCACCTTACCCCGGAGGTAACCTATGTGATAAACAGGGCTTGGCTTTTGGCATGTGTCCATGTTGCACTGAGCAAGGTAATTTTGCAGAGGGGAGGTCAAGGCAGAGGGACAGCTTTGCACTTCTTTATAATTCATCTGAGGCCCAGTTTGTGTCTTTGAGAGCACTGCTGTCTTCTTTCGCTTGACATATTCTCATTTTGAACCAAAAACCTCAGGTCCTATTTCCTCTACCCCTGTGCTGAAGTACAACAGCAATTTATGTGCAACTCAGCTGCTCTGTGGGCAGACTAAAGGAAAGAGGAGAGAGAAAAGCCTGCGGTAATACCTCATACAGCAAAACCAATAAGCAGTGCTGTCAGTTGTGCAGAAGCATGGTATCTCCTTTTGTTTCTTAAGCAAGGAGTTCTGCACCTTTTCTCATGGTAAGAGAAGCACTGTTTTCATGTAGTGCACACTGCTGGGTGGTGCAAATATATTTTTACATGAATTCCTGTTACCGACCTCAGCCAGCTGTGCCTCCCACCTCTCTCTCAGAGGTCAGGTAGGTAAATAATTAGCTATATTTGTACTTCCTGTATAGCGTTTGCACCTTCTCTCATCAATGCAACTCTCTTGACTGGATACTCTAAACTAGCAGTAATTATTAAGTCAGCCATCTGCATATATGTGTTGAAATGTACATGGAGCGTGAGGGTTGAGCGGGGGAACAAATCCAAACTTGTGTTAATATGGATACAAGACTGCACAGATGCTTTCCTGTCCAGCATACATGTAGATCCTAATGATGAGGGTTATCTTGAGTTAGGAGTTTATCAAGCTCCAGAAACCACTTTGTCTTTCATTATTAATAATAAGCAATTAATCAAAGTGTGGTATCATTATCAGTGTCGGTTTTGTGTTGTGTTGTGATAACACTGCAGGCTCAGGCCCTGTGCATAATGACCGTGTGCTAGCAGCTGTGCCAGTCAGAATGGTGATGGTCACCTGAAAGGATGTTGGCCATAGTCTAGGGCTCTTTGAAGTCACCAGCATCTTCTGGCTTCAGTAAGAGCAGGATTGTCCCTCTCCCTCCTTAACCCTGAAGTGCATTGGTGTAGAGATGGGGAATGATAAATCTGTAAGTATATCATGTTACCATGTGGGCAAGTTTCCCTCTGTGTTGATCTCAGTAGTAGTTATTGCCGTTGTGTTGGAGAGGGACAGTGTGCCGAGAGTAGCTAGCCACAATCTGGGAACTGTGGCCTGCCTGGTTTACTCAGTCCAGCTATTGAACGGGGACGTGGTCAGCCAGGTGCCAGGAGTCTGGTCCTGTCATGACAGTTTGGGGTTCAGACCACAGCAGGAGTGTTGTAATCGCAGAGGATCTCTGAGACTTGAAACAAGCTCTTGGCCTCCCCATACTGACCTGTCCCAGAGGGGTATGGAGCTTTCTAGGCTCAGTGGCCTCATCCAGAAGGCACTTTGAACACGACTCTGTGGGAGGGTTGCCACTGCCTGGGCAGGATGATTCCTGTCAGCACAGAGAGCCATGGTCTGCACAGGGGCTTGTGATGGTGCATGCAAGGCCACTGCTTGTGGATGGGGTGGTGTTCTTGTTTTGTTGGGCTTTTGTAGGGTGTTACAGAGTCACAGAATGATGGAATGTCCCAAATTGGAAGGGACCCACGAGGATCATTGGGTCCAACTCCTGGCTCCACACAGGACCATCCAGAAATCAGACCCTATGCCTGAGAGCGTTGTCCAAATGCTTTTTGAACTCCGTCAGGCTCCATGCCATGACCACTGCTCTGGGCAGCCTGTCCCAGTGCCCGACCACCTCTGGGTGCAGACCCTTTCCCTAACCCCCAGCCTGACCCTCCCCTGTCCCAGCTCCATGCCGTCCCCTCGGGTCCTGTCGCTGTCCCCAGAGAGCAGAGCTCAGCGCCTGCCCCTCCGCTCCCCTCCTGAGGGAGCTGCAGGCCGCCATGAGGCCTCCCCTCAGCCTGCTCTGCCCTGGGCTCAACAAACCAAGGGACCTCAGCTGCTCCTCACACATCGTGCCCTCCAGACCCTTCACCATCTTGGTAGCCCTCCTTTGGACACTCCTTAAAAGTTGTATGTCCTTTTTATGCTGTGGTGCCCTGAACTGCACACAGGTGAGGCCGCACTAGCACAGAGCAGAGCAGGACAACCCCTTCCCTCCACTGGCTGGCTGTTAGTCTGGTCTGTCATGACTCTCACCTTGTTGCCAGGTGTAGCCTGTTGGGTCTCATGGCCAAATGCTTCCTTGCAGAACATCTTGGTTGCCCAGGAAGAGCTGTAAATGATGGCTGCCTTCTGCTTTATTTATTTGCTTGTTGCTTCCTCACCTGAGTACATGGCGTGGGTGAAAACAAGTTCTTGTTCTCACTTTGTGACCGCTTCCTCCTGTATTTGCATTAATCTGTCAGCTCAGGACCGCGACTTTCCATGCTCTCAGAGTAGGTTGGAGAGCCTTAAGTCGCTACTGGCAAGAAGCCCTCATGGTGTCTGTGGCATTGGAGAGCTTTACCAAGATACTTCAGGTGCTGGCAGCAGGGGCCTCTTTCAGAGTTTTTATCCAGCATTCAGGACATGGTTGCAACTTGTGCCCTTTTATCAACACCCGTGTTGTTGCACCTAGCATCTTGTCTGTACCGAAGGTGACTGGTTCAAGGGTGTCACAAGCATGTTTGTAAGAGCTCCTCAGCTTTGAGGCAGGCAAGATATATGTCCCTCAAGATATAGGTGAAACGCAGAGGCAGTGATCCTGGTGGCTCAGTGAGTTACTTGGGAACCTTGTGAAAGCCGTACTTGCTGCCATGTTGTAGTTTTTTCATGTGAGGTGGGTGCCAGAACCTTCCACTTTGTTTTTTTCGAGTGGCTCTTCCAGGCCAGTGAGCTTTCCTGATGGTGACCAAAGAGCAGGGCTTCTGGTGAGAGAGCCCTGGGATAATATGTTCCACCTCAGCTACCGAGCAGTTAGCTTATGCCATGGAGTAGCAAGATTTACTGAAACTGTACCTTCTTAGCGGGCCTGCGGATATCTGTGCTTCAGAAATCAGTGGCTTGAGTCAGCACATTAGTTATGCGCTGTGTATAAGCAATGTTTCTTTGTTATGTTAAATAAGCTTTTGGTTTCACTTGTTTTTCTTGTACTGTTACAGAGTCAATAGCATAAATCTTGCTTTCTTGGCGTTTTGTTTGTTGTGTCATAGTGGTGATTGTCACGTCCTCTCATTTATACCCGGCTTGAAGTTCAGATTTCTCTAATGTACTGTTCAATTTCCAAACAGCTTCCATTGCTCTTCTCTTACCATATTTTCTGAGTTGATCGTAACCATACACAGTGTTTGAGATGACTCTGTTATCAGCATGTAGTATAAAGGCAGGATATCTACTGTTATTCTCTAGTGTTTCTTTAATGAAACCTTCTGTTACAAAGTTTTTTTTTGTTTGTTTGTTTGGTTGTTTTTGTTTGTTGGTTTTTTTGTTTGTTTGTTTGTAGGGTTTTGTTTTTGTCCCAGCTGTACTTAAATTAATCTGGACACATGAAGAGTGTGTGTGTGCTTCAGAAATAGTTCTGTCTTGGGCAGCCTGAACAGCTCTATTTCTTACAGTGTGTGATGCTTTAGAGAGGGGCAGGAGTGACTGACTTCTGATTTTTTTTTTTGAACAAACTTTCTGGGACTAAACTCTCTTTGGGTACATGTGGGAAAATAATTCATTATGAGCAACGAATTAGATCCTCTTATTTGACAACAGTTTTCATTCCTATACTGCTTTTGCCTGGAAGGATGGTAGGTTTGGGATGTGTTAGTCTAATTATTTCGTGAAGTGCTGAGTGAAGTGTAGCTGAAATTCATTTTAGGCATTAGCAAATGCACTAGAGACTTCATGTTCATATTGATGTTCAAAACAAAATTAATGAGTGAAGAGATTTTTGGCTCCTAGTAGTGACCTCAAAATGAGATAACCTGTGAAAATTATAAGACCGAAGTGTTTTGGGAGAGTGGTATTTTTGGTATTTTGTACGGATGCTGAAAATTGAGGTCAGCAAAGATTCTCTGTGTCATGTGCATGGATGCCTACACTGAGTCAAGACAATAACGTTTCACGGTGATTTCAGGGAGAGGGGTCTGTCCAGCTGCTTGAAAGGTGCTGAGATGACTGACAGCTCTAAATTAACACAGGGATCAAAAAGCTTTCCATCTCCCAGCTGCCAATTTCGATTCAGCAGATACGAGGAAGGACCGGAACTGCCATTATCTTATGGATGATGGATGTGAAGTGAATCGGTGATCTCAGCATGCGTTTTTACCAGTGTGTCTCTTCATCAGCCCCCTCACTTCTGACACAGGCGGTATTAACAGGATCTCTTGTCCAAAACTGCCACCCCAAAGGTCAAGGCGATTGGACCCTGAGTGCTGAGGTACCTCTCAGTGCCAAGATTTTCTCTGGAGCACTGCCTGTGTCATGTGCTGCTCACGGTGTGCCTTGCTCTGTCCCTATGGAGAATCACAGGATGTCCTGAGTTGGGAGGGAGGATGAGGATGAGGTAAGAGAACTGATGGCATCTAGCTGCACTGGTGCAAAGCATTTGACACTGTCCCACACAGCATCCTTTTCTCTAAATTGGAGAGACGTGGATTTGACAGATGGACCACTTGGTGGGTAAGGAATTGGCTGTCTGGTCTCACTGAAGGAGCTGCAGGCAAGGTCTCAACGTCTGAGATTGGTGATGAGCGGTGTTCCTCGGGGGCTGGTACTGGGACTGGTGCTGTTTAACGTTTTTGTCAGTGACATGCACAGTGGGATGGAGTGCACCCTCAAGCAGGTTTGTGGACAACACCAAGCTGCGTGGAAGGAGGAGAGGGGCCTGGACAGGCTTGAGAGCTGGGCCTGTGTGACACTCATCAAGTGCAAGAAGACCAAGTGCAATCCCAAGCAGAAATACAGGCTGGGCAGAGAATGGACTGAGAGCAGCCCTGAGGAGAAGGACCTGGGGGTGGTGGTGGATGAGAAGCTCAACACGAGCTTGGGACTGGATGGGCTTTGAGGTCCTTTCCAACCCAAACCAGTCTGTGATCATCAAATCAAGCTGTGTTTGGCTGACACCTCTCATCAACCTTTTTGCTTTGTTTTCTGGGTAGAAGGACAATTAAATTGTAGATGTCTGTAACTTCTAGGCTTGAAATCCTCAGGACACTTTGTGCCTGCACTGTGTCCTGAGTTATTAATGAGAGCTTTTGCTCTCCCTTGAAAAACTGGCTGCCTCACTTGATTTGCTTCCTTTTCTTTTTTCTTTTTTCTTTTTTCTTTTTTTTTTTAATTTTTCCTGGTTCTCCATGCTCTGAGAGCACACATTGTTCAGATGATAATTGTTTGTGCTCTGCCAGGGCATTAGACTGGATTTTGCTGTTGCCTGCTGCATTTACTCCTGACAGTTTGCAGGGACGTTTGGAAGCTTCTGGAGGGAGCGGCTGACTTCATTGATGTGAGCTCTGCAGCGTGCATGCGACTGAAGCAAAGCTTCATGGAGCTGGAGCAGCTCTCAGCCTCTCCTGGCTGAAGCAGTTTGTGGGGTCAGAGCCAGAAGGTCACAGTTCTTCATCCCTGTCACTACTTCCTGAACATGACTGGTGTTAGTCCCCGAACAGGAACTAGAGCAGGCATAGCTGCAGACTGCAAGGCAGGTGGGTGGCTCCAGGGATTTGTAAGGAGAGTGCTGATTTTAAATTTAATCCTGTTTCATCCCTGGCAAGGAGCAGACACACCTGAATGTTCAGCATCCTTTGAAGGTCATTGGGTGGCTTCTGTGAAATGCATTGGGTAGGCTTCAGGCCAGTTCCTGGTGTGAGCTTGTCCTCTACCACCTGTAGAGGTCCTGTAGAGAAACCAGAGGAGTGTTTGGATGACAGAGACCTTGCCCTTGGTCCTCGGGGTGTGTTGAGGGGCTTTATGCAGGCACAGCTGCTTTTTTGGTGATTTATACTGTACCTGGAGCCTGGGAAAGAGAGTGACTGTTTCCTGAAATAGGGGGTGTTTCAGCATGCCTAACCCCAGCTGGGATGCCCCGGTTGCCTTGGCACTTTTAGATCTGGGTTCTTAGAGCTGTCTCCAGCTGGGTCTTCTAAAGATGGGGGCACCCCAAATCTCTTGGTATTGCTGAAGTCCTTGCTGTTGGTTCTTGCCTTCTGCAAAGCCCCGCATGTGTTGGCACTGAGTGGGATAACTGGTGGCTGCTGGCGCCTGCTGGCTGGCGGCTCTCGTCTGAGCTGCTGAGGGCGAGGTTCTTGGAGAGCCGCAGCCTCCCGGCGCAGCTGTTAGCAGGTTTTACTGGAGCCGGGCGGCACTGACCCACCTCAGAGTTACATGCGAGGAGGATCTGTCCTCAGCACCCAGCTCCACACTTCATACAGCACGCACTGTGCCTGTCCTCGTGGGTGAGCCTCTGCAGAGCAGGCCGTGTGGCTCTGAAACAAGCCAATGGAAGCTGGTTGAGGAGGACGTTTCCTGTAGGTTGTCAGCAAGCTGAGGTTGTTGGGCTGCTCAGCCTGGGGCAGCGTCCTGCAGCACCTGCCAGGGCAGGTGGGGGCCTGGCCGCGGGGTGCAGGATGTGGTGGGAGGTGGCGGAGCGCCGCTCAACCTGCCCACGTTCGGTGCTGTGAAAACTGGTTCCTGGCCTTTATTTGTATGCCTGTGCCGGCACGGGCTTAAAGGGGCTTGGTGTTAAATGCGTTGTTCTGCTTCTTATTTTATAAGGATTTTAATGCCTCGCTCTACCCCTGAAATCCAGCGGCCCTGTATCAACAAGCCAGGAGATAAAATTCGCATTAATGGTTACAGTTGTACTGAACTACAGTGAGCCAAGCTGGCAGCAAGAACAAGGTGCTCAAACTGGCAGCTCATAATGCGGTGTCCTGCTGGGCGGCGAGGAACAAGGCACCTGCCTGGAGAGAGGGGCTGTTACACGGGCAATACAGCGCAGGCCCCACCCCCAGGAAAATAAAAATCAGCCTGCAGGTGCTGTTAATTTTAGCTGGATGTGCTCGTTTACGTCTTTACCATCCCCAGCTTTTCACTGTGTGCATAGCAGCACACAGCGGCTCTGGCAGTAGGACTGTGAAGGTAAAGTCTGCTGTGTAACCATCATTGCTGGCTCCAGTGCGTGAGCTGCCTGTCCAGAAGTCCACGCGTGGTTTTCTGGTGTGGTTGTGGGTTGGTTTAATCCCTGCAGCCGTGTGGTGCTGAGCCTCCACTGGGGCTGACGAATGAGTTGCATTTTGGGGCAGCCTGGTGGTAGCCGAGCTGTCAGGAAGCCCAGTCTCATCAGTGGGCGGCTGGCAAGCGTGAGGACAGGGCAGCCACTGCAGTTAGTGCCTGGTTAATTAGTGAGCCGAGCTGGCCAGCCTGCTTTCACTGAGTCCGTGCTAGTGATTTGTGGATAAACGCTTGTTTTTTTGCATTATTTTATAATGTATTACTCAGGGTACATGCTGCCTGTGCCACCTGCTCCCTGAAGGAAACGCAGGTGCCATAAGCTTTCCGTGGTGTTTGGCCAGCCCCCTAGAATAGGACACTATCTTTATTATTGGTTTACACTTGGACTTTGCTCTTATATAGTAAATTAGCCTGCAATAAATTATCTAACTATGAGTTGGCTTTTCTTAAACTAAAGCTTTTTTTTTTTTTTTAAAGTATCACCTGCCAAGCACATAAGGTTTGACCTGTAGGGGCGAGGCTGTGCCTAAGAAACCTTGACCCGTGCAACCCCCATCTCCACCCCATCTGGGTTGTAAAACAACCACCTGCCGGGCGCCCACACGGCCAAGTGTTCCCGTAACACGTGTGACTTCAGCGTGCCTTTCAGGGAGTACTTTGGTGCTTCACTCACAGCGGCTTTGTTTTGTTGAGCCCTTGCCTATATGCATACAGCAGCAAATTAACCAGCCGAAGGTGAGGTTTCAGCTAGCTCATGCTCGTTGTTAAAAACGATGAAACACTTGTGCTGACTGCTGTGGTGTACAATAGCTATGTTTGGCCTTCGAGCAGATGGCTAAAAGTTCAGCAGATTGCTTTTCCAGTATATTGCATTCTAATTATGAGGGCTTTTTCAAGCAGCTTGCTCTAGGATATTCATGTTTTGCCACTTTACCCAGAGAAATTCTGCCTGGGATCTGCTCCATACAGCATAAAGGGATCCTGACTCCGGCAGGAAGCTGGCTGCCAACCCGTCACATCTCTGAGCAGCCCTCTCAGGCGCAGCCTGTGCTCAGAGCAGGGCAGCTGGCCCAGCAGCAGCCAAGGACAAATCCCGGCCCTGCAGCTCCCTTTCTTCTGCTTTTGTGACGCCAGCTCTCTCCCCGCCTGGCCCTGCAGCACTTACCTCTGGCAGGCGGTTAACAAACGGCTCTTACCTGACCTTACCACGGGAACACTCAGCTGGTGCCGCTAGGCCTGGAGCACATGCAGTGACAGTGAACACCGCAAGCCTTCACTGAGGATGTTTTAATGAGCAATGCAATCAGGGCACACATGCCTCTGCAGCCTCTAAGGCATCAGCTCAGGGCGAGGGGAGAACAAATACTTAACCCCAAACCGCTCTGTTATGGAGCAGAAGCATCGTGTATTTGCTCAAAGGTGGCAGCAGCGCTTGACAGCAATCCCAGTGCGCGTTCCAACCACCTCAAGCTCGGATGCTCTGGAAATGATAAAAATGTATTTTGTTTTTGACTAGGTGCAGTACTTCTTCAAGATCCTGGACAACTGAGAGCCTCTATCCCCACGCAAAGCAAAAGCCGTGGACACCAAGCAGTGTGTTCATTCATTTATTTGTCCAATGTTTCAACCTGACTGAAATACAAGATCAACAAGAGCACTGTACTCCTGGCTATTATTACATGTTAGAACATAGAGTTTTGCACTTCAGACAACATTTAACACCATTCTATGGGGTACTGCATTGCTTTTATAAAGTTTAAAATAAAGATTTATTTTCAAACATGTGACTTTGGTTTATTTCATACATTACACTTTCTTGCAGAAAAAATAAAATTGTACAACTGCATAAATATAAAATTCGTCCACCATGAAAATGGTTAAAACATTCAATAAAGACATTAGCACCACAGTGTGCGATGCCTCCAGCAGGAAAAGAAAAAAAAAAAAAGAAAAAAGAAAATATACAAAGCAAAGAGTTATGCCTATCACCGAGGGGAGTGATAGTCTGACCCAGGTCTCTCACACAACATACTGGAGGATGAGGGAAAAGGTGGAGAGAGAGAGAAAGAGAGAGAGAGAGAGAGAGAGACAGCATTCGCTACAAGCACAGTACACAATCATTTATTCTCTTTAACTTCACTTAAGTTAGTTTCCCCTGCCACCCCTCCAAATAAAATACCCTAACACCACAGAAAAGTCAGAAGCCTTATGGAGTGCTGTTAAATATAGTCTCACAGGTGGGCCTTTCTTTTAAAAGGAACAAAATAATTAGAAGTATCATGCCAGTTCTAGTCCCATTGAGTATTTACACCTTGGACAGCAAAAGTCTTTGCTCACGAGAAGTAGAAAACAGATACAATACATGGCTTGAAAAATGACCAGAGTATGCACCTATAGTACTGTACACTAAATAAAATACACAAGGCAGCAATACTTAGGGGCCAGAAACACTGCTTACTACAAGTCAGTTATGGAATCATAATTTACAGTAAAAATGGGCATGTCCCAAGGCTCAATTTTGTTTTCTTTTGTCATTTACAGTAGAATAAATATTTGTCGCTATTGCTACACTTTGTTTACATTCTAACCTAGTAAATGCAGAAAGCTAGTGTAAAGCATATAGATTACGTGTAGGTCCCATACGTATGACAGTTTGTTCAAGACTAGTAGGTTTTCTTTTTTGTTCTTTTTTTTTTTTTAAACCTTTTTAAATGGCTAGGAGGAGGAGAGGGGGGAAAGAGAGTTGTGCTTACAATCAGCTGCTTCTTATGTCAAATTTAATATCAAAGCGTCCCTGGAAGCGGTCTTTGTCGCTGTACTGGATGTTCTGCCCGTAGGCCCTGCACTCCACGCGCACTTCCACGTCGTAGGTCAGGTTGGTGAACTGCACTGCCACCAGCGGCTGCAGGTACCGCGGCTGCAGGAGCTTGCCGTAGTAGGGGTAGTACTGCAGGGCAAAGCCGGAGTAGCCTCCCATCCCGTAGTACTCCACTGTGCCTATTTTGTCTGCATCTTCTTCTCTCTGAGAGATGGGCAAGAACAAGAGATGCTCGTTATCCCAGCGCTGCATTTTGCAGCTGTTTTCCCACCATCTGCTTTTCACCAATGCTGTGCGCTCTCTTTGGTCACCACCCATCCTCAGCCTGACAGCACAAGGACCGTCCCCATAGTGGAAAGGACAGTCATGAGCTGTCCTACCAGCAGCTGCAAAGGAAGTGCCTCCAAGCGTGTATCATCCAGGAAAAGAGCTTTTTTTTAAAAAAAAAACTCAGCCACTTCTTTGTACATAGAGAGGACACCACAGCTGCTTGTCATACCAATGCACCATCTGTGGTTAAAAAACTAATGGAACAAGAAGCCTCTGCTGTTCCTCAGCAGTTCTAATATTCAAGGTAAAGCATCTCCGCCAGAGCCATTTTTCAACCATCCTTGCTAAGAACTCCAGCGTATCACTTGGAAGCTATTCTGAGGATCCCTTTTACTCCTTGGCCCTGCTGTTGCCCCTCTCTGTGAGGAGGAACAACACTGCTGTTGTTCCTTCCTCAGCAATGACATTTTGGGAAGAGCTCCCAAGTGAAAACCACCCCAACTGCCTGCAGGAAGGCAGAGCGAGGAAGCTCCGGCTGGACGAAAACTCGGGGAGTCCCTGCCTGCAGTATGCTGATTTTGCCTTCGTTGCATCTCACTTACCTTGGGAGCACAGTGCACGGGGATGAGGTACGGGTTGTATTTTGCCATGACCTCTGCAGGAAGGCTTTCGTTTACCGGAGCCTAGAAGAAACCCAAACCAAGGCAACGTTACACGCTGAACGCCTCTTGGCAGCAGCAAAGCTCAGTGGTACCAAACTAACAGCTAACGGGGATCCCTTCCAGCTCAAGTTCAGAGGCAGCAGCAACTGGTGCCTGTTCCTGGGAGGACACGCAGCGTAACACAACTACATGAAGCACAAGTTAACCCACGTAAAGCTGCTCTGGCTGCCAAAGCAAGCACTTCAGGGTATTTTTCATTTCACTGAGGAAAGCGTCTCATGGTAGAGCACCAGCTGCCAGCAGGGTTTGTGCAAATGTCACGCAGTGGCAGAATGAGACGCTCTGCTGGAAGCTTTGCTACCTCTGCGCCAGGTGAGTGCAGTTAGGACTGGAAAGCGCAGCGCGGAACAATAGAGGCAGGCACACCCTGACGTTCCCCAGCTTTGACATCACCGGCACGGAAGGACAAAGGCTCCAAGTGTCTGAGGGAAAGCTGGGAGCGTCAGCTCCGACGTTGGTCTCTTACTAAGAGGAGTTTGGCTTCACTTGTGTTTGGCAACACCAGAGCTGTAGGGTCCCTGATGAAGCGTGGAATGGGGGAGACGAGGACTGCCTTGGACATGTGCGCCATTCCTGAGGGAAGCGTGTGAAGTCATACCTCCACCAGACCCTGCTCTCTAACGCAGCCCGGAGCTCTGCAGAGCCCTGTGGCAAGGAATGGAGGCAGGCACTGACCCCTTCTCTTCCCCGATCATCAAACATGCGCCATCCTACATCCTACAAACATTCCTGCCATCCTACAACCGCCAGGTACCAAGCACAGCATGTGCCTGTTCTAATGCACCTGCTGTTGCCACCCAGGATCAGATGATTCAAAATTCAACTGGATTTTAGCACAGGGCAGTCCCCTTTATAAAACATGCCTCAAAACACGTCAGCTGGCCAGTCAGTACCCTTCCCCCTGCTCTCAGAGACACTGATGGTGGTGATGAAGGCTGCTTGCCGCACCATTTGCACTGCTTTCCCCCCAGAAGACGGAGAGGCGTGTTTTGCACAGTGCCTCGTTCAGGAACATGCGCTCTGCTGTCGAGTCCTTACAGAACGTTTTAGCATTTAAACGTGCTGGGGAAAAACCTGCAAGTAAAAGCGGTTCCTGTGCAGCTGAACTTCCTTCAGCGTCAGTGCACACCTGCTATCCAGCCCAGCCCGAGCCAAGGGTGACAGCAGACATAAACCAGCATTTCTGAAGCTGCATTAAATCACCTAAAGATCTCCTCACCTTTCCTGCAGTAAGAGCTTTGCCAAACTCTCCGATGTAGTTTACGCTTTACAGACATGTATCAGCCTAATGCCTAATGTAGCACTACTCCATTTAATTAAGTGGTTTTAGCAAGCCAGGCAACTCCGCACTGCCTGAGGAAAGAACGGAGAAGATGGAGGCGTGACACAATTTGCTGAGCTCATTACAGACATGGTAGGTCTGCAACGGTCACGCAGAAGCGCAGGGTTAAAGTGGGTTTTACCAGCTGAAGAGAACACTTCCTCAGAGCAGGCCATTAGCAGGCTCTGCGAGTCACCAGGCAGTTCACCAGCAGCTCGTGCTGTCAGAGCTCACTGCTGCTCGCCATAAGCTTGCAGTGTGCAGTTTGCTTTTTAAAGAAACGTACTTTTAAAGCCAGTCATTCAAACGGCCTCACAGTCCCCCCACTGCAGAACGGGTTTCATGCTTATCTCCCTCCAGAGACAGAAGCGCAGGCACAAATTCAGTAACTGCTCCAGAGCCACAGCAAATCTGCAGCCAACTCCCCATCCTTATCAGTAGCTCCTGTTACAAAGGGAAGGGATACTTGCCTTAGGTTTGAAGCCAATAATTCTGTTGAGCTTGACGAGGATGCATGGTTTGCCATCCTTGTACCCAAAGGTGGGATCCTGTATTCCAGAACAGTTTTCCAGCCATTCACGTTTGAATTTGCAGACCTTCTTCTGGCCTTGGGTATCGCTGTATGGTCCTCTGTCTTTGTAATCCATAGGCATATCTGCCATGGTGGAGGAACGGAAAAACAAACGTATGAAACTCAACCTTCTGCTCGTCAGGAACAGCTATATTTGTGCTTCACCATGCCGTCGGGATTTCCCACTTGCCCAGGCAGGTGACGCCACCTTCTAGAGGCTGACAGCACAGACCTGCACCCAGCCACTCCCCCACACGCAGGCTGATCGCAGACCAGCAAGTCTGTGGGGGCTTTGTTTTCTATCTGAGGCTTCCTACAGGCTACCAGAGAGCAAACACATTTGCAATTCGCTGGCGCAGAGATTTTTTTTTATCAGCTTTTACGAGCGGGTCTCCCTCAGATTTCACATGCACGTCTCACATGAGGCGACAGTCTGATTCCCCATCATTGCATATAATCTGTTAAAGATTAACATCTTCCTGATGCTTTGCTGCATTGCATCAGGAGGACCGACACTGGCTTCAGCAAAGTCACCTGCAAAATTCCCCTGTGGCTTGCAGGGAGGATATAAGGTCAGTGCCAGGCGCTTTTGAGAGTCAGCTGCACCTTTGGCCAAGTGAAATCTGCAAGTCCCTGGCCACATACCCATTGCAGTAAGCTTCTTAGGTACGTCCCTGGCCAAATGTGGTCTGTCTCAACTAATTGTTTAATGAGCAGTGATGCGACTGAAACCAAAGTCTACCAGTTAAAGTTTACCAGCGTGGCTCTGGTAACAATGCAAGGAACAGCTGAAGACAGAACACCGCTGCTAACCCTCCTTTTTTGATGGGCCTGACACAGAGGCACTGGTCAGAGACCTCAACCGTAGGAAACCACCCAGACTTACCCCCGCAGTCCTGAAATATGATGTTTTCAGTTTGCTGATCAGCGCTGTAGTCCTTCAAGAACTTCTCAAGATTCTTCACGTACGGCTCGTAACTTTTAGAGTCGGAGGCAGTGAAGGAAATTTCTGTCTTTTGTACCTGGGGGACTTGGGTCAGTCCTAAAGAAAGCAAAATCAGAAAGAAAACATTAGGAGCTGCACAGCCTCCGGGCAATGCTACACACACCGAGAGCATAAAGCGTTCTTACTAATCTGCATTTTTCAGACCTCAGGACTTGCACAAAACAAGCTCACTAGAGGGGAGGTTCTGAAGGGCTCTTATCTCCTCTTTCCAACAACAGTCTGGAATATTCGTCACGGTGTTTGCATCACTAAGCAGATAAAAATCACAGAGGCAGAAGGGAGGCTACAAGTCAAGGTTTTTCTCCAGAAAAACAGCCAGCCGCAGGCCCCCTGCCCACTGCTGCCTCCTCCCTGAGGGCAGAAGGGAAACTGTGTGAGAGAACATCACACAACCAAACTCCCCTGGAAGGCTTCTCCAACACGTGTCCCTAACAGGGTGCAATGCTACACGTTTAGGGTGCATCGGGGATGCCCATTCATCAACCCCTGCAACAGCAGACGAGGGGGGCTCCCTAAGTTAGGTATGGCCTCTCCACATTTCCCTTGTGGGATGCAGGGCAGGAGACATTTTCTCAGTGAGTTCATCAGCCTGATCATTTTGACTCGTCTTTTCACTCCTTAAACATCATTTCTGGCTGTAGAAATAGCATCCTGAGCTCTATAATCAGAAACACACCACCGAGCAAGAAACACCTCCACACAGGAGAGACGTTCAAAAGACTGCCCTACATTCTGGGCTGAGTAACCAGCTCCAATTTCGACTTTCGGAGGATGAGTAGAAAAAGAATGCATGGGCAGAAGGCACTGGATACAAGTAATGGCTGCGGATGATGAAAAATGCCAAGCCCTTTGCTTGTCATTATGGGACTTGGAAATAGCTGCTCTTGCGTGAAGCTTGGGTCACGTTTTAATTGAATGCATTGATGCACGGCTAACGCTTAAGCTTAAAGTAATGGGAACTGGAGCTCACGCTGCCTTTGCGGCTGCCACTGTAATTATTGAGGTCTCGACTTGTGTTCAGTTTGTCATCTCCACTTTAGCGAGAACAAAAAAAGGAGCAGGGGAGCAGCATTTGCTTTGACAGCAGGTCTGTTGCCAACAAGTTCCTCCAGCACAGAACTCGGGCAGCTTAGCTGGCTGGCCCCAGCCCACAGGAGCTTGTGACTCCTGCCGTTTTTCCAAAGCCACTTGAGTGCTTCTGCTTAGTCCCTCCTCGGGCCAGCTCACCACTCCCCTGCCCACTGAGGTGGAATTTGTAACCCGGGACAAAGATTAGCTTTGTTCCCCTAAACGCAGCTCTGAGTAGCCAAAGATAGCGAGACGTCCAGCGAGCAGCTTGCGGTTTCGAGTTTTATTCCAGGAAGCAGCGCTGCCCTCTCCAATCTCCCGGTGGTACGAACAGGCTGGGGCGAGCGTTACAAGTTTAGAAGCAGCTCGGTGCTCCACCAGCAGAGTTAGGGCTCACCCTACGAAATCAGTTGAGTTTTCAATCCCTTTTCAATTAATTATTTGCTTTCTTGCTTCACAAATGGTTATAAACATATAAACTGTGTTCAGTCTGTGCTGCCAGCCTCTCCTTGCATTTATAGCCCGCTAGGAAGCAACAGGCTGAGAGTCGCTTCAAGTGGCTATCTGGGTCTGCCTCCTCCAGAGTTCAGGTTACAGTTATCATCTGCGTGTGTAAATATAACATTCAAGAAAGCTCAGCCAGGCCTTAATAAGCTTTGGCCAGGCAGCTGAACTATCGGCTGCGCTGAGGACCCCTGGCAGCAAGTCCCCACCCCTGCTTTTTATCTTATCCAAGGCAGTGCAGTGCGTAAAGGCACCCGCGCAGGCGAGGCAGAGGTGAGGGGAAGGGCAGCACGAGCACCTGCGGAGGCCCCGGCAGCCTGGCCACCAACATGCCCAGCCCAAAGCCAGTCTTCTGGCCAGTGACCTGGAGAACAGGCTCCCGACACAAAGGGTCTGCCTTTGGGACAGGTCCACACCCGGGTGCCGATGTGCAGAGCAGCACTCATCAGGCAAACAGGACAATCCATGTGAAGATGAAAGGTGCTTTATCCTGATTCAAAAAGATCCATCACTGGTTTTCACCACCACTTCCATACTCACATGCCTGTGACTGACTGCACGGAGCCCTACGCACAGACTTATCACTTATTTCCTTCCTTGCCATCCCTGCTGTGCCACCTCTATGTTCATATCCAAAATAAAAGCTTCACTACCAGTGAACCCTTCCTCTCTGAAACACTTCTGCAGCCCTTCTGAAACCTTCTCTCACCCCTACTGCGAGAACTGAAACAAGTAAGGAAAAAAAATAAGGAAAAAATTTACCAAGTTGAGCCATGCCAGAGCTACCTACCAGGGGCCAATAGGCACGTAAGGAAATATGCAGCACTAATGAAGTACAGGGATGATTAAGCTTCTTAGGGACTTGAGCACACGAGGAAGCCATTCATGAGCAAGCTCTAGGGGGAAAGAAATGAAGTCTCAAGTGTTCCCATAGCCAGGAGTCCAAGCAACGCTCCCTCACTGTGCAGTGATGTCCTGCTGGCCGCGGTTCGTCTCATGCTATCACCGGAGAAGCACCAGTCATGTGTAGTGATGCTGCTGCCCACAACATGGAACAATCAAGTCACTGATTGCTAGGAAAACGGTGACAGAGCTGCTTTTGAAATACTATTTCCGCAGTTGCCTTAGAGGACACTGCTAGGAAGTCAGACTGCTGTTCGCACTGGACTGACACCAGCCACTAAGCAACGAACGATGCCTTGACTTAACAACACGACGCCTCTTTTTGTTGGCTAACTCCGTGACTGCATCAGGATATCTAAAATGAAGCAAGTGTGAGGCCATTATTTTTTCCAGCTACCATTCTACTTCCATAACGCTGTTGCAGACTAAAGTCACATTTATCCCATTTCATTTAAAACTCAATCCCTACACAGACCTCGTCGCTCTACGCTGCAGGAGCAAGACTTCAGAAAAACGCGTCTGGAGGGTGAAGGGGAAGAAGCCAGGAGCTGTAGGTCAAGCTCATTATTAGGAATGGTTGTGCAAGCCTGTAGTGACAACAGCTGCTTCATCACGCTGTGCTCACTTCCCAGCACCACGTTCTCCTGGTTCACGCTGTGTCTGAGCACCACTCGGGTGACACAGATCACCAATTTAGCAACCACTACGCCATCCCTACCCAACGCACCCCCGCCAGCCTCGCTCAGTGAGGACGGACTTTGAGAGCCCCCACACTCATGGATGTCCTTCCCAGCTCCTAACCACTGCCTGCCTCACCACAGAAGTGCAGAAAGCAGGTGCAAGTTCTCTACAAATGCAAGGTCTGCTCAGCTGGAGGCAGGTTGTGTCTCTGGAGCTCGAGATCCAGGTATTTCTCGTACTCTGGTACTGCGACAAGAGGCAGCAGCAAAGCGTGACTCAACAGGAGGTGGCACTTGCTCCTTGGGGCTTTCCTGTCGCTCTCATTTCCACCTCCCAGATACTATCTGAGCTAAGTAAGCCAGCTGGGGAATACACACCACACCAGCACTGCCCAAGCACATCGTGGCAAGATGGTGTTTAAACCAGCAGGGACACGAGGACATGAGATCTCCTGACCCTTTGCAGCCACTCCTGAACAGCCTCAGGCAGCTGTGGGCTCCCCCCCCACACCAGCTGTAGGGCAGGTGGACTGTGTTCCGCAGGGCAAGCACCACAAGATGGCAGGATACACAGCCCGATTTAGATTGGGTCGGGAAAGAAAATGGATTCAGGAAAACACTTGGCACTCTGTGTTTCAAAGGCAATTCCCCCCCCTTCCCCCTTAGCAGGGTAAGGGCTGTGGCAAAGCAGAGCCCGAGGCACGGCACAGGTGGAAATGTACCAGGAGCAGGGGCTGTCCCCGTGGCAAGGGCTGGACAAGGTGAACTGCGCTGCCCCTTCCCCCAGGAGGGAAGTTATCCTGGAAATGCACAGCCAAGTGGTGCAGGAACCAATTAGCATGTTAATGATATTTAAAAATAGCACTTTGTGGCTTTCAGTGCTGTGCCCCTATCAATAACTCAATGAAACATCCTGTAGCTTCTGCCACTGTTAGTGAATTTGTGTACTGCAGAACAGGAATGAGATTGCAGCAGCCCCTACAGCGTTTTTTTTCCTGCAAACCTTGAAGGAGAGGTTCATGTGAGCCCAAGACGGTTAGGGAAGGTGCAAACTGAAGGGACTTGCCCTCTAGTTTTCAAGCTGCCAATATACTTGGCTTGCAACTCTCCCCACAAGAACCAGGAACTAGAATTGCACCACATTTTATTTTAAGTAGTTCACAGTCCGCACAGCTCCCAGTTCATGGGAAGTTCGATGCTCACTGTGTACATGAGCAAGCGTGCTAATCGTCAGAAATGCAGTTCTGCTTGCAGTGCAGGAGACCACAAGCAGCATGGGAACACGGGGACTGCTGACCTCCCGCAGGCAGCGGTGCACAACTCAGCACAGCCTCGATAAAGCCCTTGTTAAAAGTTTATTTGGGCACATTGTGGTCTAACGGGTGCCGTGCTGCAGGGCTAGAAACAAACTTGACATTGACAGCACACCTCACGCAGGTTCATCCACACTGGTAGTAAGTCAGATGATGGCTTGCCAAGGGCCCTGTGCTGTTAGCAGGTAAGTGTCCCCTTTAAATGGTATTCATGTGCCATTACAGTGGGTTTGAAACCCTTTCCAAGCAGGCTGCCATTTGTTCAGGAGTTAGATTTTTTTTTTTCTGGTTGATTTAAGTCCTGAAAGCCCATTTCAAACTCAAAAGATCCCCCAAAGCCTTTTCAGCCGTCCTCCATTTTGCTTCCTATGGCACCCACTACAACAGCATCTTGAAATTCTTTTTTTTTTGGTTGCTGTTGTTGTTAAAAAAAAGGACAAAGCTCAGAGAAGTGGTGCAGTATTTAATTAAGAGACAAAACCCTCTGCAGGCTGAGATCTTGCACAGAGATTTTACTACCAAGTTGCTTTGAAATTAGCTTTGGGTAATGGGGGTTTGCAATAATTCTAAGTTACCTAGAATGAGTAATTATGTGACATCAGGCTAAACAGCATGTCTGTCTGGATGTGACCCAAGATCCAGCTTCTTTGCTAATTATTTCATGTCTGGTAAGACCACTGGGCTTCAGCCGAGGAAAAACACATTAAAAAAAATAACTCTTCCACCATTACCCATGTTAGTCTTCCAAATGCAGCTAACAGCTCTGGTCAGCACCAGTGACAGTTTAGTCCTTCCTGCAAGCATCAGAAGCCTGATGCAGAGCTGGATACAGTGCTCCAGACAGCACTTAACCCAGCCATGCTGGTACCTTAAATGCCATATACTAAGACAGCAATTTCAGTCTGTTTTGTTTAAAAAATGCTGGTGGAAAAGCAGTTATCTGAAAAAGATGATTCTCTGCGGAGATTAGCACCATCTGGTGAAGGCAACGCTCCCCGTGCTGTCAGAGCAGGGAACAGTTGCAGCATAGCAGCACTGCAGACAGTGGGGCTGTAAAACACCGTGTGACACTAGAGCCAGCTTCTGCAGCTACAAGCCGTCAGCCTCACAATTGTCACTTAAATACCACCGTTATTAAAAGCTTCTGAACTGTTTTACAGAGCAACTGGAGGCAGATCATTACCATAGCCAGTGCCAAGCAGCCTCAAGGTCATTTGCAATGTGGGCAAGCAGCAGTTGCGCAGCTCCCTGCCACGCTCCGCGCGGCCGCTGGCTGCGGCAGGAACCAGCGCAGCAGAGCCTGACCTGCGGCAGTGGCTGCTCACCCCGTCTGCAGCAACAAGAGGGGGGCTCTCAGCACGTTTGCACCTCGAGCAGGGGCTCCTGTTTTGTCTAACAGAGAAAGGCCGTCCATCAGGAGCTGCCTCTAACCCTCCCCACTCAACATCAAGGGAAACAGCCCTCTGCAGATGCCGTTACCTCCTCCGGCTCACACAGCAGAGCTCAGCATTAACCAGCACAATTCAGCAAGCACATCCACAATTGGTACTGCCCCCTCTCTCCCTGTGCACCCCAGTTTCAAGGATGAAGCCAGCATTTTCCCTTTGTCCCTTCATTTTCCCATAGGAGCGCAGTGGCTATGAAGAAAAACTGAACCCAGTTCTGTCACAGAGCTCATTCCTGAGCAAAACCTGAGCCTCACTGCATCATTTCTGTTTAGGGAAAGGGGAGAGCAACAATCCAGGTTCGAGTTCCTCTCCGAGAGGAGGCACACTCCATGTGATGCAACCTTTAATTCTGTCTGGATTGCCTTCGATTTCCCGTGCTGTTAACACAGAAGGCTTAGAACATACCCACCCCCTACAAATATGTGTTGCAGCAACGAGATGCTTATTTCATCCTCCTCCTGGAGGTGAGTAACCAAACCGCCTCCCCAGAACAGCTTGCACCCGGGCCAGCACGGGCCTCCTCGTTAGTTACCTGGAGGTGCCACTCGATCCTGGTATTTGGGTTCAAATTCACTGACGGTGAGCAACATCACTTGGATGGTCCCAATGAAAATACCTGCCAGGCAACCGTAGAAGATGACATAGAAGAGGAGGATCTTAACTGCAAGAGAAAACAAACGGAAAGATGAATCGAATCAAGCCCCAATTAATTTGGGATCATAAAGGGTGAGGATTACAATGCGTTCTCCCATATTTTAATGGATCCTTTGGCTGACCAAGGCTACCACAAGGTGCCAGGCTTTCAGCAAAGCACCAGCCCAACGCAAGTCAACGTGCTATAGGCAGTGCTACACACTCCACACCACTCTGGGCGTCAGAGCTATTTCCACAGAGCCCAGAGAAGCTGTTAGATTCAGGTTTACAAGCATTGGTCAAGTGTGACCTCCCTAATAATTCAGACTCTGGCCTCCACCAGAGACAACAGAGGCAGATTTTAGGCCCAAATCAGCACCAAGGCTCAATCTCAAATGCAGGCAAGCACTTCAGCATGTCACAGCACTCCGCATTTACCAACCTTGCGCATCTACAAAGGCACGCCAGCACCGCTCATACCAATTAAAAACTGAATTATGTAATAATGAAGGACTAAATTTAGTTTGGGTCTGAAAGGAGATGCCTAGAATAATCCTAGCGGGGGGGAAGAGCCTGAGAGGCAGCGCAGCTCAGACTCTGGGTATCGGTTACCAGTTTACAGGGATTATCTCAACTGATTAACTGCACAGTAACACGCCGTACTAGGCATCACCAGGCCGCCTACAGGAAGGATAAGCCAGCCCATGCCAAGCAACTAGGGGCTAATCAGGCTGCGGGAACAAGCACTGCAGCGAGGAACACTTCAAAGAGCCTGCTCAATCCCGGCGTCCTAGCCTAATCGCGAACGCGGACGAGGTTTACATGGAGGACTCAAGGTGAACAGATACAAGGGCAGGGGAGGAAGCAGTAGTGAAGGTATTCCTCCTCTCCTGAGCCCCATCACAAAAAAGCTCCATCAGTGGAGAAGCCTCCTCATTAAAGCAGCCATTTCTGGTGGATTTCGTTTTCCATTTGTGAAAGAAAGGATCAGGAGGGCCAGGCTCAGAAAGACACTCCATCCTCTCGTCCGCCGGACAGCGGGGCGGCAGCCATGGCTGGTGAGCAGAGCTCGGTGCGGATCGCGGTGCTCCAGGAGTTAAAGCACTCTTTGGTATCCAGGCAGCGTAAAGCAAATGGTCGTGACGTCAAAGACATTTGGAAATTTTTTCCAGAGCACGGTCATAGGAGGTGCTGTTGTAACAAACCAAACACTAATGCTGTTGTCCGCAGCGTAACGCCTTTGAGTTTTTGTAACATCAAAAGGCCGGCGCTGGGAGGTAGCTTATTGAACCGGTCTCCCAGCCGGGATGCTCCTAGCCCCAGAGACACCTTAAAGGTCACGGTTTCAGAACAAACACACGGCAACCCAGCGCGAGGGGGTTGCGCCACACAGCTTCCCACACCAGGTAGGCTTATGACGGAGGAACGGGACGGCCAGCCTGCAGGTTGACATCGCTCCTAGGCGGCTGGGCACGAGGAGGGCTCGCTCTGCCTCCGTGCTGCGAGCATTGCGGAGCCTCGGGCGCAGCGGGCACCCATGGGTGCGCACCCACAGCCCCATTCAGCTCACGTAGGGGCAGGGCAGGAGCCCGCTGCGGTCCAGCAGAGCCAGGGCTGGCACCTGGGGCTGCTCCCTCACGCCAGGGCCAGGCTCAGCATCGCGGGGCACCCCAGCACCCGCGGGGGGCTCCGGCAGGGCCCCGCTGCCCTCCCTGCGGGGCGAGGCAGCGCCAAGGACGAGGCGCCCTCACAAGGTCGCCCCGCCGCCGGCTCCCCCCCCTTCATGCCCCCGTCCCACACTCACACCAGCTGCCCCCGGTGCGGCCCAGCAGCTCCTTCTTCTCCGAGTTCCAGATGAATTTCTTCCAGTTGCCGTCGCCGTCCTTGGCCTTCCCGCGGGCCATGGCGAGCGAGCGGGGGGCGGCCGAGGGGATGGGGAGAGGGAAGGGGGGGGTGAGCGCTGAGGGGCTCGGGCGGGCTCCGCGGCACCGGGACGGGCTGCGGGGAGGGGGCTTGCGGGGAGGGGAGGGGGCGCTGGAGGGGGTCCGGGGGCTGTCGGAGCACGGAGGAGCGGGGGGTGAAGCAGCGGAGCCCAGCGGGCACGGAGCGGCCGCGCTCGGCGCCCTCCGCAGCCCTTCATATAGGGCGCGGGCCCCGCCCGCACGGCGCCGCAGCCACTGGCAGGCGGCGGGGGGCGGGCAGGGGAGGGGAGGGGACGGGACGGGAGGGGAGGGGAGGGGAGGGGGCGCCGCGCGGCACCTGCCGGGATGGTGTGTGTGTGTGTTTTTTTTAATTAATATATTCTTTATTTTATTTTTATTTATTTATTTATTTATTTATTTATTTATTGAGGAGGGCGCAGCCGCCCTCGCAAGGTGACCTTCAGGGAGGGGCCGGCCCGATGATGGAGGGGGGGGGGGAAAGCTGCGGCACCCTGTGGGGGTCCCGGCCCCGCAGCTCGTTGTGAGGGGACCCCAGGAAGGGGCAAAGGGCTCTGGTGCAGCCTTGGGATCCCCATCCACGATGGAAGTTCACCAAGATGCCCAAGTCCCACAGTGTCACGACACAGCTGAGTCACACGTGCAGCCCGGCTGCCGTGCCCCACTGGGATGTATTTACCTCTGAACTTCCTCCTGGTCACGACATGGCGCCCCGGTGTCTTCCTGCTGTTAAGCTGCAGGCTTGCTCTGTCAGCCTTCCCTCCGCCCGTTCTGGTTGCTCAGGAGGCTAGGCAACCGCACGCCAGACAGCCCGCTGTCCCCAGAGGCCAGCCCCAACATGGGGCCCTTCTCCAGGCACCCCATGGCCACCACACAAAGCCAGCCCCTGAAGCGATCTGCTCAGGCCTGATTTTTTGGGCTTTGGTCTGCTGGGAATGGGCACCTCGAGGTGATCACACCCTGCAAGGCTGAGCATGGCCTCCCCATGCCTAGGCATGCAGCTGGGCTCCTCAAAGCCTCGTGGGGTTAGGAAGAGGAGTGTCACACGGGAGTCAGTGCACCCAGGGGCAATGTATGCTGAAGGCTCTGTGGTACATCACGTGTGGTCAGAGGGAGCCAGCCAGGTGTGCCTCAGGGATTTCCAGCCTGGGTCTGGGGAATCGGCCCTCAACAACTTTGTGCGATGGAAAATGGCCGATCAGATGGCTGAGGACAAATGGCGTCTCCCTTCTGCATGGTGGCTGGTCAGAGCTGGTCTTTAAAGAGACCTGCTGATGGTGGGCGATAACGAGAGCAAACAGACAGCAGTATCCGATACCCGAATGAACATCATCTGCCGTGTAGGGAGGACGTATCATTTACAAGTTAAGAAGGCTGTGATTACAATCAGGCCAATAAATAGAGGAGCACCACAGGAGGAACAAGCGGTCACTTTTAGCACCCAGCGCCATTGCTGCTGTAGCCAAGGCCGTGTCTCAGCCGCTGGGCCACCAGGCCTGCCGGGTCACTTGGGAGCAGAACCTGCTCTCCTCCTGATGCCCTGGGTGCTGTTTTTGCTTTGGCCCCCTACCCTACAAAAACACCACACTGGGAATCGTGTGTAGGTTGCGGTGTGGTCACCCAAACACAAAGCCCGCTCCTTAGCCTACCTCATGGATGCTGTGTCCAGCTTTACCCTCGGGTCAGGACCCATCTCATCCAGTCTGCCGGGTACAACCCCTCACAAGCTGGTTCAGGGCAGGTGGAACAGCAGCAGCTAACGCAGCCCTCCCTGCCCTCTGCCCAGGCAATGGGGTCACCCAAAATGAAGCCAGCATCAGGTACTCAGGCAGGTTCATGGTGATATCCAAATCAGAGAAGAGAAAGGGACTGCGCACTCTCCCACAGTGTTAGTTCCTGAGGCCACAGAAAGTGAGTTTGGAGAAAGCAACTCGAATGAATGATCTGAAAAACCTGAGCAGTCGTATCACGGTTACAGACTAAATGGCTACCCAGAAACACGATCTTCCCCCGAGCGTGTTCTCACTCTCGCTACGGGAGCTGGTGGTGCCTGTGGGAGCCAAGATGCAGGAGCTCCTGGCTTCATCACTGTTTGTTTAAGGATCACCAGGAAACTTTCTCCTCTTCCCGCAAACGTCTCTATTACTGTACAAATACACAGAGAAGTGGGGTTGGCAGTGCCAGGGGTACCAGATCCCCGTAACTGCACAGGCTGGGGCATGCAGGATCTGGAATGGGCAAAAGGCACTTCATGAGGATTGCACAGCACTTCTGCAAACCCTTTTCCACATCCGCAGTCCCATGGATGCTCGGGACACGCACTTTGCTTAATGTTGGCAAATTATCCTCTCAGAATCAGCAGAACTAATAGGCAACAGGGTGCCATATTTTATTCAAATTTACCATTTGTTCAGCTGCTCCGATATCAATCAGGCCGTCTCTAAGGCCACCACTATATGATCTGATTTTTTAAGGTGATAAGAGCCTCAGGCAACTTTCGAAACTGCCAAGAACAAAATGTGCAAAGATATCCGTGTTCAGATTAACTGCAGGAGGAAGGACAGGGCCGGGGAAAGCTGTGCACCGGCACCAAGGAAAGAACAACACGCGAATGGACTTTGTTAGGGGGTTATCTCAGCGCCCTTAGGAGCTGGTGCATGAGGAGCTCTCTGGTTTTCTCCAGTGGGTTTGGGCACAGCCATCTAATGACGAGATCCCAGCTTCCTTTGGGTTTCCTGCTTTACAGAAGACCCAAAGAAAGCACCTCAGGCGGGCAGAGGTGTCTCACTGCAGTGCAGGAGGAGGGCAGACACAATTACTTTTGATGCAGCAGCAAGAGAGAAGAGCACAATGTAGAGCAAAGCCAAGCCATGATTTATCCAGCTTGGTGACTTGGGAAATGAGACTGTGCAGCTGATGGTGACCGGCAGAAAATTCGGGTAATGTGTGATCTAGAAACATCTCTGACGGTGGCTGCGGGCTGTGCTGCGACATGCAGCGGAGGAAGGGGAGAGGCTGGCTGTGGGGAGGGACTCTCACCGGCTGCGGGACCGAGTGCTAATTATAAGATGACAGAAGTGTGCAAAATGGCCTTAAGTAGTTACTATTCGTGGGCTGCCGCTGCAAACAAACGGGGCTGGGCCTCCTCGCGCTGGCATGCCCGGGAGCTGGAAAAGGGCAGCTGCTCAAGAGCTTGGCACCAAGCCTGCATCACACACAACAGGTGAGAGGGGGCGAGGAACGAAACGGGTGGCTAGGGCTGCTGCAGCCCTGCAGTGCATGGACTGTCCTCTCTCGCAGATGAAAAGCAAGAGGCTGCATGGCACACGGGCAATTTGCACCCCTCTGGGAGCTGCAGGAGGCCTTGAAGGGGACAGGAGCAACCCTCAGTGTCCCCGCAAGGGGAATACCAGCATGTGGTCCCCTCAGAGCTTCCCAGTCCCATAGGGCACTGCCTGAGGCCTGCCCTCTGATTTTCTGCTTTGGAGATTCAGGGGAAACCCAGGAGCTGCTGTACATTACCTCATCTCAAGTGGGGTCTGTAGTGTCCCAAAACATGGCGTGACAAAAATAGCTTTCCAGTCTTCTTCCTTCTCCTCCTTGTCCCCCACAGATATGGGGTCACAAGAGATTAGGCTTACAGACATATGTGTCTGGTCCTCTGAGCGTGACGACACATTTGAATTATCAGATGGAGCTATGCAAGCTGAGGTAACTAAGTTCAAAACATTGTGAACTGTAAGCCCTGAGAAAATAGATATATACAGAATATAAATATAAAAGTATATATATATAAATAAATATATACGGAACTGACCTCCAAAATCCAGCCGTGTTCTTTTCTCTAATACAAGCTTGATGGTTGTGTAACATCACTTGTAGGGGTGCCTGCACAGCTCACCCTTGGCAAAATGACATGGACAACAGCTGCTAAGATTGAAAAGTCAGTGTAAACACCATGCGTGAATGGGAAACCCAAAACTGTCTGAGGAAGCATTTACCCCAAACTGATCTTGCTGCAGGGGGAAACAACCATCAGACCTCAGCTGATCATGCTGAAGAAGACACCCACCATCAGCTGGAGTAAGTGGTAACCAGGGAATGACAGAGAGAATTTTGAAACAAAGAAGGTGTCAATCTGAAAAGATGTACACAAGAAGCACCAAAATTTGTAAGGGAGTGGGGAGAGACCCAGTGAGCAGCAGTGAAAACCCAATCTAGCACCGACGGCGGTCACCCTGCTGGCATCACACCTCTGCCCAGACCCAGCGCAGCAGCCTCCTGTCTGTGGGACTGCTGGTGTCCTGCTGGGCTGCCTTCCCACCAGTGGGTGCATGGAGTAGTTGTAGGGAGCAGCATGGGCACCCCTAAAGCAGGAGTGGCCACAATCCCAGCAGGAGCAGGTTGTAAGCAGGGGAACCCACATTCCCAGAAGTGACCCCTTTTGCTGCAAAGAGAGGGGTGGGTGTCTGTGTGTCTGGGATGAATACTTTGGAGATTGGTTATAGAAACATGCTGAGGAGCTTGTAGGAATGTATTAGTGTCTAACACTGTGGTTTAACTGTTGTGACATTGGTCCTGAACATATAGTTCACTGATTGTCAGGTAATTACACATTTCTTAATCAATAAACCACTTCAGCCCCAATTTGGTTTAACCAAAAAAAAAAAAAAAAAAGTGGTTGTTTTTTTTTTTTTTAATATTTTTTTTTTTTAAAAAGATTTTCCTCAATCTTGGCAGGGGGAGGCCTGCATGCTCAGTCATTGAGAAAGCATTCGCTTCATGGTGAACTAGTGGTGGAGCAGGGCACTGGATGGTTTCTAGGGTGGCCTGGCTGGCAGGAAGGTGGAGACAGAAAAGGGGGATGCGTGACAGACAGTGCGCTGTGTGCCTGGTGTTTGATAACCAGGGCAAATACCACTGGTGGACAGTATAGAGTTGCCCTGGCTGAGCACACTCACCGGCAGTGCAACTCGCCAGCTATCAGCATAGTTCTGATGGAAGCAACAGCGACTTGTTAAGGCAGCAGTAGCCAAACCATATTGTCAGACTTTCTCTTTTTGGCTGGTGAGGGGAAAATTACCCTAATCTCACTGAAGATAATATGAAAATAATTTCCTGCAGGAAATCCACCCTGTTTTCACACAGGGAAGAAGCATTACCCAGGAACTAGCTATGAAGTTGGCAAGAAGAGCACAGTTCTGTGCCAGTGGGCACCCGGAGCCCTTACTGGAGCAGCAGCCAGCTTTCTGGTACCCGGCCACCAAACCCTGGCAACGACACGAGCTTCTGATGCAGCCAGCATCTGCACGGCTGGGGGAGATAAGGAGCCTGCATCTGCACGGGACTGATTCAGCTTCACCCCTGCTGGTTGACACAAAATGGCTCCTATCGGAGACAGAAGCAATATGCGCCATTAAAACAGGTCATCATTAGTTTTCTGTCTTGGCAGCAAGACTGTAAGGTTTCAGTCTCTGCTTGCTCCTGACCATGGTTTGTAAGAGGTTTCCAGTGGTAGGTTGTGTTTGGGCACCAGCTTGCTCGGCTGCCCCAGTTAGACCTCTGCTGTCTCCAGGGCCAGCGTGTCTGGGACTTCCAGCACTAAACCTAGTCAAAGAATGAGAACTAAACAAACTCCAAAACTATTTTGAGGCCTGCCCTAATACTCTTTAAGAAGACAAACAAGATCAGAGTGGAAAACATTTCTATCTTTAGCCATCAGGAGCAAGACTTATCTGAACAGCTCCACACAGGAGCTGGCAATGGGAATGGGTAAGTTAGGGTTTGACTTGTTCCTAAACATCTTGTTTTAATTGTTCTGTCAGGGCCACAGTGGGATTTGCAGTGCCTGCCAAACGCCTTTCTCTTTCTTCTCACGGGAGGTCTTTTCCCTAAAACAACTCAAAAATGTCTATGATTTTAAAGGTCACTCCAGTGTTGTCCACACTAGAAGTCCTTACCGTATGAAGGTAGATCACCCTACACACTGGGGAGCCTGTTGTCCTCTGTTGGCTCCTTGTTGGTCTTTGCTTTGGTTTGGGTTGTCTGGTAGGACTGCAGTGTCCTGAGATGACCAGCACTGCCGAATGGCTGCACCCTGACCTGAAACACAATAAAGAAATACAAGAAGACATTTTGAGTGGAGAATCTCTCACACAGATATGGCTTCATTCTGCTGGCATAAATTCAGTGTTGTGGTAGTCACACTGGAGTCTGAAATCATGTTTTCTCTTTTAACTGGTCGTGCATGGACCACAGCACCTCACACAGCCTCATTGCCAGTTGGGAAAGGCCCCACATGAGAGCCATTAGCATGCAGGCCAACAGAGGCAGACACACACCTAACAGGATTTTAAAACCTGCTGAAATTTTTCTCATAATCAGTGGGAATTAAGGGCCTGACCTGTGCGGTGTATTCAAAAAGCCAGACGGGCCGCAGTTTATATATTTAGATGCTCGTGTACCTTGGAAAATCTGCTTGTAATTTCCATGGTTCAGCCTTTCTGCTCAAATAGGCAGGCTACCTTTGACGTGGATATTTGTGCCAGACCCATGACAAAGCTGCTATGGCACAACAGGAGCTGGGCCCTTGTGACACTGGTGTCTACAGATGCCTCAGGTGTTCCTCAGGAACGATCAGTTCTTGCTGAATACGAAACCACAGGTTACGACAGGGAAGTGAACACCATGAGCAAACCACTCCATCACGTCTGGTCTAACAATGCGACAGGTAGAGGACAACAGCACATGTGATACCTCTGCTCTTATTCACACGAGGAAAACCTTTTTCTGTTATTTAAACACTACTTATCGATTGAATAACACAAACCCTTGCAGCATATAATTGTGACAAGACAAGGACCTCAAGACACAAAGTTTTGAGTTGCACTATTTTCTCACTGGAAACCCTCCCAGAATACCAACATGAAAATCTGCTCTGCTCCGTGTTACAGTATTCCCCAGGCTAGCAGGATTGGGGACTGAATAGAGATTCTCTTTTCTCCCCACCCGTATTTCCTTTTGAAAAAGGAGTTTCTACTGATAATCAAAGATCGGCTATTACCAGCTGATGTTCAAAGCACTTCACAAACAATACTCAATACTCACTTCACACTCAATATGATAACAGCCCTGGCTAAACAGTTTTATTACAAGCTAGTTTTCTCAATTTCATACATAAGAACATCAGACTGGCCACACCTGGAGCACACCAAGGGGCCATTTAACCCAATGTGCCTTCTCAGCTGTGGCCAGTAGCAAATAACTCAGAAGAAAGCCTAAGAACAGGGGAAGTACAGAGTGACCGATGTGACCTCCCAGGTGCCAGCAGCCTGCTGCCTTGGGATTTCCCCAGCCAGGGAGTACACTGACAGCTAAGGGTGTAGTCCCAAACCTAATCTGTCTCTCGTTTAGGAGAAGCAGTTCGTATCCAGCATGTGGCACCTCGCCCAGCTCAGCAGTGGGACTGCAGCCTCTGCAAGTAAACCTTAGAGGCCAGTAATTGCGCAGAGGTGAGGACAGGTTTCATAGCTACACACTTGAGGAGCTATAACCTGCACTGGGCTTTGCACTATTACTTGCCATCGTGGTTTCAGTCAGAGGGTTTAAAGGTGTCTCTGGTGTCACTACATAAACCACCATCAGCTTCAGGGGGCCCAGAGATCAGCCTTCCCATGGGGTGAGCAGCACGAAGTGCAACACAGACTTCAGTGCCCATGTGTTAGAGTGTGTGATGTGTGAGGTACCTAGCTATGTCTTCACCTTACTATCATTGTGGTGTTTCAGCCATCACCTGTATGGCAACGCCACCAAAGAGCATACTAGCTAAGAGTATAAGAGTATACAAAGAGCTCTGAATCTCCCACTTGGAGTTTTCTCCTCTGAACACAGTCACAAAGCACATACGAACTACTCCACTTTTTGTTTTTCAGCTGAGATGACCAACTGAGGTGGCCTGCTCGTCACTCATGGTGACCCAATGACCCACAGTCCTTCCTTGCTGCACCACGAGACGAGGCTAGCCACACGGAATGACGCGCTATGCTAGGCACATACTTAATTTACAAGTGCTAATTAATTGAATAACGGGTTGGTTAGCAAGGCCCCCGATCTATACTGTATTCAAAACACCATCTGGAAAACGGCTGGTGAGGTTAGCAAGATGGATGCTCTGTTAAATCGGATACCTTTGTAAGAGAAGCTGTCCCAGCATAACTGATGTGACGGTATTTAACGGTGAAGACGTGTATTTGCTCTCCAGGAGAACTTAGGTGAGATAGCAAACGTTTGGTCATTGGGATGGTGATCAGCGTGACAAACAGTGCAATGAATTTCCTGTTTTAAATGGAAAGTAAACAGTCTACTCAAAGCACTTTAAATGTCATCAGTCTCTTAGGAAGTGCACATCAGGAGGTCGTGACTCTGAAAGCAGTTTAGCTCTTCAGTGTAACTTTTGCCTCCACCTAGGCCCACTGGATGCACACAGCTGAGAGCAGCCACCTTTACACTGATTTCCTTGTTCCAGGACGGGGAGGTTCTGACTTGCCTCCGAATTGAAAGGCTGAAGCTCTGGACAGATTTTGCTGTTTCAGTTCTTCCACGTTTATCTCAGGGATCAAGTTTCCAGGAATCTGCTGCAGTTGAGTTCCCATAACAAAATACCATAGGAGAAGTCACCCACATCAGGTGCTCACAACAGGCCTGTCAATCCGTCTCTCCCCTCTTGGCACACTGAAGAGTAGATGCACACTGAAGAGTAGATGCACACTGAAGAGTAGATGCACAGTGCTATAGCCCCTGTTTTCTAACAAGTGGGTACATGGCGGCATGTGGGAAGCTGGTGGCAGAAGAAAGAGCAGAACTGGTGTTTTGTCGCCTCAGGTATGGCTCCAGGCAGGTGACGGCAGCATCCTTGGTAGGTGACAGGCACCAGAGAGGGGTCCATCTAGGAGCCTCGCACAGAGCCACGGGCAGCTGCCCAAAGCCAGCATCTGCTGGGCCCCTGAGAGAGAACGATGCATGTTTTGCCTCATGTATGGGTTTGACTGTATGGAGATGCTCTGGAAACCTAATTTCAATGAACTTTTGTAAGCTAACAAAACATTTAAAAACTTAATTAAATCACGTTAAAGCCCCAACTGGGCATTTATACTTAGATTTAAAGGTGTGTTTATTCTCTGCAGTATACTTCACCTCCAAAGCAAATTGAGGAACATTTAATGTAGTCCACCCTAATTCTTACTAAAGGTGTCCACTATAATGCAGTTGATTCACCTGTGTGAAATTCATGCTTTTAGTTCACTGAGATGACTTTTTCCTGAGATTTCTTTTGTAAAGAAGCCCTTCCAGAGAGAGAAGAAGGGACTTGTTTAGGATCATCCAAAAGAAGCTCCAGGAGCAGACGCTGGGGAGCCCAGACATACACAAGTACTCAGAGAAGCAGCTTTTCTCTCCACCACCCCTCTGTCACTGCTGGAAATGTTTTCAGTGGATCTAGCCCTGCTGTACTCTTTATCTACCCCTACCACAGTCATACCTTGCTGCAGACCTGAACAGCAGAGGCAAGGTAGGACGAGCAAGCTAGCAGGTGGCTCGTCTGGCTGCAAGCAACACTGTACAGAAAATTCATGGAAATGCCACTGTCCTTTCAGACTGCAGTCTGTGGATCATTTATTCTGCCCTTTCAGCATAACGCAGACAGTATAATTTCATTCCATTACTTCTTCAGTCAGCCTGATAGCTTATCTTTGACTGAAGCACAAAGTATTTGCTGCAGTCATATTGTTCCAGGCATTTTGCTGGATGCATGTTTTCCATTGAAACCAATTTTCCTTTTAGTAAACTACTTTTTTTATATTTTCCCCTCTGACAGATATGCTGTTCTCTGCAAATCCATAGTCACTGCATTCTTGGGATTGCGGCTTTGATGTGTAGCAGCTTAAAAAAAAAAAAAAAAAAAAAAAAAAAAAGAACAGAAACCCATTGCTTTCCAGGGATCCGAAATTATTAAATCAGAGTGAATGCAAATTTCTGCAAACTGTAAACACCTCTCTGATGACATCACTGCTATATCTAGGTTCTTAAGGATGTACAGTGGCTCCATTTGGCCACCTCCCATGTCAGCAATGCTGCTGGAACAGGAACACCAAAGTCTTGGAGCTTTATAGGCACCACAAAGCTCAGGCACTCTACAGGAGCCAAAAGGAGAGCCTGGCAGGCAGATTCAAAGCAGCTCTGAAACCCATGAATTTAGTTTCCTCCCTACCCCAATGGTGGTGTGAGGTTGGGCAGTGCAGAGAGACTCAAATACACAGAGGAATAAAGCATAAAAACGAGGAAGACAGAAATATACAGGATTGCCTCTGTAGAGTAGATAATTCACTCCTATAAATATTTTAATCTTACCAGACTAGACTTAACCACACAACATCAGCATCTTGGGACAGCATCTTGGGACCATCAGTAATACTCAGAATTTATGTATGAAGTTTACCAATGCTGAGTGTTAACATGATCAAGAAGCAAGAAGCACTATTGCTTACGTTTTCCTAAGGCAGAAGCTGAGAGATGGTAAAAAGTGACTTGACTTTGGTGTTTTCTAGGGAACTGGGGGCAATGCCCAGAAGTCAAATTATAATTACTGTGTTTGGTGCCATGATTCACACACCTGTCTGGCCAGAGCTCATGGGGTCCACAGCAGAGCTGAGTGCAGTGGTTAGGTAGAGAACTGTGGACAAGATCCTCTCTAACAACAGTCCTAGATACCCACCCATCCCACCCTCTCTATTACCAGGAACCCTAGGGCCCAGACCTTTCCTCAAGCTTCCAGTCCTCACTGTGGAAAACTACAGAGCTCTGACAAAGCCCTGTTGAAACAATGTTGGAGTTGTCATTAACCTGTCAGGGACTTATGCCCAGACCTTTATTATAGTATCCTTACGTGAAGCTGAATAAAACATAGGATATTCAGCGGAGTCCTTGACAAATGTATTACATTTGCCTAATTTTCTCATTTGCCACAGAAGGGAGTTGGAATTATTCTTTCTGAGCAAATGAGTTTTAGCTTTTCTCATTACCTTTTAATACTCTCTAGTGCACAGAATGAGAGGAAGGGTCTTTCGGCAATTTTGGCTGAAAGTAAAATGACTAAAGGTTAGAACTGAGAGTATGAGGGAATTTGCCACCATTGTAGAGAAGTTTCCAGCCTTCTTCTGCTAGTCTTGACTGTATGAGGAGTTTAAAAGCAGAAAAGAAAAGAAAAGAAAAGAAAAGAAAAGAAAAGAAAAGAAAAGAAAAGAAAAGAAAAGAAAAGAAAAGAAAAGAAAAGAAAAGAAAAGAAAAGAAAAGAAAAGAAAAGAAAAGAAAAGAAAAGAAAAGAAAAGAAAAAAGAAAAAGACAAGAGACAGAGAAATCCTTATCCAGGTAGTAGAATGGGCTGTTCAGGTGATTCACATAGGGTGATCTAATGTAAATAACCAACTTAAAAATGGAGGGTTTATCCATACACAGCTGTCACTTTCAGCCTCTGTTCAGTCAGCACATATCACTCCAGTGAGTTAACTTTATGGCAACATTAGAGCTGTGAAGTCTTACACGTTTTAAGGTAAAGAGAGAGACGTATTATATTGAGTGGGGCATCCCACATGCATGAATCTGTCATCTGACCTAAAGGAGTATCCAGTCTCCTCCAAACCACTGCAGCTTCCACTGCACAGGGCCCTGCCTGTTGGAATTGAAAGAAGCTGATGTGAACAAACTCCAAGCACGCGGCTGCAGTATCTTGCTGATTAAAAATACTAAATCAGAGGCAGGTCAGAAGCCTCTTGCACACCCTCCTCAAGCCTAGACTTTGTAATAGGTGCATGCCATTCCTAGGAGTTCCACCAAGGTCATCGGACTACTACCTAGGTTGAGCAGCTGCCAGAACCATGCAGGCTGAGTCACCGCCCAGCTGGACTGTATACCTTGCCATCGTTGCACTGCATGATCCTTGAAGGTCTTTTCCAACCCAGAGGGATCTATGGGTCTCCGAGCTGCTTGAGGCAGGACTTGCCAGTACAGCAGTACAGGCCACAGCTGAGAGCAGCGACAGAACGCATTCCCCAAAAGGAAACCAGTTATCCAGACAAAAATGCTTTTTTTGCTGACATAACTGTGTCAACATCAGGGCTTTCACAAGCTTTGTTGTTGTTGTTTTTTTTTCTTTTTCTTTTTCTTTTTTTTTTTTTTTTTTTTCACACTCCTATCCAGCTCAGCTTCACCAGCAAAACTGTGAAATGTAGGCCAAATGCCCTGAGACAGCTAATCCTGCTTACTTATATAAGAGCAATCAAAGATGTATGGCTGATCACAGGTAGCAAACGTTGCAACACACAAGAGCTTGCAGGAGAAGGAAGCAGAACACACTCCATTTTGCAGTGTTTTCAGGGAAGCATTTCCCTGCGCACCTTGCAGAGCGTGGGCAGGGCTTCAGGAACCTGAAGGTCACCCCGGCACACCTCCACGCAGCATCGCCTGCCTCGCCCTGCTCTGCGGCTGCGGGACACCGGCCCAGAGGACACCGGCTGTGACAGAGGCACGTGTACGAGGTGCACAGAGAGTGGGAGGAAGGAGCAGACCCGCGGCAGGCTGTCAGCAAGGCAGCCCTTCTGCACGGGGGCACGCACCGGCCCCCAGACCGCTCGTTGTGGTGCCGTGGATGAAAGACAGACTTAAGGCAGGTGATGCCGCATGTAGTGCATATCCTATGGCAGACGACCTGTAATTCTTTGTCTGTATGATGTTAGAAAGCGGGGGTGGTGTTTTTAAAGATATTTTCTATAGTGGAGCTAAGAATGGCAGGTTTCACAGTGAAGCTGTTGTTCAATTAAATGTGATTCAATGTGTTTGCAGATCTGACTGAGACAGGGAAGTAATAAAACAAAGATACTAAAACTTATCAGTAACTCTTGCCATTTCTTAATGACATTTCTACTCTATGCCTTTGACCCTCTGATAATTCTACTTTGTTCCCTGCTGCTGTAACATTTAGAAAATAACTGGAAAACTTTATGCCAGTTGCTAGCTTATCATGTTTGCTTTACGACAGCCCAAGACAAAGGCCAATATATCATAAAATAAAAGTCCAACTCCATATTTAGACTCCTAAGTAGATGCCTTGAATTTCAAATGAGCAGAGATTTGCTCTCTCACTGCTTTTAATAGAAACTCAAGAGTTCCTGAAAAATCAAGTCTTTTATCAAACTGTCAGATATGGACTAGGGAACAGAGCTTTTTAATGCAAATCAGAGGCACAGGCCTCAGCGAGTGCTGTGTCATTAGTACAGCCATTGGAGGGTGGGGACTCCTTAGGATAGGAAGGGACCTCAAGCAGATACCTGTGCTTCTGCTTTCAGATGGCTTCAGGGACAGCTTTACATGCTGCCGGGCTGGCTTAGCCGCAGGGGCTGTGCCTACCGCTGGAGATTGCTGGCCTACCTCCCAGGCAGAGCAGCAAGGGGCAGGTTGCCTTGCTGCCATCCCTCTTCCATGTGGGGTCTGTGGGGCAGGAACACCTCCTAGGTGGGAGCCACGAGTTCTGGGAATGTGCCTGCAACAAGGCTGCGGCTGAAGGACTCTTCTGGCTGCACCTGCTCGGTGAGTGAGCGTGGGCATGCTCCTACACCCCTGCTTTGCATGGGCAGCACTTCCACTTCTGAGGTGAGACGGGAGCTAAATCAATGGCAGACATATCCGGGCTATTATAATGGAACTGAAACTTGGAGTTATGTTGGTATGGCCTCAGTTAAGTGAAAAAAAAACTCCTATTACATGCAGGTAACCACAACAGTCGCGCAGGTATGCAACTGTAGCTCAGGCACTTAGCCTAAAATGTTTCTTGGTGACTGAAAGAAAGGTGGGAAAATAGGCAGTTCCTAAAAGCATATTGCAAACTTTTATAGATCAGCACTTCACCCCATGAAAGTTAACAACACACACCTTGCTTTGGCAATCTTCTTTGTGGAGCAGCCCTCTCCACCCAGCACACTGAACATGCCTGGGAATCCTGCTGCAATGTTGGTTATTACCCGGAAGGCCAAGCTCTGTTTTACCATGGAATTTGTCCCAAGCTGTAACATGGACTGGACTTGCGTATACAGGCGAGGCAAAAACATGCAGTAACATGGTTAACAAAGAATTGCACTGTAACGTGACTCCTTGGCAGAGATCTGCCTGCGTAAATGCCATTTGGGGCTTGATAGATGGAGGGAAAGGTTTTAACGCTGCTGCATTGTGCTACTGCTATCAACCTTGACAGATCCCACCGTGACTCCTTAGTGTTTTGCCTGAACCACTGTGCCCTCTTACTAGGTGCTACCAGCCACAGTCCCGTCTATGGGGGCAGGAAACCCCACAGGTAACTCCCTGAGGAATACCAACGGGAACCCCAGGTCTAAGTCCTGTTTGTGCCTCAAGATTTTCTCACCATCGCTTAGGAAACCAAAAAGGTGACATCTCTGTGCCCCCATTTCTCTTCTGTGAAGCAGGCAGGGCTAACTGCAGTTTTTAAGTCCCAGAAACGTGAGGTGAATGCAAGGGAAGCCGTGAGGTGCTCAGGTGGGGTGGTACCAGAGACCACCGTGGCTCATGGGACTGTGAGCCCTGTGGATAGTGTCCATGGGGAGAACCTGGATGAGCTTCTCCCCGACGTGCAGGGCAGGCAGCCGCAACTGAAGCTCACTCACCCTGCCTGTGGAAGACCTCCTGTGTGAGGTGAGGAAAATGCAGATGATGTCTCTTCCAGACCGCTCAGGCTTTACCCTAGGAGGGGACTCTCCACCTCCCTCCATGCTGAAGCCTCTTTGCATCAGGATCACAAAACGCCTTGGCCCGGCACAGCTGCAGAGCCCAGCACCACATCTCCCGGCTCCCCTCCCTTGCTGGGAAGAAGCAGCTTCTCAAGACTTCCCGGAACAACCATACAGCGTGTTACTGAACAGCTTGTTCTACCTCGAGCCACACGGTTATTTCATCTTGTGGTGGGCCTTGGGGGAGCTCCTTTATCACCAGCTGCAGCAAGCTGAGCTGTTTCCTATTGTTGATTAAGGAAATAAAAGTCACCAGTCGGAGATTTTCCTGAAGACCTTGGGTGAAGCTCTTCCCCTTTGATTGCTCTTCACTGCCTTGCTTTGCCAAGCCTTGTTAAGGCTTCTCCATTGTTCTTCGCGTGCTGTCAGTCAATCACGATTGCCTGCACACCCTGGCAAGCTTTGCGAAGACGAATATGCAATTGAGATCCTTAATTAACGCCATGTAACATTCAGATATATTCACTGGGGAAGGGACATGTGAAAAGAATCAAGCAAGAAACCTAGCAGAGTGGGGGAAGGGGGTGGACCCCTTCCAAGGATTTTATCTGCAGAAAGATCTAATTAAGCTAGAATAATATGCAAGCTCGCTTTAAAAGAAAATGAACATCAAGACAAGCTGAAGCTAACAACCAGCTGTCTCCTCTTTGAGAGTTAAACGCATTAGCTCCAGAGGCAGAAAAGAAAGAGAAAAACAGGCTTAGGATTTGTGTACCTTAAAACACGTGAAATCGACACCCGCTGGTGTAACACTGCAAATCTTCCACCTCCTTTGCATCACAGGGTAAGGTCTATTCACTGAAAGTGAATGTCCCTCGATTTTCCACGGAAAAACAGAGGCTTTGCTGCCTGCTGTTGACAAACCTAGTCCTGCCCTTCCAGGCACCAATGGCACTTTCTCCCCAGAACAGCACAGCCCAGCCCAGGCTTCCTCTCCTGGCTTTGCTGCCTGGGGGGTGGCTGAGAGCCCACGCTGAAGGCAGGGTGACCAAGAGGTGGGTTATCCTGGATCTGGGACTGAGGGGAGATAATGCCACGTTGGTGACAGAGACCTCACAGTGAAGAGAAATAGTGTAAACTATCAGATAAAAGAAATAAAACAGGCTTTACATAGCAGTGATTTCAAATGCGTCTGTGAGTTCAGCACCTAAGTGATCTTCCCATGGAGCTGGAAACTTCATTCCTCGAGGGTGTGTCTACACTAGAAGGGGTTTTTCAGCATATATATATATATATTGCTAGAGCCATGACAAAAATATTTCAGTAATAGAGATGCCATTCATACCACTGAAGGAGCTATTTTCTCAGCTACCTAAATAGACTAAGCTGTACATTTTTATTTTTGCAAGCATAAATGCAATGTTAGGGCCAGCACTGATATGAGTTGGATGTATATTCTCCCAACTAGTGCAGCCAGGCCGTACAGCAAAAATTTTCAACATGGACTAACTCACATGCACATTATCAGTACCACCATTACACTTCACCAAGTCACTAAGGGAAAAACAAACCTAGGAAAAAGCATTCACTCCAGTATAAGAAGTTGGACAGCTCTGCTTGAGAGCCAACAGTAGTAACTCAAATTCTCCCCCACTTTATTTTACTTTTCCATTCATTGGTCTGTCCTCAAATGTCAATACCCCGAGGATGTCAATGGTTCCTTTATGGCTGGAAAGATTCTACCTCTGTCTGAGCTTTACCAGAAAATACATTTCCACCCATGTACTAAAAACATCATGAAATCACAATCAAACCCACATACACTGCAAGACAACGGAGAACCTGAGCAGCCCTCAAAACACAAACCAATGCAAAGTGCTTGGATTACCCAGCAGTGGCTTATCAGGGATGCACAGATTTATTCGCAGGGAGATATAGGGCTGTTAGTCCAGATGAAGACACAGATCAAAGAGCTTCCCCTCATTCCTGTAGTTGTCTATTAAACAGACACGTAAAGCATTACATTATTATAGACAGACGTGCTCAAATGTTTGCTCTCCCCTCTTTCTTGGTTGAAAGGTGGAAGTTAAAGTGTTTCTATAGTCCAGGATTCAAGACTGTTTTTGCTGAAATGCAGCGCAAATCCAAGGATCGATCTAGTTTTTCAGCAGACCTACTGTCTTTTGAAGACAAAGCATGTAGTGCTATGATATGACCCAAACAATTTCCTTGCCCTTGGGAACTCCATTTGAACCCTCTCTGGTCTGGTTGAGATTTTTACCACTCTTGACAACTTCCCAGCCCATTCACATGGGCGATGCACTGAGAATTCAACAGCAAAGCAGGGAGTAAAAATTCCCAAATGCCCTTGTTCAGACCTGCTCTAATTCACAGCCTGATCTACCATAGATTCCTCTAGTGGAGAGCAGTGGGAGTGGACTGGTCAATACCCACCAGAATATATATAGATTAAAATGAGATTAAAAATACAGAGATGTGAGGTCTTGATTATACTGAGAAAAGGTGAGCACAACTACTAAAGCCAGCAGGTTTTGAATACAAGGATGAGCACTCCTAGTGCTGGGAGGTTATTAAATAGAAAATGAATTAAGGGACAAGCAGGATAACAATGTATTATTGTACACTTTATATGCACATGTATAAGGCCGGTGTTATTCTTTAAAAAAGGGCAAATAGCCTATGAAGAAAATAAACAGCTACACAGTGAGACCTAGACTCATAACTGACTCATCAAGACCTCCCCTCTCTCCAGTTATATTTGGGAGAAATTGTTTGAAATTTCTTAAGATTTTTATTGTGGTTTCCCAAGCTTTCCTAATGGGTCATGTTTTAGCTGCAATTTAGTGTTTCTAGCCTTCTATTTAAGTAATACTTTGTTTTGGTGAAGAGAACAAGCACGGCCTGAAAACAGACTGCAACCGCTTCCAGTCAAATTCACAAATGTAATTCTATGGCTTTTGTCTCCTGCTGCCGTCTGCTGCTGACAAAATACATTATTATATATGTGATTATTAAGGCAATCATAAAACATGACATATTGTTTGATTTTGTTTTGTAAACCAATAAAGATCCCCTCTCTGATTGGCAAATACCATCTTTGTCTACACTACATCTTTGTCAGCCCCGGCTGGGAAAACACGTCTTCCTCATCAGTGGCATACCAGGATACTTCATCCTGGGCTTCACCCTTACACTCAGGAATGTTTGACATGACTATAAATAATTCAGCCCTGACACGTAGTTTTTCAAAGGCTCGGTCTCAGTTATCATGCAAGATAAAGCAAAGTACCTGGTAGGAAGCAGGGAGCATGAGAACCATGCTCTAGCCATTCTCTTTACCTGAGTGACTTTACAATGAAGATGGCACTTCTGAGGCCACATCTTTGTGGGAAAATGCACCCAGCTGAGAAGCTGGAACAGGCAGAACCAGTGGAAAATCCCCGGTACAACACGCAGCCCCTGATGGGAGAGCCAGTGCCAAACAGTTAACACATTCCTAGCCTAAAGAAATTTCCTTTCCACAAGTCCTGGCTTGCTGACAGCAGGGTGATCTGAGACAACACGCTTACAGGCCACCTCTCCACTGGAATGCATTGAAAATAGGGGTTAAAAAACCTGTAGGAAGGGAGTGGGGAGATTGCTTTCTCCAGGAGTACAAGCAGCATGTGCAGAAATTCAGAGGGAACCAAGGAGAAGTGTTTTTTTGTTCTTGTCCACAGCATCAGGTCCTTGAGACAAAAGGAATTCAAAAAAAAAAAAAAAAAAGAAAAGCAAATAACCCAGTTTGGCTTTGTCCTTCCAGTGTGATAGAAGTGAAGACGAAGTCCAAGTTCAAGGCTTAGGATTTGGTATTTCTGCTTGCTCCAATGAGGCTTCTGCGGTTTAATGGTGAACTCCAGAGCAGGAATCTCCTGCTGAAGCCTTGATTGGCAGAAGAAAGGGGCTACCCGTCCTTGCCTAATGCTCTTTGCATCATTTCGTGCCAGTCCTCAGAGCAGGAGGAGCAGAAAAAGCTGTTCAGGATAGGATCACACATCTCTGCCCCCCTGCACAGCTGGACTCTGCCCAGCCCTACTCACACATCGCTGCAACACAAAGTGTTCAGCCAACGTGCTCCGTGCTCGGCTGCGCTGTGCATTTAGCCCAATCCCTGTCAGCCAGGCAGAAATGCCCAGCGGCCAAGCGTGGCTGCTGCTGGAGACCACGGCCCTTTACAGCAACATCACCTTGCCTTCTGGAGTTCAAGGAGAAAATGCTGCAGAACAGGACTTCCCCCTTGGCTTTTTCCGCTGTCCCTCGGGGCAACAACTTGGGACAACAAAAGAGCGCAGTGAGAGTCATTTTCCTACAAGGAAGCCTTGTAGAAACCTTGCTCCCCTGCAAACCAGGATTGTGCACAGCTGGAGGCCGATGTCAACCGCTTCCAGCCTTCTGCTTGGCCTCGTGGAGGCACCTAAAGCCCCATGGCCATGCTGCTGCCATTGGCACATGCTCTCTCCCACTGGTGCCGATGCCCTGCTGGCTTTCCACTGCCCACGTGGTGGCACAGGGCCTGTGGTTGGTGGGAGCCTGCTCCCTCACCTGCATGGCCCTTCTCTGGCTGGGCAAGGAGCCCCAGAGGGCACACGGTGTCGGTACCCAGTGGCTGCTGTGCCCCGAGGAGGCCCAGGGGAGGAATCCGCTCCGGTGCAGGCAGCTGGAGTCGGTGCCGATCAAACCAGTTACACCAGCAACACTGTCCTCCCAGCCCCCATGCTGGGCTGGCAGGGACACGGGGAGGCCTCCGGGCAGATGAGAGGTGGGGATGGGACTTGTGGAGCTGCTACGGCCATCTCTTCATGCATGCTCACCACAGGGCCCCTTGACCCACGTGTTTGGGGCCAGCCATTCCAGCCGCTGGTTTATGCTTCAGGTTAAAGTTGTGGCATAAGCCACACTTTTTTCTCCCAGTTCCAGGGAAGGCAAAGCAGGGATTTCCACTCTGGAGTTGGTGGAGCTGGGACAAACGTGCTTCTGGGTAGGGACAAGGTCACAAGAGAGGAAAGGAGACACAAAGACTGACAGGGCAGACATTTGTTTTCCAGGGCAGGCTCTTCTGAGGGCTGACACAGCAGGTGGGTGGAAAGCAAATGGCTTTCAGAGATAAGCAACCAGCGTTTCACCAAAGGTGAGAAGGAGCAAGCACAAGCAGGCCAGATGTGAGGCTCCAAGCCCTCCTTTGTGTCCCAGCCTTTCCTCCACTCCTGCCTGTGATTCTGCTGCTGCAAGCCCCGGACCGGCTCCTCGGGCTGCGAGACATCTGGCTTACACTAAGCAGTGGACTTTTCATGAACTGCCAACATACCTAACTCATCCTTACAACACGTGTGGCAACACCGCCTCGATGATGCGCCTGCCTCAGCCTGCAGCTCACCTCTTATCAGCCCTTGTGCAAGCGCCTTCTGGAAATCCCAAAGCATTCTTCCTTGTGAAGCTGACAGGGGACCGAAACCGGGTCAGGTCGTGAACATGGATCACTGCTTCAGAGGGCAGTGCACCTTGGGCAGAAGGTCTTGGTGCAGCTGAGCTTACTCTTGATGTGATTCAGGTTACAGTGGGACAGGAGCAAAAGCCTCACCTGCTACCTGCGAGCTGCAGCCAGGCAGCCCGGGCTGTTCACGAGGCAGACTGTGCAAGCATGGCAGCCGAAACACGCTCCCAAGCCGTAACTTGTTGCAACACCGCCGGGGTTATAACCTAAATCCGTGGGCACGCGTTGTGAAAACCAGGCCATGGAAAATGGCGAGAAATCAAGCTGCGTGTGAGTGTCTGGGTGGCTCCTGTGTGCTGTAACAGCCTCTTCACCTCCCTGTGCTACTCCCGTTGACCTTGACTCCAGCAAGAAGGCCGCCAGCGTAAATCAAACACAGACTAGCAGTGCTTAGCTGTCAGATTCCAGCTGGTGACTGCTGGCACGCTGAGCAAAATGAGTCGTAGGCCTCAGGGGTTCGTATCTCGGTTGCAATGGACTCAAATCAGCTGCTCGGTTATGGGGCTAAGATCTGAACAGGCAACTGAGATTGCTCTAACCCAAGGAAAAGGACAAGGATCTGGGAGGCTTCGGCATGACTGTTCGCCTTGCCACAGCCTGACATGTAACCTCGTGTTTAGCCCCCTCACCTTGTTTCAATGAATTCAGGGCAAGAGCTGTGTCAGCAGGGTACTGGGGGCTGGTACTCTGAGGCCTGTGCAGTTTGGTGACATTACAGGTGACAGTAGCCCCAGAAGGGTCCACAAGAAAGAACCTGAGCCTTTCCTGCTCCTGCACTCCCATGGACCTGCACTGTCATGGCCACCTGGAGCAAAGGCAGAACAGGTATGTTTTGCTCCAGCCTTGCCTGTTCTCCACATCCCTGTGAGCGAGGCAAGGCTTGAAGAACCAGGGTTGTGAACAAGTTAACTCTCATCAATGCTATATTTGCTTTAAAAGCAGCAGCATCTGTTTTTTTCTCACCTCCTCCATCCCCTGAAGTTCCTTTCAGGTAACAGGCCACAGCCAAGGATTCCTCATGATGTTAGCACAGGAAATCTTGGGTTAGAGACGGCTGCTGTTGTTAGGACAACATGTAGCATAAATGCTGTCATTGCTGTGTACTCCCTGCCTGGTCCCAGCCACTCTCCTTCTGCTTCACGGCCTCTCTCCCACTTGACAGGCTGCAAACGAGGTCAAATGCTCTGGAAATGGTTTGCAGCACTTTTCCTATACGTGACAAAAAGCCCCAAACGAAAGCATTTCTCGAGTCAGCACTGTATCAGCAAAGATGCCTAAACTGCAGTGTTGAATTAAAGGCAGTGTTGATCAAACTGCTGCAGGTGACTGACTTTGCACAGACCAAGCAGTCCATCAGTCTGTGAGGTGGTCACTCACCGCTGTAAGGACTGACTGAGATGCCTGGGGTTTGGTTAACGATAATCCATGACTTGTATTTGCACAGTGCACCCACTCCATGCAATTAGAACTACTACCCAAAAAGTTTAGACCTCATGATTACACATCTCATGGAAAATGTGGCCAGTAGCATGGATTTTTCTAGTGCTGTCATGGGTCTTTCCTGCTTCAGATATAAGATTGCCACCTACTGACCAGTCCTCCCTCCTTTGGGCTATACCCCAAATCCCAAAGTCCCCTCCATTCCCCTCCCATGATCAGCAAGACTCCACTTTATTTATCTCGCGATATCTGATCAGATTGCAACCAGAGGTCATGTAACTGTACAGACCATTAAACACCATTTCACCCGGGCAGATGCAAATGGCTCCATTATACTGAAGTGCCACTACTCACACAGCTCACCTTAAGCATAGGGCTATCATCCGAGCCAGGCAGTAAAGGCAATAAAAATGCAGCCTGCCCAAGACATGGTTCTTGCTGGGGAGATCTGGATGTGGGAAGTATTTCCAGATACTTCCAGATCTGTTCTGCTTAATGTACAATGGGAGCATATTGCCAGCGGCTAGATTTATATGTCTGGGACTAGAATATCGGGACACGTGGTGTTGGTTTGTGGTACCCTGTTCCTACCTAGGGAGCACGGGCTTTTAAATGACTTCTCATCCAAACGCATGTGAAAAAGAGTATCCCTGCTGGAAACTTCTCACTGTAGCACAGTTATGTTTGTGCTGGAAAACCCAGCTATCACCACCCAATATACCAGAGGAGTGATCTTGGAGGGATTCTTTTCAGCAAATGTCCAAAAACAGCAGATACCGCAAGAGGGTAGAAGGTCACGTAACACCCATGCTACAACACTCTTCTGAGTCTTGTTTGTTACCTTCAGCAAGCCAGACACTCTCTGCTATCCTATTTTGCTGCTTCCTAGGCAGTTTCTAATACCACAGTGTTTCTTTAGCCACTGTTTGCTGAGTATCTCATACATTTTTGAGGCCTAGTTTTCTTTCAAGAGCTGGGGTAGCCGCATTGGTCTGAAATCTGTGCATTTCTGAGTTTTCTCTCTCATTTCAGTCACAGCCCCTGCCTCTGACTCAGAGTGGTGTTTCTGATAGGAACCCAGAGAGGGAGGAAACAAGAACAGATAGCAGCACGCCCTCCTCGTGTGGGTTGTGGTGCGGAGCTGAGACAGAAGATGAGGAAGAGCCTGTGTCGGCAGGGGAGAGGGCTGAGCTGAAACTAACCTGCATCTTGGTGATTCCTCTACCCTAATGGGGTGCTGGAGCAGGGGCATGACCAGCCTCTCCTTCTCTCATACCGGGATCCGAACTGGCTATTACTAGTTCCTAGCTATTGCAAGCATGAGCTGCCCGGCCTAACCTCCCAGAGCTGTGGACAAAGCCGCGCTAAGAGGCAATTAACGCTGTCGGGCAGGATGAGGGCAGGTTAGCATGGTAAAGGTCACGCACAGAGGGCACCCTGCCCTGACCGAGGGTGACGTTTTGTTTGCTTCCCTCTGGAAAGCGACGTTAAGGAGAAGTTGACTAAGTGGCACGGGCCACTTAGAGTAACTCTGAAACGGTGGTGGAAAGCTGAATAGCTGTACTGGCAAGGAAGGATAGAGAGCTTAAGGATTTTGACAATAAACAACTGATCTCTGACCTACTTCAAAACCTGGTCTGGTAGGAGTGGATGGTGACTCAGCCTCCGAGGACTGATTAGTACTCTGCATGCCCGGATGTGCTGGCCTCAATCTGGTTCTTCAGACATCCATGTGATGAAGAGCTCCTCGTATCTGGCACATATTGAGAGTTTTAGGAGGCCACTAGGCTGAAACAGAGTCAGCCACTTACTATTACAGCCAGAAAGGCCTGATGCTCTCCATACCAAGCTGTCCTTGGTATCCCAGCCTACACAAGCTGGGACAAGAAGCCCCATACTTAGAGGCATTATGCAGCTCTCCTTAGAAAGGTCCCACGTGCATATGGGTGTCCTCAAAATGTGTTCAGGTGCTTTTCTTAGGTGCCTGCAGCTTAGTTCCTTCACTCCTCATGGTGCTGCAGCTTCTACTAAAATATATTTCTTGCCTCACTGGTTGCACAGTTTCAAATCTCACTTTTTGTCACCACCAAACAAGGCGCAGCTACAGCTGTAATGCTGTAACTAGCAAAGTTCATCAATGCTTTTGTGGTTTATTTTCCCAGGTAGTAATAAAGAGCCACACCAGCAAAAAAGCTCACCATGTTTTTGCCTGTATCACTGCACTTACATTAAAGCTTTTGCTGATTGCAGTTGCCTGGGGCCTGGGGGTGTGGTGGGAGGTGGGGGGGAAAAGGTATTTTCCGCATTCTTAATAGCTCTATGATTTCCCAGTTTGAGATAAGGCTGGGTCATGCTGTTGATTGCTGTAACTCAGGACAGGCATCCCAGGGTAGATGGAAGGTAGACAGGAGTCAGGCTGCCCATTCTGTGCACGGGACAGAGCTTCACAGAAGAAACAGAGCCAAAGCCCACACAGGACTGAATCCACACCATGGTTTTCCTCTTTTCATTAGAGCTATTTTGGTGGAGATGAGCTCTAGTATGAGGCAGGAGCAGCTCTTTTTAATGCTGTGTGCTCTTTAACATCTCTTTGATTAAAATGCCAAAATAAGCTGTTGGAAGAAAATAGTCTTGGCTACCTTCTGGCTAAGAATTCAAAGAGCTCCTGGTCAACATCTCAAGTCCACCAAGAAAGACCTCCAGCAACCAGACTCAGTGTTCATGACAGTTCTAAAGGTAGAACATCATTCTCAAAACCTATAAATTTTCGAACTTTGCCTATACACAGTAATGCAACAAAACAAGAGAGAATGTCTCCTTGCCTCCAGATCAGAGTTCTCTGTCTCAAGAGGGGAAGCAGGAAGAGGAAAAATAAATATTTTTCTGATACACCCTAGCTCAACAAAACAAGAGGGAATTTCTCCTTGTTCCCAGATGAGAGTTCTGTCTCAATAGGGGAAGCAGGAAGAGGAAAAAGAAATACATTACATTAGGAAACACCCAATGCAATATTTACCTGTCTGGTTACATCTTTTTTCCTTTTTTCTTAGCCTCTTCTACTGCTGGCTGGCTTTCTGCATGAGCTCTTTCACAGGAGCACTTGACTCTTGATTTGGGAGATTGATTTGATTTGGTTGTAGTACTTTCTAGCTTTGCCAAGGCCCATCTGAGGAAAAAGAAAAGGAACAGCATGTGATTTTGCACCTTCTCCACATTCTTTTTGGACTTTTGCTATCTCAGCCTCTTGCACCTCACAGTTTGAATAACCCTGCTCAGCAGCCTGGTCATGGGCCAGGCATGTGATCCTGAAGGGATTTTCCCTCTGCTTGTGCTCTGAAGTCAGAGTATGTAGGCATCTGGGTGCCCCTGGGTTTATATAACTCTGAGAAACATCTGGGCTTTAAAAATCCTAATGCCTCAATTTGTTATGGAAGTAAAGCACATGCTTTGGTGGATAAGGATGCTGTTCTGCAGCTTACACCACTTGTTGAGTCAGAGGGAGGAGTAGAAGGAGGAGGAGGAGGAGAGGTTGGGTTAATGTGTGCACTTCTCTGTCCCAATTCTTTTGATAATGGTTCTGGGCAGCTGACTGTGCCCTTCCTGAAGCACATGGGAAACATCAGGAGACTGCTTCTGCCAGCCCGGCCGAAGCTCTCTGCACCAGTGCGTGCAGAGGAGTGCACATTTCACAGAAGTATTTTTAGTGCTGGGGAGCTGACAGACCTGGAGAGGGAAGGCGCCTTTCCAGAAGCCACACTGGGCAAGCGTGGGGCACCCGTCCATCCAAAAGCACTGCCAGGCTGGAGGGAAGCTGCCTTTCGCAGAGGTGAGCACGCTGCTTGCCCAAGTGCCCGGGCTTCCCCTTTCCTGCCATCCCTCTGCACTGCTGGCAGATTTGGGGCCACACACACCTGCCTGGCAGGAGCCCAGCCCAGCCAAGAGGAGGTGCCCACAGGTCCTTGTCCAGCCCTGCGTAGGGCTTGCACCAGAAACCTGGCTTTGAGCCACCAAGAAGTGTCCACTCCTCCCAGGAAGGGAGCTGATTTTTTTTCAATACCGTTTCTATTGTTCAGGAGATTAAGGACGTGGTTGAGGCTTGTGGCGTTTTTCCTCTGGGATCTAATTAGGGAGGAAGAACAATGAATCCATATACTCATTAACTCTTCAGAATCCAAAATACATCAGAAATGCCAGAGTGGAGCAGGGCAGAGGTTTATCTCGCCCACTGTCCCTGCTCTGACAGCAGCTAACACCACACATCTTGGGAGATGGACACGGGAAAATATGCAGTGGGGCACTGGGTCATCCTCCAGTGCTACCGTGCACCAGTGGCAGCATGCCAGTAAGTGAAAAATGAGAAATGTTACAAATTACCTGCATATTTTTATAAAAGCAAGTTTTGCAATATTTGGTATTTCTCTTCAAGCTGCAGTTCCTGGTGTCAGGGGGTTTTGTTCGAAGGGAAGGGGGATTCAAGCTGTCATGACTACACCAAAAAGCCTGAAAATCTCTCTGTGCACCAAAAGCACCCATATAAAAAACTGTGTAAAGGTATAAAAAACTGTGTGGGGGCTCCATGTGTTTAATAATACTTAATTTCTAAATGTTGAGGGCCCACTCCTTGATGACTGAACACCTGAGATTAGCAGCAGTGCAAACAAATACCTTTTCTTTGCACAAAGATACGCATTTTTTCTTGACATTCGCAACACCTTGGCTCTTCGTTTCAGAGGGAGCAAGCACCTGGCACTCTCACGATCGCTGCTGAGCCCTCTGCCCATAGCATAAGCAGACATCTGAAAACATTCAGATATCCAAAAGCAGACCCACAAGTTAAACAAAAGAAACAATCAGCTTTGAGGCCACCTGCAGATATACATAAGCCTAACTAGAAGAAATACTGCTGAAATGCTGTGGAGTAGATGTCTCTTTTATGGCCACCAGTATATTTTAACCAGTCAAGTCGCTATTTAGCAAATACAGCTACATATAAAATGCAAAATCTGCAAAATTTTGCAAAATGCAAAAAAATTTCTCATGCAGATTTAATCATCTCATCTGCACTCTGTCCCAACTCCAGCAAGGGCTGCTAACCTTTAGTCCATATTAAGACAGATGAACATTCAGAAAGAACCATCTGGCTAGGGAAAAGTTTCCTTTGTGTCCCCCTTGCAAATGACACTGACATCTAGTATTTGATCTTCTACTAGCTGCTCTGGGATTTGTCCCATGAGAATAGGAAAAGAGCTTCTGCTCCCAGAACAGAGGCAGGCTTTCCAGCAGAACAGGCGATGCTTTTAAGATCGCATACTATGAAACCTCAAGGCATAGTCCAAGGTATTTTAAAGGACATTAGTACTACTAATTACTTTTGTTCTCTGCTAGACTTAGATTACTTGAGGTTTTTTGTTTTGTTTTGTTTTTGTATTGTCTTTTAAAAAGAGGGCGGAGTAAATCACAACATACATTTAGGAGTGCTTTACAGTGCACTTTGACAGAGAACACATCACATGCAAATGTACCAGTGTGATCTACCGATATTCAGCTGTGAGCAGCCCAGGTAAGTTATTTCCCATTTTGCCATTTCTAAACCATGCAGGTATTCCCTGACTGTTTTCAGATACCTGCATATACCAGATATATGCTTTCAGATAGCTGGGTATCATCACACAGCATTTTATTTAGGGTGGGCTTTGTCTGTCTTGCAATGCGTCCAGTTGCACTGGCATAGGCTGACAGGTGATCTGCTCTTCCAGCAGATTTCTTGCTGGGTGTCTTCCTCCATGACTCAGCTATGGAAAACCAAATTCTCCCTGGAAATCGGTAACAGCAGGGGACATGAAAGGGACACAGAATTTTCCAGTCTTAAAATTGTTACATTCAGGAGTCATTAATGACAGAGGCTTATACTGGCCTATATGTAAATCTTTGATCTGTAACTGTGACCTCTTCCAAAACATGGCCAAGGTGAATGAGATCCTCCCTTCAGCCCTGAAAAGACGTGACTTTAAATTTATTGTTACTTATTTAATCTGAATACCAAGTTTTTCCCTTTCTAATTACATTGTCCAACTCTGGTTATGCAAACTGTTGTTTATGTAAAGCAATCTATGTACATCTGCATGCAGTGCCCAGAACTATATACAAAATTACAATTCTTCTTTCATTAAACTCCATAAATGAGCTTTCACATATTTATTCCAAGCAATCTTTTAAAAAGAATGATCTTGCACTGAAGAAAAAGAAAAATGTTTTCAAATAAATCCAATTTTCATGAGAGAACAAGCTTTGGAAATTATTTTTGAGCATAAATACTCAAAAAAAATGTAAAAGTACTGTTTGTGCAAAAATGACAGAGGCAAACAAAAGAACTGTAATTTGTTATTATCTCACACAATCTTAATTTAGGCAACAGTTTCCTCAGCTGATACTACAGGAAGAAACTGGAAAGGATGAGGTTAAACTTTTAATTGGTTGTTTACTGTTTCAATTCCAGGCAGTATTTACCTATCTGCTCAAGGCTGGGATGGCTCAGGGATGATACTGGGTGTACTGACTGTACATGTAAATAGGCTGCAAGTTTCAAGCCTGTGAACCAGCCACGATCTGATGTAATAAATCACAAGTCAGATGCTCTTGTGGTTCCTGACATCATGGGCACTCGAAGCTCTATTTATAAGCTCTGCCGTGCCCTGTCAGAGTATTGCCAATTCAGAACTGCCTGCTAATTAAAATGTTTAGGATTCTTTTCTTACGCTCTTTCGTAGATAGGGTGGGCGACCTATTTTCAGCAAATTTAAACCAATACAAAGAGAGGATTGCGCAGGGCCACGGTTGACGTGGGGCCAGGCACTTGCATTCAAGGGGGGCCTGGTGGAGCTGAGTGTGCAGGAGCTGGGCCACCAAGCCGCCAGCTTTGCTCTTGCAAAAGCAGATTTCCCTCCTGCTCCACTAAGGTGATCTGAAGCACTGACAAAGAAATATTTGAAGAGTGCAATGAGGACAACAAAGAGAAGGTGAGTGAAGATAAGATGACAAGAAAGAGACTGAAAATGATCAGCATGGGCACAAGGCTAGAGGAGGCCCTCCTGTTAATGCTCTGCTGTCCCACTCATGCAGTTTAGAAATGTTCCCATCCATGCTACTATTTATTGGGGCTTTTAAGGGTCAAATTCTTCTGCTATAGCACAGAGCAAAATGGGTTTGCCTATGTCTGCTCTGGATGTAGCACTTCAAGCTGCTCCAACAAGGCTGCAAAGGCAGCTGGAGCACCTCTGGGGGCTGGGAGAGGCACTGCTTGAACTGTGCCCGCCCTGGTGACCAGTCAGAAAATATAGCCCTCATCAGGGCAATGCTGAGCCTTACCTCCTATGCGTTAGGCTGCTCTGTGAGCAGCAAAGCATCAGCTGCTTCTACTGACCAGTTTATTCAGATCAGGATCAACTAATTTCCAGGATCAGCCCCTCACACAAAACCCAGAGGAGCAGCGCAGGCACCAGGATGCTGTGAGGTGGCCGAGGAACTTCAGGAAAATTGCCCTCTGTGTGCAAGGCTTTAGAGAGCAAGGCACCACAAACACTCCTAATCTGATGGAGGAGAAACTGCAAAATCCTCAGGCATACTCACTGATTGATAAAGCAGACAACAGGAAAAGAGATTTAAGCGAGACAGGAAGAGGATATTAGCAAGCCTCTGAGGTTTATAACTATTTAATTCAATCAGAGAAAGGTAACAGCTGTTTAGTTAACACCAGTGTCCCCATATAATTAGTGCAATTACGCTGAAATATATTACTCTGTTTACATCAGTTTGGCTGTGCAATGTTCAACACATTTGCACTGCTAAGAAAGCACCAGCTAAACACATCTCCATCTGCTGTGCCAGCCCCCTTCCCAGGTCCCAGCTCTCCTGGGACTATCATGATGGTCAACACACTGCTGTGGCTAGGAACTGGACAAAGAGTACCATTTTAAAAATCATTAGGGAATGTAGGGCTCCTTCCTGGTGCTAAGCTGCACAAAGGGTTACTGCAGTTTTAATTTGCTGCATTGCTAAAGCCACAGCAGTCTCCTGTTATCAGCAAGGTGATCTTTGGAGACCTACCCGAACAGCTGGAGGAAAACGGGACATCCCCAGGCATGAAGTTTTTCCGTGTATCTGTCTGCGCTGGCAGACCAACCTATGCACAGTATGTACTTGCCTGATCTGTACAAGGACTGAGCTTGCAGGACTGCCACTGAGGCCAGTGGACACTGCTGTTAAGCTCTTCAGAAGAGGAAGCCCAGCTCTCTGATACAAAGGCATCGGTATTGCCAGCTGGAATTACAGGCAAAAGGACAATCAGCAAGTGCCAAAGAGCTAAAAAACAGATACTTAAGCAAATCCTGTATGAAATATGAATGATACAATTTCCTTCTGCTTTCAGGATCAACTGACTAATTGTATTTAATTGAATTGTTAGGGTAAGGCCCATTTCCTAGAGGAACTTGTAAAGGATTTCCTAAAATAGCCCGCTGAGACTTCCAGGCCTCTTTCATGTCCAGCCAAACAAAACTATAAAGCAGCCAAGTAGCCCTGAACTGAGAGAGTCCCCTCCCTTCCCCTGCTTCAGAAAGGTGGAGGTGGTGCTCTCCTGACCTGGCTGCTGCAGTTTTCCCCTTGAAACGATTCCTGTATTTCACTGGCATAATGCTGGAAGGAAGCAGGAGTGACTTGTGGCTGGCGTGATAAAGGATCTCTGTACGAGCATCGCTGCTGGGGAGAGGCCGTATCAAGGAAGAGCGTTGTGCTCTTGCACTTGAACTCGGTCCATCTTAGTTTCTGACAATTGCTTCCAGCCAGGACTGACGACTTGAAGCTAAAAATTGCCGGTACCCAGCGGTGCTTAGTTTGGCCCTGGCGTTTCCTAAATCCATTCATCCCCGTACAACAGACTCTGCTATCTCAAGGGCTCGAAAGGGAAAGCGAATGCCTGGGACCTGCACGGCGGGCGGGTCAGGAGCCTGGCTAGCAGGCTGCAGCTGAGCACCGATGGCTGGAGATAGCGACCAGAAGCTGTTCCCAGCTGGCAGCGGTTCAGCTTCCTGTGTGACATGAGGTAGTGGCTTGGGGCCAGGGACCAGTGAACAAAGTACCCTCAGTACAGCAAACAGAGATGCCAGGGACTGGGTGGCTTAGCAGAAGATGGGCTCTTCTCTGTTTTTTTAGACATAGCCTCCCGCTGCCGGGGCAGCAGCGCTGTTCAGGCTTTTTAACGACAGGGAACACGAGCAGAGGACAGTGGGTGTAAGGATATTTGGAAATATCCTTAAACTGAGGTGAGCATACAGAGGTGAGCATACAGAGAAGCAAAACTTTATTCCTGGCTTGTTGATACTGCTATCCCATCCTCTCCACGGGCCCTCAAGGGATTTGTCATCCTGAACAGCAACCTTGGGAGGTGTCCGCCCCTCAGCTCAGCAGAGAACAGCAGGAGGTGCAGTTTGGGCACATGAACCGAGTGCAGTCCTACAGAGAGCACAGGAGCCATGTATCCTGCCCAGCCCCTTGCACCCTCTTCTCCATTACGCGTGGACACAGTGTTCCAGGTCTGAACATGGGACTGGGGACGCCTTCATCTTTAAGCAGCTTTCCCATTTCTGTGAGGTCTAAAACGCCACACCTAGAAATTGCTGAGACAGGAGGAGTTAGCGATTCCAATAAGCAGCCTGGTATTCAAAGCAATTGTCTGTCAGCTTCCAAGTCTTTAAAACAAGGTTGTGCAGGGACATGAGAGAAGAGAAAACACTCGGATTAATGAGAGAAGTGAGTAACAATAGACTTAATTAATCAATAACCACACCGACACCCTTCGGAACCACTGCCAGCCAACTGGAAAGTTCCTCTCTTGCGTAACAAAGTCAAACTCTAAGTGCTTTATTGCTCAACGGAGAACTTTTTTTTTTTTTTTTTTTTTTAAGCCCTAGCTTTGCATTTCATTGGAATTACTGACCTTTCATAAACATTGACCCTTTCATGTGCACTCTTTTTTTTTTTTTCCCTCTGGTGAAAGGACGAGGGAAAATGTCAATTGACATTGAACTGATAAATGAAGTGTAGTGCCTCAGAAATACCTGTGGATGATTTCTCCAGAATGAACAATGTGTCCTAGAACACATTTTGAAACACAGACTATCTCCCAAGGACATACCTGCTGCATGTGCTCATGAACACATGCTAGAAAACATCAAAAAATATTTTCTTCCTTTCTTTCTTTTTTTTTTTTTTTTTTTTTAATGATAAGAGGCCTCTCTCTTCCAAGGACTATACCAAGAGGACTAGACACAGAGCAAGAAACAGAAAAACCATCAACCTGAAGAGACAAGATGGCCATAAAAAAGGAGAGAGAATGGTACTGAAGAGACTAGTCAAGATAACACCGAGCAGTGCCTACAATCTAGTGCAGAAGTGGCTTATCTTAAACCAGAAAAAGGCACTCCTTATCAGGGGTAACTACACCCGCAGGTAGAGTCAGACATGCCAAGGAAGGGAGCCCCCAAAAGAGAGGAAGAAAAACACTATTTTTACTTAAAACAGCTCTTTTAAGACTCCTTCCTGTGGCAAGGAGTTTTAAGACAGCCCCCCACAGCCCCAACCCACCTCAGTTGAACAAATCAGATACATACATACATAGGACAGAACTCCCTCCTTATCTGACCTAACGTATTATCCACAGTGGGATACTCCAACTTGTTGCCATGTAGGCAGACAAACTAGATGTGCAGACATGGATTCACTTGAAGAGCAGTTTCTTCGTTCCGCTTCATATCCTGGCTGCATGTGACAACACAAGTGATCCCTCGGACCCCTCCTCATCTCATCTAGGGAAAGAAAAGGGGGATACTGGTCCCTCAGCCTTCACTGGTGATCTGGTGTTTAGGAACCGAGACCTTGGTATTTCAGCCCCTTTTCCAGAGTTCTCAGCAAGTTCAGGAGGAATAATTCACAGTACCCTTGGGCTAGCTTTGATTCACAAATGCAATGAAAAGGCGCATCGTATCTCCTTACCAATATTTCTGAGTCTGCATGTTTCTCCTGCAAACTATTTTGCAGTTGGCAGTATTTTAAAGAATAAAGCTCCCTACTCTACAGAACAGATTTGCCGCCCTTAAGTCATCTGATGAGGCTTTTAAGATCCAAACCTTCCCCCCACGCTCCTCCGTACACCTTCATTCTCCCATGTCGTGATAAGTGTTGTGAATCAGCCAGATATTTAACAAATACAGAGAAAACCCCACTGGAAACAAGTACACATTTATAGAAGTTTTAAAGCTATGGTAACTGCTGAGATTCTAATCATTGCATCTAATAAAAAAATCCATCAGCCAAGCATCAAATTCCACAGTGACATCAACACTGTAAGTTATGCAATGTAAGCAAGAATATTTTACAGACTAGGAGACTACAGAAGGGGCAGGGAGCAGCAAGGAGAGCAAGCAGTGGAGGATTGGAGGTGTCTGTGAAAGAACAGTATTTTTCCTTCTTATTAACCTTTGTGTTACTTTTTTTTTTTTTTTTTTGTTCCCTGTCAACATACAAGAAGCACCCACAATTACACTTCTGAATGTGGCCCTGTAGCTCTGCATCAAGCTGGGTCTTTCTGGATTGATAATGGGAAAGAGGTGGTCGTTTGTGAGGATGGCTGACCAGCTTTCAGATCCAGCTTATGCAGCTTGCATAGGAAAGGGAGAAAAAAGAAAGAGTTCGTTTGCCTTACCCGGGAGCTCTATGTTTGTTGTCCTATGCTTTCATTAATCTTGTTCGGTGGTCCAAGCACTGCTACTCTGAAGCAAGAAAGGGATCAAAAATAGCTCTAAATGCATTTTAAACGCATTTTAAATGGATCTAAGTGTAGCAGCATATTATAGGAAACTTCTGTTCATCCAAGGAACTCGAGAGAAAGCAGAGGCCACATGACTCAAATAATCTTCTGCATTATTTATTTCTGGGCCACACTGAACAATAGGCAGAGAAGTGGTGACAAACATTTAGACCCTAGGATAGATTTGCACTCTGAAACAGGCTGGTCTGTGGATTTGCCATCAGGTCTTGGGCATCTCTAGACCATGCATGGGCAGTGCTGAGCTGAGCCAAGGCTTCCTTGCAGATCAGTGCAGCATGCTGCTATGCTGACGTACCCGGTTTGAATGCAGATGCAGTACGGTCACTTTTATGCACCTCTGGGCCACGACATACAACTTTCAGACCTGAGCTGGCTGGGGATGGAGAGAGCAGAAAAAATGGAAAACAGAGAGATCGGGTAGCAGGGAGCAACAATAACAGTATCTGATACATAAACAGAATAGTTTATAAACAACATAATTACAAATAACATAGTTTATTCTCAGAATATCACGTCTATGGTAATAGCATCTGTCAAAGGCCCTTATGAAGTACTTCACAGCTTCATGATGCCTTTACAGCTAAGAAGCCACATCAATCTGCTGTATCTCAGGAGAGCCTTAGAAAATAGGATCATCTGTCTAATCACATAACTCTGGATGCAGGGAAGCTGGAATTAAAGCTGCAATCCTTAGCAGGCTAGCAGCCTTAGGCATTGCCTCAGTTTTACATCTCCCTGCCTCAGAAGGTTTCCAGAATCACAGAATCACAGAATTTTCTAGGTTGGAAGAGACCTCAAGGTCATCGAGTCCAACCTCCAACCTAACGCTAACAGTCCCCACTAAACCATATCCCTAAGCTCTACGTCTAAACGTCTTTTGAAGACTTCCAGGGATGGTGACTCCACCACTTCCCTGGGCAGCCTGTTCCAGTGCCTCACAACCCTTTCAGTGAAGAAGTTCTTCCTAACATCTAACCTAAAACTCCCCTGGCTCAACTTAAGCCCATTCCCCCTCGTCCTGTCACCAGGCACGTGGGAGAACAGACCAACCCCCACCTCGCTACAGCCTCCCTTGAGGTACCCATAGAGAGCGATAAGGTCGCCCCTGAGCCTCCTCTTCTCCAGGCTGAACAAGCCCAGCTCCCTCAGCCGCTCCTCGTAGGACTTGTTCTCCAGGCCCCTCACCAGCTTCGTCGCCCTTCTCTGCACCCGCTCAAGCACCTCCATGTCCTTCTTGTAGCGAGGGGCCCAAAACTGAACACAGTACTCGAGGTGCGGCCTCACCAGAGCTGAGTACAGGGGGACAATCACCTCCCTAGCCCTGCTGGTCACGCTGTTCCTGATACAAGCCAGGATGCCGTTGGCCTTCTTGGCCACCTGAGCACACTGCTGGCTCATATTCAGCCGACTATCCACCATCACTCCCAGGTCCTTCTCTGCCTGGCAGCTCTCCAACCACTCCTCTCCCAGCCTGTAGCTCTGCTTGGGGTTATTGCGCCCCAGGTGCAGGACCCGGCACTTGGCCTTGTTAAACTTCATGCAGTTGACCTCAGCCCATCGGTGCGGCCTATCCAGATCCTCCTGCAGAGCTTTCCTACCCTCAAGCAGATCGACACACGCACCTAACTTGGTGTCATCTGCGAACTTACTGAGGGTGCACTCGATGCCCTCGTCCAGATCATCGATGAAGATATTAAAGAGGACCGGCCCCAGCACCGAGCCCTGGGGGACGCCACTAGTGACTGGCCTCCAACTGGACTTGGCTCCATTCACCACGACTCTTTGGGCCCAGCTATCCAGCCAGTTTCTAACCCAACGAAGCGTGCGCCAGTCCAAGCCAAGAGCAGCCAGTTTCTTGAGGAGAATGCTGTGGGAGACGGTGTCAAAAGCCTTGCTGAAGTCAAGGTAGACCACATCCACAGCCTTTCCCTCATCCACCCAGCGCGTCACTTTGTCATAGAAGGAGATCAGGTTCGTCAGGCATGACCTGCCTTTCATAAAGCCATGCTGACTGGGCCTGATCGCCTGCTTCCCCTTCAAGTGCTGCATGATGACTCTCAGGAGGATCTGCTCCATGAGCTTTCCTGGCACTGAGGTCAAACTGACAGGCCTGTAGTTTCCTGGGTCTGCCCTCCGGCCCTTCTTGTAGATGGGCGTCACGTTTGCTAGCCGCCAGTCGATTGGGACCTCCCCCGATAGCCAGGACTGCTGATAAATGATGGACAGTGGCTTGGCCAGCTCCTCTGCCAGTTCCCTCAGTACCATTGGGTGGATCCCATCTGGCCCCATCGACTTGTGCACATCTAAGTGCCGTAGCAGGTCACCAAACAGTTCTTCATGGATAATGAGGGCCACATCCTGCTCCCCATCCCCTTCCACCAGCTCAGGGTACTGAGTATCCAGAGAACAACCGGTATTGCCGCTAAAGACTGAGGCAAAGAAGGCATTGAGCACCTCCGCCTTTTCCTCATCTCTTGTAACTAAGTTTCCCCCCGCATCCAGTAAAGGATGGAGATTCTCCTTAGTCCTCCTTTTTGTGTTGATGTATTTATAGAAACGTTTTTTGTTATCTTTAACGGTAGTAGCCAGATTGAGCTCCAGATGAGCTTTGGCCTTCAAGAAGGTTTCCTCACTCACCAAGCGTGTTCACCTGGACTAGCTGTGAGTTCAACAACAGGCTATAGGCTATTGTGAGATGGACTGGGGATTATCAATTCACACCAACCTGTCTAAACAGCTCATCCTTCCAAGCCATTAACAATGGGAGCATGACAGAGCCTACACCTTTCACCATGGTAGACTTTAGACAGGACTTTTAGATACTCCAAGCTTAATAGCCTTCTTGGAGGAGGTGTGCTAATTAGGTTCTGTTAACTCACTGAATTTTTACAGAACGTGAACAACTTCTTACTGTCATAAACTAGTGATAAGTATCTATTATCTCAATTAACTGATGTCATTCCAGGTGAAACAGATCATGTTGTAGGCTGCAATCTCAAGTGAGTAAGGATCTTATGGACCCAGAACCACTTTCACTTACTCTCGCATACATTAGAGGAACTGCACTGAAGTCAATGTGGTGGCTGTTGCTATGATCAGTACTGGAGTGCTTCTCTTCATCCCAACAGGTCCTGATTTAATTGCTCTCCCTCCTAGCACACAACTAGTTCAACTGAGTCAGATTATGCTCAGGACAAATACAGCTTGTTGGACTGGACCCACAGTTCTTGTCTTCTTCCAGAGTTAAGTCCACAGTGTTTCAAGCCTTATGTATATGCTTGAGAGCTTAAGGTAGGGCCATGGGTTGTGATCTACCACTGTTTAGGAACTTAGGAACCTCCACACTTGACAAAAGAAAAAAAAAAAAAAAAAAGAAAAAACACTGAGACCACAGAAATATGAAATCAACGAATGACTTGGGATGAACAAAGAAACCTAATCAGTATTGGATCAACCAATCTCAAGGAAAACAAACTAGATTTTCACGTATACAGTGGCAATTCACATGTAGTGTTATTAAGTAAGAGATTATACACTTGAGTAAATCTAATGTTTTAACTCAAGCCCAGTGGATGCTGTTTAAAAACACTCAATCACCTTAAATGTAGTACTTATACCATAAGTTACTGATGATGCAATTTAAAATCCATCTGTTTTACCTGTGTGCCATTAAACTTTCCCCCCTGGCTTCAGAGAAGAAATAAAGGCAGCTTAATTTCACTAAATCTCTCTCCTATTCCAGCTCTGAAATAGTGAACCACTTTATCTATGTCAGGGTATTTTCATTAATAACATTTTGTTACTGTGGGTTTTGTTATTTGTACATTTCTAAGTGTAGTCAGTGTAGGTCTGGATCCTACTGGTAGCCCTGGATCCATCTATTTAATCACAGGACAAACCTATTTCCTCCAGTTTTTCCCTTGAGTTCAAGGAGTAGCAGTTTTTGCCCACTCAATCCAAGTTCCTCTTCATAGATGCTCCTGAAACTGAAGAGCCTCGTTACACCTATAAAGATATAAAAGTTCTTGTAGCCTTGGTTTTCCCAAACCTCCTGTTTCCCTTTCCTGAGTTAGTCATTGGGAACCCAATGAAGATTTCCATTTATCTTTACTTGTATAATAAGATCATAGCTTGCAGCCTTGCTGTTACAACAACAGACTTAGTAGAAATCATAGAAATACCAGGCTGTAAAGACTTCACTGATCCCTTCTTTACAACAAAGTGAATCTGCCTAGGCCATCGTTGACTAATACAGCTTTGTTTTTAAAAGACTCCATAAACAGGGACTTCACAAGCCTCCAGCGCTGCCTCACTGCTTCTTCTCTTCCTATTTTCAGAATAAATCTACTTCTGATACTTAACCAAAATCTTTGTTTATGCAAACAAAGCTGCCCACTATCTGTTGTATAACCCTTCTGCCACGGAAGCAGGGAACAACTAACTCCTGTTCTTTTTAGAACGCCATCAGAAATGGTTTTCCTTGTTCCCCCTCAGTCTTCTTTCTCCTAAACCCAGAAAAGCCATTTCTTTCAAGCAGTCCCATTTCCACCAGGTTTTCTGGACCTGTCACCCTCTTCATTGCTCACTTCTAAAGCCACCTCACTTTGTGTTTCATACAGAGATGTGCTATAGGTAGGCTGATACTTTCTTTTTTCTTTTTTTTTTTTTTTTCTCATATTAGCAGAGAGCTTCTTAAATACCTCAGATATGTCAGATGACACCACAAACTGGATGAGGTTTTCTCCAGCAAAGAGAGCAATTGCATATAGGTAATTCAGTAACTTAGAAATTTTCTGGTATTATCCCAAGAATTTCGCAGTACCCTGGGGTGTGCAGCATACCATCATTAAAATCATCAGGATGAAAATACCACAACTGAGCAACTGCGCATGTTATGTTACTTTTGTTACCTTAACTCTTGGTCCCATTACCTCGTTCTGTTTCATCCCCAGGTTGTATCTTGTCTCCAACACCTTGTGACCATCTTGTGGGAATGACTGTCCTTTAATAGATCTATAAACTGCCAATAAACTATTAGGATTTTAGCTTTGTGGGATTGTGGGCATTAAAATGTTTTCCCTACATAAGAATGTATTGCATGACAAATCACCTAACAACATAGACAGCAGAGAGAGTTAATCTGGTACTAGCAGGACTGACGGAGGAAATCCAGGCTGGAGAAGAGCAGAGCAGAAAGCAGGGGACAGCAGGTCCTTTGCCTTCCCTGGCACCAGCCCAGGGAAGAAGAGCACTCGGGGAGGTGCCAGCCCAAAGAGCTCCATGAAATCACTTGGTAAGCCGGAAGGGGAAGAGGTGAGGTTGTGTTCAGCACGCTGATGCCAGTCCCTTGGCAGAAATGGCTTTAGTCTTGGATTCTCATTGAACCTCTTTGTTCTCCTCTGTTTTTTTGAACAATGTGGTTCTGTTTCTCCCCATGAATGTAACTCCTTATGGCTAACTGCAGTTGTGTTTATTCTTTGCATAAACCTTAGGAAACGATGTTTTTTTTTTTTTCTTTCTTCGCAGCAGATGAACTTACCTAGTCTCCCACAATGGTTCTGGGGTTCTCTAGAACAGCAGAGCTAGTTGGGTCCTGTCTGGATCATTACCATAAAATACAGCCAGGAGGAGAGTTAAGGGAAGTCAAGTGGTGGCATATAGTGCCATACGATGTAGGACAGCTATTTAGGTACTTCCTTCTTCCACCACAGGGGTTCACGTTGTCATCAGCCTGTTCTCTAGCTTGACAGCACAAAACCACCAGGAGCCACAGAAATTGCAGGCAGGCCCAAGTTTAACAAGGGCTGTGCATCTCTGTGAGATGCAGGGAGGGGAGCGATCTGTTTAACAACAGAGGTGACAAGTCACTCCACAGTCAGCAGCATGGCACACTTTTTGCAGCAAGCCAGCTCTTTAGGCCTCCTGTTCATCGCTGTCGGAGGGGCTGGGAGAGAGTGTCAAAAATGCGTAACAGAAGAGTGAAGGTCTGGGGCGATGATTGGGCCATTTAGTGCAATGTGCTTAGCTACTTACATATTTTCCTTCCACTCAGCCCTTCTTTCTTACTTTTCCCTGAGATCCTGCGATTCTCCCCCTTCTGCCTGCAGACACAAAGCTCTAGCTGTTGCTTGATCTCATTTCTGTGACATTTCAGGCACTCTTCCTGCTGACTTGTTCCATCTGGTTATTACCCTTTGAGTGAGAAGTAGCTCTGCCTGCATCTCTGCTGAGTATCCCAGCCTGTGTGCTGAGCGTTTCGGCTCCTCCTCCCTGAGCAAGCAGGCTTGAGCAGGTTTATAAATAGGAGTTTTCAAATTAATAAGAGAGGGTGCGGGGGTGAGGAAGAGAGAAACTGCACTGAAGTCACTTTAGAGGCAGATACTAATACTCTTCAGAATGACGGCTTTGCAGGCACAGCGGCACAGGGACATTTGGAGACAGGATGGTTGAGCACCAAGAGGGGGAAGGGGGCTAAGGTTTGGCTCTGCCACGAGTTTTAATGTGACATAGGAAGTTGTAGCTCCTCTCGGTTCTCCGTGAGCTGGATCCTTCTCCTGCTTCTCTCCCAGCAAACGTGCTGTCATGGTAGTGGGGCAAGAATGGCATATTGCTATGCATTGGCTTGCAGATCAGTAAAACAAGGCTTGCCTCTTGCTGGGCTCTCCCAGGATCACTACAGTAACACACACTTCTATTTAGAGGCACTGCAGAGACATTCTCCCTTCTGGGCAGTGCCCAGGCTGCACCCTCTCGCTGGGGCAGAATAAACACCTTGCACTTTATGACCTTTTCCCCCCTTTGTTTTTATTATCTCCACTTAGGGCCAGTAAATCAAACACCACAAGCGCTGCGGGGAGTAAAATCCTTGTGGTGACTTCCAGCCCACTTTCCAGAAGGATAAGGCCCTTATCTGTACAGTGAAGACAAAACACAGCCAGTATGACCTAATTCATACAGCTGGCATGTGGGTCAGCAGCCTTCTATCAGGACAACACTCTGCACAGGTTACAGCGTTTTGTAAATGCCAAGTGTTACTGTATTTGGTCTCTGAACCAAAAAAGCAGGGACATACACCGAGGTGAAAGCTGAGGAGTAGCTACAAGGCGGCTTTCTAATGGTGTATTGGTTCATGTCATTAAAGGGAGGGGGGGCCAGACTCACAGTATCGGACCTGAACAGCACATTCTGCTCCTGGAAAGCCTTCCAGGAGTAACAAGATTATTAGACAAGCACTCTGTACTTGCAGGTCCTAGGGCTCAGCGTGACATCTGCAGTGTTCAGCAGATACATGGAGGGGATGTGAGGTCAGATGGTAGATGTAAAATCTGCATACAGGCACAGTGGGTCATGAGCAATTGTCTGGGATGGTCCCTGATTGACTCTGAACGTGAGGATTCAGCTCTAACACACAGCATGTTCTGTCTTTCTGGCTGCAGTGGAAACAACTTAGATTTATTCTGGTGCAGGACAGCCAGAACACAGAACATCATGCTTGAAATACTCAGTGTACCTACAAAAGAAGGGATGTTCCTGAACCTCTTATCTCTGGACCTCACACAGGCTAACCCCCAAGCATGCCATCCTCTTATTCCACCAAATTAGGACTGATTCCTTGCAGAGAACAGAGCACAGGCCTCTCCTCCTTGTATCTTCTTTTCTTTTGGAAGGTGCTTTCTGAAAAGGCTTGGAAGCTTTCATTTCCAACCATGGAAATTGTTTGACACCTTCCTGTACTGTCTCCCCTCCTGGGACAAATTCTCATTCAATCCATGATTAAAACTGATCACTAAAAACAAATCCTCTGGTTTCCAGACATCCAGCTGTAAAAGTCAGCCATTCAGAACAGCAACAAGTACTAGTTAAAACGTGCCAGTGTTGTGAGACATGAAGAATTAGCCACAGATTTGCTGGAACCTCCTCAGCATCTGGAAGCATATCCAAACAGCAAGAGTGCAGATCTCACTTACCCAGCTTAGAAAAAGAATATTGAGATGGATCCTATGTTTTTGCCCAGTAGGCTGATGGCATGTTCAGTAGGAAGACAAGACATTCTCCTATTCCTGGGTATTCAGCTTTCCACAAAACTCCTGCAAAAACTTTCCTGACCTCTCACAGATAGCGTCACCAACCCAGTAATTTCACAACGAAGGTAAGACATGGTAACGATGTCCTGCCAGCAGGTTGTGATCTGACAGCAATTCAGAGTGGGAATGGAAAATTTAGCCCTTGTATTTTATTAGTTGAATGTGGTGCTCTTCCAAAGCCTGTTGGCAAAGTTAAAAGGTTGAAGGCATTGTTAAAGAGCAGGCTGAATTGCAGCCAGCTCATGCAGTCTTAACTGGAGATGTGCTGAACTTCTGAATGAAGTATTGTGTTCCCACTGCCTCCTGCAATACAGAAGAAACAAGTCTTCTACACACTGAAGAGGAAATTCCTTCTGATGGCACCAGGACATGGACAGGCTCTCTCTGTCACACAAATGTTAAGCGCTTCTACCACTGTCATCACCCTAGGAAGCCAGCTTCTGGTAATGTCACAGAAAAAGGTCTCTCTGTAGTTACGCAGGACCTCAGGAAAAGTCTTTTTCAGAACTTGCCACAACAATAACCATGCCTGTCTACTTGTCCTTTTTGGAAGCTGGTTTTCTATTTAATATTGCTTCCATGGCTCCAAAATACTGAGCTAGGTACCTGTCCCATCTCTCCACAAGCATTAACCACGCTTTCTGCTTTGCAGAGCACGTTGCACAGCCACAGGTCCTGTTTGCTACCCAGTCTCCTGACTGCTACAGCAGGGCCTTATCCACAAGAACACATTACCAAACAACTAACAAATAAAGCAGGACCAACTCTGCACCCTCTTTCTGCACTGTTTGCATCTGGGATTAGACCTGTTCATTTCACCAGTGGATCTGGTTATTGATCTAGTACTGTAGTTTTCATCCCATAGTATGTGAGACCCCAAGGCTCCACAAATTATTTTTAAGAAGACTACGGATAAAAACCAAGAAAAGGAAACTAACTCGGCCCACAGGAGTCCACACCTCTGCTGGAATTTTTAGTGGCTGGCAAATTGGAAAAAGGTTAAAAAAGATTTGTCTGGTGAAATGAAACAGGGTATGTTCCCTCAAGCATAAAATTTTGGGGCACTGCTGAGAAACTCTGCCAGGCTGTAATAGCTGCAGTGTCTAGTTAGCACCTGTCTCTGAAGAGCAGTATCTGTGAAATTGCTGGAGGTGCACTGAGTCCACAGGAGCTATTCCAGGGCTGGACGAGCCACCCCATCTCAACAGCAAGTGTTTCTTTGGGTCATAAATCACACCAAATCTGCACAGTGCAGGAAACTGCTCCTTACATAGGGAGCTATTGCGGGCTCCTCTCACCCTTCCAGCTCCCTACAATGTAATCAAGCCTTTTTTAGGGGCTGTGTGAGCCATTCCCAGAAAAAAAGACCAGAACACAATTCAGTAGCAGGTCTTCATCAGGAAAATACAAGGCAAAGTTGCACTGTCTCTGCAAGAGCACACATCGATGGCAATGACATGGCATCTAGCAGAACGGAAAGAAGAAATTTTCCATTTTTAAACTTTCTATGAAGCAAAAGGTCAACAACGAGAAGAGAAAGCACCCTGAGTCACTCCGACTGCTCCAGCTGAACCCAAATGATACATTTGAAAAATTATAACTTTGTAAAAGCATGATGGTTCTGTGTAAAAATCACACACAGAAATAGAAAGGTTACAGCATGAAATTCCTGCTCCTTTTGGTTTTCTCCCCCCAGCTTTAGTAACAAGTCACTACCCCAAAGTCTTTGCAGGATCAGCCCCTTCAGTTGGCTTATTTTTCTTCCCCTCACAAGCATGCTGCTCTGGGATGCTGCTGGATGCCCATCCAGCATCTTTACTTGTGAGTCTTCCTGCCACGCCTGGAAGTTCTCCCCCATACATACACAGCCTCTGCCACTTTTCAGCTTGGCCCTTTTGGTTTTGGTGCAACCAAGGAGTACTTAGGAAGCCACAGAGCTCTGCACAGGAGCAGCTTCTCTCTTGTTTGGATAATGCTGCTATCAGCACACAGCTGTTCAAGTCACAGCCTTAAAAACGAGCTGATTATAGTTACTCATGCTCTGCACAGACCTACTGAATGGTTTTTATCAGCTGTTCAGACTATTCACTTCTAGTATTTTGCTGTTTGTGGCAATATTTGCCATTAAAAGTGTGTGTGTGTGTGTCTGGGGGGAAGCACTGATGAGGAATGCTTTTCCTTTTAAGTCCTGCCCATTTCTAGCTTTGTTCACAGTCTAAATGGTACCTGCTAACTGAAACACAGGAGAGCTGTTTTCTTTGTGACGAGGCACCCCTTGTAGCCATTTGCATCTGATGAAAAATGCACACAGTAAAATACCATGAGATGTTAAAAAGCAAGAGGATATTACTGGAGAGAATACTAGCTTCCAAGTTTATCACTGCGTTGTGGCATATTAAAGAAACACTAGAGAGGACCCATTCAGAGCAGCTGTTACATAAACACATAGTAGTGAGAGAACCAAGCCCAAGCTGCAACCTGGTTTATACAATACCCCAGCTTAAGAATTACTGCAAGTAAGGTATTTATCTTCCCTGCAGTGCTTGACAGCATCTTAAAATCCTGTTAAATGCCTGTGTCTTTACTTTGTTGTATTGCTTGAAAAATACCTGGTCTTGCCTGTAAAGCTAGACCTATTTCAAGAGTGATATACCTCCAAACAAGAAATGCCTTAGTGGGGACAGTTGTGAGGCAGGCTGGCAGCTGCTTCTGCTGAATCAAACCACACTGGCTCTCACATGGCCTTTGCTAGCCTCATTTAGAAATCATCTTTAAGTCAGGACTATACTCAGCTGGGTCATCTCTATAAGCTGGTGTGCATGTGGATCCATAGTGAGGCTTGGGTGAGGTGTGTGGGAGACCAGAGACTGCAGCTACTGTGAAAAATGTTGCTACTGCAGCCAAATTCTTGAATAATGTCTGCTTTTCTGTTTATCCTTACTCTCCCATCAGTGAAATTACCTGTCATAGCTTCTCAGGACTAATAAAAAGAAGTAAGCTTTACTAGATAGCACAGCTGAGGATTTCCTCAGCAGTGATTTCTCCAACAGGCATCCCCTCCTGCGTGTTCTCAGTTGCCTGCAAGAGTCTGACCAGAGGGTTTTGCTTCATCTTTTTTGGATGTATTTCCAAGGTCACAAGGATTTTCACACCTTTTACTGCTGGCTGCTCAATGGCAGGTAAATGATGTTGTAGCTAATGGGAACACAGATTGGAGCTAATTATAGAGTGATTGACTTGCCATGGACTTAATTGCTTATTAGAAGTCACACTGATCTCTGAAATGAAGTCTCTGAATCTTATATCATGCAAAGAAATATCCACCATCTGAAGGATAAACCCGCAAAGCTCATTCAGATACAAGACATGGGTATTTGCACACATCTTGCAGTATAAAATATGCAGTAATTCAGCACCACTGCTTGGAAGCCAAATGTAGCTGCTCAGGTGGGAATGTCAGCGCATGAATTTAAACCAGAGCAGCTCTGGAGCTCTACGGTCTTGCCAAGGACCAGCACCAAGTCACAGTGTGAGCCAACTACTGCTAAGTACTCACATATGGGGCAAATAGATTCTGTGTTTTCATGAATCTCCCCTTGTGTTAAGCAACTCTGCAAGCTCTCCTTTCATTACAGGGCACCAGCTCAAACCACCTTCCCTTGCTGCCTTGCAGCACATGCTGCTTGCTGAGCGCTCTCCAAGGCAGCAACCGCACACTGGTGTCACCAGAAGCAGCTACAGAAGGCAACACGAAATCAGGATACTTGCTTTTTATAGAGCTTTTCATGCTAGGGCTTTGCCTAGTTTCAGGACCTTCAGTTTCCTTCCCCATTGTTCTTGCCCGCAGGCACCAGCTGTGTCCATTGCCTTTTCCACCTGCACCTCCTTTTTCTTGAAGTGGCTCTTTCAGGCCAGGCTCAGCACAGGCCAGAGCTACTCCAGCAAGCACTGATGGGACTTGTCCTGCCTGCATTGCAGTCCTGCTTCAGGAAGGTGTGAAGTTTGCTGGGTACTGCTGTGGAGTTAAAAAAGCACCTTTGTTTTTCCTCTCCCAATCATCTCTGTTCATATCAGCCTCCTCACTGCTGACACGGCAACCTGCTTCTCCGATGGCCCCACTGTCCTGGACCTCCCATGGGAGCCCAGCACTGACACACTCAGAGACAGATTCTGCAGGGCTGCCTGGCAGTTAGGCTGCCCTCTCCCACCACACAGACGCAGGGGTACGTACTTGCTATTCCCCTGCTGCATTTCACAGCTGAACATCTGAGTGCACGTCTAAACTGAGAGCAGCTCGAGGCAGTGCTCTTGGGAACTGCAGCAGCTCAGGAGCAGAAATGTGGCAGCCCACCCCGAGGTGCAGACCCCACTCTCTGCTCCCACCTGCCTGTTCGATGTCTTGCACCAAGTCAGGACTGTGCTCCACGGGATCCCTCTGTGGCCTGTGGCTTTGGACATCAGCCCTCCTTGCTCTCGCTTCCCCTTCAGCAGGCTCCAGCTAGCTCCTCTGTCATTATTTCTCTGTTCCTCAATTCATACTCCGTCATAAGCAGCAGGAGACAAAGCCATGCAGAAGGGGACAGTCCTTGTACATCGCACAATACAAACCTGGAGCTGTGGATAACACGGTTTCCCCTTTAAAAAAATACTCCTGGGCCTGAATGGGAGCTCTTTCCACTCTGACGTGTTAGCGCAATGAATTCCCTGTACTGAGACGCTGCTCACAGCCTTGAGACAAGGCACAAAGGGAGTGCAAATAAATGAACAATACGGTGAAAGAAACAAAGGGCAGAATAAAAGCAAGCAATACATAAAAACAAAAAGGGAGAACCAATCTCCAAAAAAGGGAGAACCAAGCCTGCAGTGCTTAAAGCTGTGCCATACGAAAACCACCATGCAAAATGATGCAGAATTTCTGCAATAACCGGGCTGGCAGAAAGCCTATGGGGAGCCCAGTCAGAAGAGCATGCTGACTTCATGAGCAAGGACAGAGCTGGCAATTAAAGCACAAGTGCTGCATGATTTTCACATTGGCCTAGTGCATCCCATCCCATGGGATCCCTCAGGGTTTTACAAGGTCTTCCCCTGCTCCTGAAATACAGTCGTATTTGGGCTAACAGCTTAGCAGTGTACAGCAGCAGCATACAAGTGAAGAAAAAAGAGATTTTTGCTGTTGTAGGGGTCCTCACTTCTTTTGCTTCTGCAAAAGCTCCCCTCAAAACAAATATCCCTCACGCCAGCAACTACACAAGCCCAGCTCCTTTTACAGAGACAAAGAGACATAGGGAGTCTTTTACCCCAGGGTCTTCAGGCTTGTGGGGGAAAACAAACAAACAAACAAGCAAACAAACAAAAGGGTAAGACGTGTATCAAAGAGACAGGTGCACAGGTCGTTGTATTGGAGGCTGGCAGGAACAGATGCAGAACTGTGTTCCCTCCACAAACGATTCTCTCAACTTCTCTTTGGTGTCTTTTCAGAGCAGAGACACTCTACTGGGTTCTCACAGACAAAACATTTAATACACCAAAGCCTCAAATCTCAGGGCTCTATAAAACAGAGGTTTTGCTTGGTTGTAACTATCTGCCTAGCATAACACCTAGTGCATGACGTGGCCAACTATATCCACTGAACACTACCTTCTTGCTCCCACATGAGGTGTGCTATGGGATGGGGAACCAGAGGTCCCTGATCTGCCTCACAGCTGTTTCACAGTGTCTTAAACTTCTCAACCTGGGCTGCTGCATGTTTCAAGCCCTTCACTTGCACTAGATCTAGTGATTACTGACAGGCAAGTTTTTGGCCAGATCAGCAGGGTGATCCAGCTTACTGCGTGACCCAAAGTGCACAGCACAGGGTGTGTGAGTGCGATGGTGACTGCCCCCAGTACCGCAGTGCAGGGTACAGAAGCTCATGAGAGCTGTGAACTTACAGCCAAATTGAGGGACACACTTAAAGAGGGCTGCCTGTGGTGTTGTTGTTGTTTTTTTGTTTTGTTTTCTTTTTTCCTTTACAAACAGATTTCTGCGACACAAAATGCTTGTATAAGATCTTTCTGCCCAACCTGTTTGCTTTTTCCCTTCCTCCTTTTTCTCTCCTGCCTGTAATTATCTGTCAAGTCTTGGTGCATATTTTCTTTATTATAATTTCTTTATTATATTTTCTTCTTGCTCATCTGTCTTTTAAAAATGCAGAAGTCAAGGCTTCTAGAAGATAGGCAGGAGCTCATTTCCCTCTTTTGCTCTGGTTAAACTGAGACATCAGTGATGCTAAACTTGATTTAAAGAGCCTTGATGCTCCTCACCTTTATCTATGCATTCACGCTCCTGCACCACGCTCTTCCTTGACCCTAGTGTTCACACAGCTGCCTGCTGAATTAGCTCAGGGTGAGAAATAACTTTCCCTTCAAAATGGTTATCCGGTTCACAGCATTACGACACAAACACTTGTGCCAGCACCACACATGGGGCAAGTGAGCTGGGGGAGAATGACAACAAACTATCACGGAGTGGGAGATTTATAACATTTACACTGGTAACTGCAAATTATAGCTTTATTGCTGTCAAAAGTCTCAGCCTGCTAGACTAAAATTGCTCAGCCCACCATACACTGAACGGGGTCAGAAGCTTAACCCATAGCTGTGAGTCTCGTCGCCGCCTTCTTGCAATTAGACCACCACCAAGTATCTGCAACTTCAAAACTCCCTCACCTCCCTCCGCCTGCTTCTCAAAATGTGCAGTTCTTACACAAAATTCTTACACAATCCAGGTCTCCCCTTCCCAAGCTGGAGCTGATGCTCTAAGTCTAACCATGACCTGCAATAGTCCTTGTTTATTACTTTCTGCCTAGCAAATCTTGCAGGGTAAGAACAGAGATTTCTGCTCCTCAAGGACATTTCTCTGCATTGTATCCGTAAGGATCTCAAAACACTTTACAAACATCTTTTAGTAATGACTCATGGCACCTCCTTTCATTGCTGTTTAGTGCTGAAATGGAGGCTGTGCTTTGTCAATGTGAAGAATGCGGTGGCAGCAAGGTCTGCAGTGCCTGCCACTTCTGCACCTTCCTCACTCATCCCCTGTGCCACCTTCACCTCCCAGAAGGCCGACCCTCAGTTGCGCACTGCTCCATGAACCAGATGGTGTAACTTCTCCAAACAAACCTCACAATGTCTTTTTTTTTTTTTTTTTTAATGTATATTTTATAGTCTCAGCAGCTAACAGACTGATAATACTGCTGGGCAAACACTGACTGATGAACGCGGCAGTGACACAGGAGCAGGAATGAGCTTTGGAGGGAGGAGAAAGGGAAGGAGAGAATGATGTTGGGAAGTGAAAGAGCAGCACCTGAAACCAGTGTTGCCAAAGAAGACTCTGTGCCATCAAGGCATCACCCCAGGCACATAGGAACTGAATGACTTGTCCACTGGAAAAGAGTAAGTTACTGGCAGAGAAAGCATTATTTTAAGAGATGCTGACACCTCCTTATCCCTTCTCTCAACTCCATGCATGCCTCTGCTCTGCTGTCACTGTATGAAATCGCAAGGAGAAGGTAACTAGTTCAACCTGAGACTGTCCCTCCCAGGTTTACTATCAATGGCTGGCAGCTGGTAAAGTTTCTGGACTTCTGCTTTTTAAGAGAAAAGAAAGAGCTATATCCAAATGCCAGAGCCAGGCCTTGCTCTTAAAGGCTGCATGCACATACACATCCAACTGGTTCATTTCTGCCATCCTCCCTTCCTTTCTTCTCTTTGTCCCTGCTATCACAACAAAAATGCACTGGTTTAATTTAAAACTGAATAAAAAAGAAACTTGTAAGTAAGTTTTAAAGATGAGTTTCAAACCAGAGCAAAGGACTGGTTAACCACCCCTTAGACTTCAGAAGGCTCTTTTGGTTTAGCTTGAGCTGTTCCTCAATTCCTAAACCTGAGCAAAGCCTCTCCTATGAGGGAAACTTGGTAGTGCATAGTGCTCCCTGCGTGCAAGGTCAGCAGCGTGCTTAGCGGCAGCAGGGGCACGGCTCTGACCCAGCCTGCTCACAGATTGCTGTGGGAAATGTCACCCCTCTGGCCTTTTATGAGATCCAGACAAACCTGCTGGTCACACTTTGTGCATCAGAAAACAGGAAGAGGTTAGGAAGCTGCATTTGTTTGATGCTTTGCAACATGTATGCAACAGCAAGGCCTAGCAAATTAGTAAGCAGTTCTGTGTAAATCTATGTAGATATGGTAAACCATCTCTTGGGCTATATTCTGTGAGCTGACTTTTCTTCTGCTCTGCTGCCACTGTTGAAAGCACGGCTGCAGCTTCCACCTCTGGAGTATCAGGGGCACCAGCCTTCTGGCCACACGTCCATCTTTTCCTGCTCTGCCACCCCTCTCCCCCAACACTTCCAGCATGAAGTAGCAGGCTTGTGCCACACTGGAAGAAAACGGGTTTGGCTGCAACACAGGGAAAATGCTCCCCTCACTCTCCTGGATTCAAAGGGACATGGGCGGCCTCCCAGTCGGCGTGGCCTCAGCAGTCAGCAGGTGAGAACTATCCATGCTGTTGCAACACTGAAATGCTGGCAAGAAAAAGAGAGAAATGCCCACTAATAAAGCCACAACTTACCCTCACAGGCAGGTAGGGGGAATGCTCATCGTCCTTTCACACACTTCAGCCATGTGAGACAATCCACCATGTTACTCCTAGACCTAGACTCCTAAAGCAGCCCACCCTGCAGACGTAGGCAGCAGGAGATGGAACCAAAGATGTTCAGTATGACCACACAGACTGCCACCAGTTGAATTAAATGCGCATCCTTATTATGAAGGAGTGCTACTAAGCTCTCCTGATGGACCATACACAAGAATGGGCAGGGATTTAGCAGTGAGTGGGGAAAAAGTGCACTTTGAAGACAAAGAGAGATAATCAAGGCCCTGTGTAGGCAGGTGCAGGGCTGGGGGTAGGACTCAAGACTGCAGTTACCTTCCTAGAGCAGGAAACCAAAGCAGGCAAACCAGCTACGACGCAGCTTCCTATTTTGTCTCTTCTAGAGCACCAGAGAGCCACAACACCTTCTGCAGCCAGCACCTCTGGTCAACTGTGTTCAGAGTGTGCAGACAGCTGCTATTTCCAGCATCAGGGCTAGCAGCATGATCCGTCCTCCCTGCTCTGATCTCTGTGCAGGGTCACCACCACTCCTCTCACCCCTTCCTTCCCTTTTCTGTCACTGGAGTAGAGCAGATAGCTTCACTTGCTTTGTCGCTGGAAAACCTGACACTGCTCTGGAGAGGTGCTGCATTTATTTAAAAGTGCATTCAATTCCCAGCATGAAGCTTTTTGATCTTACCGAGGGCAAGCTCCCATTTAAAAACCAGGTTAGCTGCTCTAGCTCCTAATGGGAAAACAGTTAGGGATGGAGGGAGCAGCCTCACGGCGAGGAAGGCTGCTCATCCCATGCTGGCAGAGGCATGAAAGCAGCTCCACATCCAAGAGCCCAGTAACAAACCAGCTCAGTGTTTGTCCCAGGTTGGCCCCAGCACCTTGCACCTGACACAGTACGTAACTGAATTGCCTTCTGGTGAAAGTCGTCCTCAAGTTCAGATGCAAAACTGGCTCCTAACACAGCTACGTTATTAATTTGTTGAATGACAAAAAGAACTGCTAAGGAAGCAGGTAATAAAGGAAGCAGTATGTTTCAAAACTTAACAAAAACACTGATATGAGATTTCAATAACTTCCAGTAGGCATGTGTCACAAAAGAAGCTCTGTTTGGAGCAGCTCGTCAATGCCAAAACATTTAGTCTCATTACTGTAGATGCTTAAGCAGGCATGGCTTAGGCTGCTTTGTCTCACTGCAGAATTGATCACTGAGGATTACAAATGGAGCAGTAGCAAAGGTTCTGCAAAGGAGGACACAAAAGCTCACTGTTAGAGAGCTACAGACAAAATACCCAAGTACTGGGTGGAAAACACTCAGAAGCGTAGACTTACGATCATATGACACACAAAAAGAACATCAAGGGCTCAAAAACACACACTCACAGGTAGGAAATGCCAGGATTAAAACTACCCATGAAACTCTTGTTCCTTGCTGGAGGTAGGGCACTGTGATATGATCTTCAGCTGCAGGATCACACGCTGTTTTGTCTGAGGAACCTGTACCACACTCCACATGGGGAACTTGAACAGCGACTCCGCAATTATTGATATGCGGCCTTGAGCTACCAGGTCACTGAGTGCTACAAATTTTATCTAGATCAGACGCAAGCACATTTTAGCAATCTTTCCAGTCAAATGGCATTTAAGATTCTTTATATTCATATAGGGGACTTATACCAGCTGTGGAAGGACAGACCATACTTGACTCATCGTGAAGTCAGTGCAGCACAGGCAGACTGCATGATATACAATCTGCCAGAACAGAGTGTCCCTTCACTTCTTTAAAAAGCATTTGACACAGCAGAGTAAGTATGTACTGATTCAGCACAGTGCATCCTGCAGCCATGTTACGGTTGCTCTGGCCCAAGAACTGGACTTACCATCTCATAGAGTCATGGATCACAGAAACAAACATGCTCATTCTTACTGTCCTCATTACACATCTATCGCCGCACCTTGTATCCTGCACACAAGCTGAATCCTTCACCGAACACTCGGCTATTTTCCCTGTGCATATTTCTCCCCGGTACTCTCAGTACAGTACCACACTGCGCATCGCTACAGCACAACGAGCTGCTTAGCCAACTGATTGGGGCCAGCTCCCAACAATGCTTGTGTCCTGTGGCCCCATTACAGCCACCTAGGTAGCTTTACACCATACTGTGAAAACACACTTTTTCTCTGTTACAACTTTAATGGATATAAGAACAACTCCGAGAGCTGGTGGGGAAAAATATCAACCCTGTTTTACACATATAGGATTGAATCTCAGAAATCAAAGGCTCTAACTCTTTCTAGCCAGCCAGTCTAAGAACCAAAGAAAGCGTTTGTTCGTTCATTCTCTTTTCTCTTGTTTTGTATCCTTCTCCAACCAATGCAATTGTCATATGAATACAATTTGTAATCTTCCATAAGTGGAATTCCTTAAGAAAAAATCTATAGCCCATTACAGCTGCTCTTATACATTTCTCTGGCACAGAACTTCAATCAGCAGCACCTGTCCCTCTGACACAATTCTTTTCTCAGACTAGGATGTTTGAGGGGACGTCTCACAGCTGTGTCAACCTGTGGTCCCAGGAGCAGGTGAAACCATTTGGCACCATGTGGCTGATTGGATTTTCCTCCTCATTTCCCTTCTGCTTTCTATCTCTGCAGCTGAGAGCATTAAACTGATGAGGAGGTAAATGTTAGCTTTTGCTTCTTTTGATGTGATTTGTGGCATAGATTTTTCACAGCTTACTGTGGGTGAAGTCCCTGGCACTCACATCTCCATTAGATTGTCCAACTTTTCTTCTCCATGCCTTCCCGTGAACCTGCTGATGTGTAACTGCAAATAACAGAGGATACAGCTGCCATCAAAATTCAGCCCTGAGGCTCAGAGAGAAGTCCTGTCTGATGTCTGCAGAAGGAAAAGTAAACAAATCCAAGGGATGCTTAGAGAATTATTAAGTACCCGTGCTAGAAAGGGAATTTACTTAATGGAAACCACAGCTGGTCTCTCTTTTCCAGTTTTCATATCAAACTTAAAATGACTCCATAGCAAATAGATGTGAGGGCAGAACGTGGTTTACTTCACTCTGGAAGAGGCTGTCTTTTATCGCAACTTCAAGAGGGTACAGGTATCATCCAGTTTTTGCAAATGAGAAGCAGAAGTTTAATACAAGAGATTATCTGTCTCAGATGTAGACATGGACAAAATGCACCTTCTGACCTACAAATCTTCTGTATTTATCCTTCTGACACTTATCAAAAGAATTCAAGCTCCATTCGTTCTTTGAACTCTAACAGCCCTTAAAAATATCTTCTGTTATCTTTCAAATCTTCTTCTCAATCCTAAACTGAGATCAATTTAAAAACAAATCTGCCCTTTTTTTCTTGTCTTAGCCCAAGCGTCAATTAGAAAACCCTTCTGATCAACTTCTTTGCCAGGGAGAATCATCCCAGGATCCACACTTTCAATCCAAGAGTAGTTACTGTATTTCCATGCTCGTAAGACCTTTGTCTAGCACTGTGATAAATCCTCACACCTCCTGGACTCTCCTGTTCTCTGGACCTAGTTTTGACTTCCTTTCCTTCTCTCTCTTTTTGCATCATAGACTATCTCCTTTTCTCTGACTTTCCTCTTGGTGGCAAGAGAGGTAGTTCAGAAGACTGCACAGTCACCTTTTATTCTCCCACTTTCTGCAGGCTCTTCTGTGAAGGAAAGCCAAACCTGATCAGTCACCCAAACATTGCGATGTCCTTCCTACTGACTTCACGGCTTTACACAGATGGGGTGACATTACAGAGCAAGTAAAGATTCTGGTTCTGACATGTTTTTCCCATCTTTGACAGCAGTCTTACTCCTCCAACTCCTCTACCTTTTGATGGAGACTAATTCTTTTCTGAATCCCTATTGTCTCAAACAATAGAGTAGAAAAAACTCCAAGCTTTACATTTTCTTCTTTCACGTTGTTTGTGCAGGTATTTTTCCCTGGATTCCCAGCATGCTTTCCATTTTTGCTTTGCAATCCCAGATACAGTCTTTTGTGTGGCTTTGTTTAGTTTCTCTATGACTTCCCATAATTAGGGATCTTGCTGGGACCATTAGGAACCAGCAGAACTGGGTAGGTAGTTTCAATTTCTGATCCCTCTCACCCATTAGCTTTTTAGAAAAGGTTGATCCAGGCTACAAATAATCTCATGTCCTTTTTATAAGCTGTTCTGTGATTTCTTACAAAATTGCTGCATGCAGTAGAATTGCTACTGTACTCTGCTTCAGAACTGATTACACCTTTGTGTTATGTAAGCTCGGATATATAACCCAAAGCTTTTAGCAGTAAAGTGTGCCTATCTAAAGGCCACAATTAACCTTTGAAATTTAAAGAGTTAATGCATTTGTTCCAATGTCTGTTCTAACGCAAAGGGCCAATTTACTCTATGTACTTTTATTCTACAGATTTTAAGCAAGTGGTTGACAAGCTTCCTAGGAGAAATCAAGCATCCTCTGTTAAAGTCCTGTCTCCTTAAAGAAAGGCTGGAACTTGGGAGACGCAGGTCCAGCTCCCTGGGCAACTCAGGGAGTTGCCCAGGTTTTCAGAGTATCCTTGGATAAACCACTTAATATCCTTGTCATCCAGTTTCCCATGAGTCATATGGATGCAGTAACAACCTCTTTCCTCACAAGGCAGTTGGTGAAGGTATTTATAACAGTAAAGTGGTGAAGTGATGACGGTGCTAAAGGACTGGGAATGACTGGTGAAAGGGGAGCAAGGGAATGCTCCATGTCTCATCCTAAAATGACAGAAGTGAGGCAGAGCCCAAAGGACACATGACGTGTGCCTATGACTAATGTGTCTGTGCCCAGTACACTAAAAACTAAACTAAAGGCCCCAGGAATGCTCGGCATTTTCTCATTCATTGTTATCTAGCTCTCTCTTATCCTCTTTAGTGTTTCCATGCCATTGCCTGAAAACTCAGAACACACAAACATTACCTCTTCATCCAAACCGAAAGTAAACAGACCCTTTCACCAGCTGGAGCTTGTGGCAGAGTTGTCTGTCCCTGGTGAACGATTTTCCTGAAACTGCTCCACGATGAATGGACAATTGTAGTGTTCTACTCCTCTTGCTTCTTTTCTCTTCTGTGTTTGTAAAGATCTCTACTGGAAAGACATTACTACTGTTATTATTAGTGAAGTATTCCCAGCAGTGTGCCAAGTATGTTAAGCATCTTTCAGACATAAATATTCATTCAGCAAGGTCCATTCTTACTTACAACTGAGCCAATGGCAGAGCAACCCCTCCTTCGAGGAGCTCACTGCCAATGAGCACATATACTCTCAGCAGGAGCGAGGAGTTGTGAGAGTAAGATGAGGCTGACCAAGGAACCCTTCAGCATAAGCAACGCTAAAAGGAAAAGCAGGGTTGCAACCCTCCTTTGTAGCTTGAGCTCCAGACAGCCTTTCAGCATTAGCAGTGGTAATGCAGAATATAATTACAATCAATTGGTGCTGCAAAAAGCTGCACTCTGCAGATGATGATAAGCAAAGCTAACATGTTCCATCACGCAGCTGCAGGGATTGTGCTCAGTGTCATCACCTTCGGGGCCCTCTGTGGTCTCCGTCTAGCCCAGGTCTTTGCTCTCTTTTCTCTTCTGCGTGCCCTTAAACTCTTCCTGATGCTTATGACAGTCGTTTATTTTTGCCTCTTACACAAATGCTTCCAGACAGACTGCTAGTCTGATGGGTCTTGAACTTCAGTCCTCGATCCAATCTTGTTTCATGGGAACAGCATGTTCCCTCCTCAAGGAGAAAGAAGAGGAGTTGGGTCCTTCTTATTACAGCAAACAAAATAGCTGTTGCAAACCTTCAAAACTTGGGATTGTCAACTGTGTTTCTTCAAACTGGAGTGGGCAATGCAAGCAGCTACTTTACCGAGCAGATGGTAAGTGCTGCACAAGAGCTAGGCATTATTCAATAATCTATTCCTAGGTGAAAATCCTAAGACAACAGTGAAAAATAAAAAGCAAGGAAATGCTGAATTTCTATGCCAAAGAGCACTGAAGTATTGTTTCAGAATTTCAGATGAACTCCTAGATCCAGTGTTAATATTTGGGAACATTCTTGCTATTGGAAATGCATGTCTGCCCTGAACCTCAGTGCTACAAAGCCTCTGCTTTCACATGTGGTATAGTCCTCCACTTAAAAGAAAAATCAGGAAAAAAGCCTAGAAATTAAAGTTTTCAAAATGTTGAACATTCACCAGAGTTGAACTGTATGAGCTGATGCCTCCTGACCATACATTACTTTAATCAGGGCCCGTCAACCCCATGAACCATGACTGGCACAACTATAAGCTAAACTGCTTAAATCAGTCTAAGCCTTTAGAGCAGTTTAAGATAACTAAGCCACTTAAACTCATTAGTACTAAGAGTTAAGCAACATCAATGGCATGTCAGAGATCTTGTTTTAAAGCTACTCTAGCACTGCAGGTTTCTCTAACATGAACATTTCCAACTTCATTAACTCATTGCAAATTTCTGAGTGCAGCTGTGATCTGCCTTGTGATCTTGCCTTGATGATCACAGAATATCCAAGAATATCCGAGTTGGAAGGGATCATTGAATCCAACTCCCGATGATCAATCCTGATGCAATCCACAACACAAGTGTGAAGTTGCTGGGCTTATCCATCTCTTAATGGATATATAACAAGAGCAAATTTGACCAGAGAATATAGAAAACTGTCTTACTGGTTTTGTTGATATACTTGAGAGAGGTTAGATTTATATTATTTCTTGACATCATTTGTTATATATCATATTCTTTTGTGTGTCTGAATGTGTGGATATATCATATTTTTAATGTAAGTGTGGGGGGGAGAGAATTAAAGAGCATGTACAATGGTGAGATGAGATGGCTTGAGGCTGATAGGACTGTATTACTCACGAGTGGCAAAGCCTCAGTCAGATACATAGATCATTCCTGGAACTCAGTGTTCTGCATTTTAGAGGAAAAACTCATAAATATTTTTAAATAAATGAAGTCATGTTCAGGAGTCTTATTCTAGTACGTCAGTAACTCCACCTTCCCTTACAGAAGTTAACTGAGCATCACACGCAAAGTTATCTTTGCTGCTTGGAGGGGAGAGGCAGGTGTCAGGGCAGAAGGAGGGAAGGAAGAAATGCAATGGGTGCCAGATACACTGGGGACTTGCCCTCGTGCACTGGGTCCTCCAGCAGCTGCCAGGGAAGGAAACCTGGTCCCTGCTGTGGCAGAAACAGCAGCTAAAGATTTTTATTGGCCAAGCAGGCACTTGGCAATCATCACTTTGCTGCCCAAGACAAAGACCTGTGTTGCCTGTGTTTGCATTAAACTTGCCTCTTTAGCTGCTCTGGACTTGTGTTTATATCATATCTTCTTCTACAGCTTCTCTCAGAAGAGGAAAAATGTAAATATGCACCTTAAAAAAATAAAAATTGACTTTTCTTTCTGACACCTAGTTATCATGATGAATGGTCTGACACCTTGCCATAACCCTTGTTTTTAGCCACAGAAGTGTTCTTTATTCACAATGTACTTATGCTTTCATTAACATAAGCCAGAAGCAGAGGAGGCAAGAAAAAGGAGCCTGATACAAAGAAAATGGCAATACTTTGAAGCTCTCTGGGAAGAGTCAGAAGTCCCAGAGGAGACAGTTTAATGAGCAGAGTCCAGAGGTGGATGTAGCTCTCAGGCCTGTCACCTTGACATCATCATTTCTCAAGTATTTCTCTGTATCCTCCACGCCATTCTCATGCCAGAAAGGGGAGCTGAATACTGCTGCAAGGACAATTTTGGGTTCTGAATGGCTGCAGCATTCACGGTATTGTGTGAATTAAATTTGATACAGCTTCCAAAGTATTAAAAGAAATAAGAAAAATAGACCGAGAGTGGGGACATTAGAATTTAACCACAGTCCTCACAAGGTTTATACATTGCTAGAACATCAGCTCTTCATCAACCTTTCACTATTTGAGATAAAAGAGAAACTACTCATGGTGGAAAACCATGATTTAGATAGATTTACCCCAGGAAGAAGCCCTAAAAAAAAAAAAAAACAAAAAAAAAACAAATAAAGCCATGCCAATCTTGTCTTGTTTTACACGCATTTATGGGTTTCATTTTGTCACAAGGGTGTGGGTGTTGGTAACAGTCCGGTTTAGAAGCATTTGCGGTGGACAATGGAGGGTCCGTATTCGTCATACTCCTGCTTGCTGATCCACATCTGCTGGAAGGTGGACAGGGAGGCCAGGATGGAGCCTCCGATCCAGACAGAGTACTTGCGCTCAGGTGGGGCGATGATCTTGATTTTCATCGTGCTGGGTGCCAGGGCTGTGATCTCCTTCTGCATTTCTGGGAGAGGAATGGTTGGAAAGCTGCCAGGCAGAGAAGGACCTGGGAGTGATGGTGGACAGTCGGCTGAATATGAGCCAGCAGTGTGCTCAGGTGGCCAAGAAGGCCAACGGCATCCTGGCTTGTATTAGGAACAGTGTGGCCAGCAGGGCTAGGGAGGTGATCGTCCCCCTGTACTCAGCTCTGGTGAGGCCGCACCTCGAGTACTGTGTTCAGTTTTGGGCCCCTCGCTACAAGAAGGACATCGAGGTGCTTGAGCGGGTGCAGAGAAGGGCGACGAAGCTGGTGAGGGGCCTGGAGAACAAGTCCTACGAGGAGCGGCTGAGGGAGCTGGGCTTGTTCAGCCTGGAGAAGAGGAGGCTCAGGGGTGACCTTATCGCTCTTTTTAGGTACCTCAAGGGAGGCTGTAGCGAGGTGGGGGTTGGCCTGTTCTCCCACGTGCCTGGTGACAGGACGAGGGGGAATGGGTTTAAGTTGAGCCAGGGGAGTTTTAGGCTGGATGTTAGGAAGAACTTCTTCACTGAAAGGGTTGTGAGGCATTGGAACAGGCTGCCCAGGGAAGTGGTTGAGTCACCATCCTTGGAAGTCTTCAAAAGACGTTTAGATGTAGAGCTTAGGGATATGGTTTAGTGGAGGGCTGTTAGAGTTAGGTCAGAGGTTGGACTCGATGACCTTGAGGTCTCTTCCAACCTAGAAATTCTGTGATTCTCTGTGATTCTGTGATCCTGTCAGCGATGCCCGGGTACATTGTGGTACCACCAGACAGCACCGTGTTGGCGTACAGGTCCTTACGGATGTCCACATCGCACTTCATGATGGAGTTGAAGGTAGTTTCGTGGATGCCACAGGACTCCATACCCAAGAAAGATGGCTGGAAGAGGGCCTCGGGGCACCTGAACCTCTCGTTGCCAATGGTGATGACCTGGCCATCAGGGAGTTCATAGCTCTTCTCCAGGGAGGAGCTAGAGGCAGCTGTGGCCATCTCCTGCTCGAAATCCAGGGCGACATAGCACAGCTTCTCCTTGATGTCACGCACAATTTCTCTCTCGGCTGTGGTGGTGAAGCTGTAGCCTCTCTCTGTCAGGATCTTCATGAGGTAGTCCGTCAGGTCACGGCCAGCCAGATCCAGACGGAGGATGGCATGGGGGAGGGCGTAGCCTTCGTAGATGGGCACAGTGTGGGTAACACCATCACCAGAGTCCATCACAATACCAGTGGTACGACCAGAGGCATACAGGGACAGCACAGCCTGGATGGCTACATACATGGCTGGGGTGTTGAAGGTCTCAAACATGATCTGTGTCATCTTCTCTCTGTTGGCTTTGGGGTTCAGGGGAGCCTCTGTGAGCAGCACAGGGTGCTCCTCAGGGACTACTCTCAGCTCACTGTAGAAGGTGTGGTGCCAGATCTTCTCCATGTCGTCCCAGTTGGTGACAATACCGTGTTCAATGGGGTACTTCAGGGTCAGGATACCTCTTTTGCTCTGAGCTTCATCACCAACATAGCTGTCTTTCTGGCCCATGCCAACCATCACACCCTGATGTCTGGGGCGACCCACGATGGATGGGAAGACGGCACGGGGGGCATCGTCCCCGGCGAAACCGGCCTTGCACATACCGGAGCCATTGTCAACAACGAGTGCAGCAATATCATCATCCATGGCTGGCTTCGGGGAGTTGCGCGGTCAGAGGCGGGCGGGCGGCGGGAGCGGGGCACGGGCGGGCGCACGGGGCGAAGGCAGAGCTCGCAGTGACCCTGAGCACCTAGTTTCCCAGGGTATTTCAAAACCGTGTTCTGAACACAAATGGAATAGTTCAGTTGGAAGGGACCTTCAGAGACCCCCTAGTCCCGCTGCCTGACCACCTCAGGGCTAACCAGAAGTTAAAGCATGTTCCTGAGGGCATGATCCAAATGCCTCTTGAACGCTGACAGGCACGGGGTACCCACCACCTCAGTAGGAAGCTTTTGTGTTTGACCACCCTTGTGGTGAAGAAATTTTTCCTAACATCCAGTCTGACCCTCCCCTGGTGCAGCTTTGTGCTGGTCCTGTGCATCCCCATCACTGGTGACCCGGGGCAGAGGCTGGCACCTCCTGCACAGCCGCTCTCCTGCCACTCATCCCCCCGCCTGTACCTGTGTCTGGCATTTCTCTGCCCCAGGGGCAGAACCCACTATTTTCCTTGATTGAACTGAATTCCCTTGATGATTGCACACTGCTCCAACATCTCTAGATGAAAAACAGACCCAGCCCGTAGGCTCTGGATCTGGAGAGGAAAAGCCTCTGCCGGTGGCTGACCTTCCTCTCCCTGGTGCCTGTGCTCTTTGCCTGAGCTGAAGCAGGCACTGCCACAGCTGTGACACTTCAGCTTACGCTGATTTCTGTGTGAAAGGCTGGCACATTTGTACAGAATGATTCCCAAACTCAAAGCCCTTTCTAACCAGGCACAGCCCAGTGCTCTAGTCCTACGCTTTTTTTCACACGTTAAGAGATACCGCAGCAATGACAAAAGGTACTTCTGAAAAGAAGAGGAACTTTGTGGCGACCTCCAACAAAGCCAAGGAGTGAATGCACCAGAGCTTTCCAAATGACAGTAAGATTTCTAACATGAGCACATACACACATTTTGCATCATCTTATTCTCAGAAGTGGGTGATATTTAAGTTGTTCTATCTTAAATTAAGCAAAAAAGGCCTGATGAAGACACCTAACATGGAAAATTTCAGCACATTTCAGCACTAAATTCTGAACAACAGAATTCAGCGAAGTTGTAAGCAACATAGGGAAGAAAAAAAAAAAAAAAAAAGAGACTCTAGCAATGGACAGACTTGTGCAACCTTACCTGTGAGTGAAGGTAGCTATCACTGCCTAGGATGAGCACACTCAGGAGGCTACCTTCCCATACAAGAGAGGCAGAGCTGTACCAGGGCGTTGTTTGGCACTGCATTCCTGCATAGCTCTAGCAAGCACCAAAGACCAAAGACTGGGAGAACCAAGGTAGATAAAAAGTACAACAAAACAGAGGCCTACAGTAAGTTTGGGGAATATTTGTATTTTCTATGTATTTTTACAGGCTGTATGACTGCACTTTACAATTCCTGGAGGAGGGCAGGGCTATGTTTCTGGTTTTGGTGCAGAACAGATATAAAAAGTGGAGAGATTTAGTTTCTAGGTCACAATGCAAGCTGTCAGATATTCCTCTTTCTGCCTTTCGAAGTGTGGTGAGTCTCCAGTTTTGCTGAAGTTGTACTGAACTCCTTTTAACTCTGTGTGCATGCTCTTCAGCTGGATTAAGTAAATGCAACACTACTCAGGAGAGGTCAGGATCCAGTCGTACTGATCATCCTCTTCACTGGCAGTTTACAAATAAAATCTTATTAAACCACTTGATACAGACAGTCTTTATCACTTTCCATGTTGCCATAGCTGCATAATTAAACAGGACTGGAGTGTAAAATGCATTTGAATTAAAAGGTTTGGGCTCTTTGCTACAATTTTTTTCATTAAATGACTCATCTATTGATCAAGTCCTGCAATTACTGTAATATTTTTCGTTTCCCTAGCCATGAAAATGTGGCGGATAATTGGTCACCCCAAACACGAGTGCTGCACTCAAAATGTTTAAAATTATATCTCTTCTGTTTGTATGCAGTAGGGTTTGGATTTTTCTCTATTTTTTCCCAGTAGCTATACATATGTGATGGTTCTTTGTATTTCTTATTTCCCCACCACCACTCTCAAAAAGTATACGTTCCTCTTCAAGCTTCCCATTCTAACAGAAATCCCGACATGTTATAATGAATTAAGTAATGTTGTACTTTTGCACCAAGAAAATAAATTTTATATTTCTCCTTAGAGCACATCCACCTTTGGGAGTTAGATCTTACCCGAGGCTTTAATTTGCTAGTCTTAATTCTGCAAAACTGTTCAACCTCCCCAGCTAGGTTTACGGCCAGGTTATTTCACAGGAGCCACAAGTGAAGTGAAGGTCTATGCTAAGGAGGCAAAATTGTTTACTTTACAGTGGGCTGTGCTCCTGCGAGCACAAGCTGGAAGGGCTGGTTGCTGACCCAACCCTGAAGACCATGTAGCAAAGCAAAACAAAGTCCACGGTGGATCACAAACAGGGAGATTCAGCAGAGAGCAGCTCTCAGGTTTCACTGGCATCAAGACCAACCTCCTGGATACCAGAAGGGGGGCAAACAAACCCTCTTTCCCCAGTGCCTGCCCAGGGAAGGATTAATTTCTCATGCAGTGTTTTGCTGTACCTGAGCGTACACAGCTGGTCGGAAAGGCCTTCTACATGGAGTACAGAAGCAACAGCACAGGGAAGAAGGTGCTGCACCGGGATTTTGCTTGCGTAGCGTGCATGTCCTCAGCAATAAGCAGCACTGAGCCTAAGAGGACAGCACAGTCAGCTTGAAGTGGCATGGCCTGTGAAGGCCACACAGCTCCTGGGGAACTCTTCATTGGTGGTGGGATTACTGATGGAAGCTGGGTTTGCCGACTCCTAAATCAAAGCTATACGTGTTGCAATTCAGTAGACCGCTGCAGCCATGTGTTAGAACTGACACATTCCCAGATCTCTCTAAGGGGGAAAGGTTTTTCAGGGAGATTGTATTTTCCTGACTCCTTGAAGGACTGTGAAGTATGTGCACTTGGTTGAGTGGCCTCTGAGGATTTCTGCAAGGACACAAAGTAACTGGAGGGCACAGCTCAGGCTGCTATTTCATTCCTCCTGTGCCCTGAGGTTCTTTAGGAAACCTGGGGCACTTCAGAGGCCTGTGGTAGATGCTCAGAGCCACCATTTTTCCCTGAATATTCATATGCCCTGGGACTCGTGCATCCCTTGGCTCTGCCTGGAGCTTCACTGGCACCACTGCCGTCAGTGAGCAGTGAGGTATCACCACACACGCTTCAGCACACACTGCTGATCTCCATCCAGCACCATAGCACAACCCCTCTGCATGTCAGACAACCCAGGATTGCCTCTGGCTCTCCAACCATCCTCGCCAGGACTCTCCTTTCTGTACTGCTGCCCAGTTTGCCCATGGCTTCTGAAAACACACTGCTTTCTTTGTTCTAAGCAAGCTTTTGAACTTTGGTATGTTTATTCTAAAAAGACAAAGGATGATACAGGACCAGTTCCCTGAAGATATCAAAGCCCCAGCCTGTCACGGAGATCATTAAGAGTCCAGGTGCCTGTACTCCCTCTTGGACTTGGCCATTTGCCTGACAGCACCTACCACAGCACTCAGTTTTTCACTATGTCCTGCAGCTCACAGTTAAAGCAAACTTCCACAAGTGTTCTGCCAGTGTAAGGCCAGCCTTTTGCAGAGCAATCCTACAGCAATGGCAAGAAGAGACTGGGTAGAAAGCCTAGGCCAGGGATTTTTTTCCTTGAATAATTAAGTAATTTTCAATAGCATTCTCAGTGGTGTTATTAAAATGCCATGACTCAGATATAGCTGTGAGAATGTTAAAGACCTGATTTGTTTTTCTGTTAGGAGCACTGATTTGTGTGCTTGGGATTTGCTCTTTGCAGGGTCAGAACAATTTAGTGTCTTTATCTCCACCACTTGCCTCTAGCCAGGTTCACTTTTTGATTATGTTTTGCTCTCCTCTGCAGCAAAAGGTTTTAAATTAACACCTAATAAACTGAAATGGTGAAGGAAAGCATAATGGATTTTTGTCCTTTACAGAATCGTAGCTAAATTACAGTAAAGTTTTGACCTTGTGCTTAGGGTAGTACTGGAAAGAAATGGGTGGACACATGCATGATTTTTGCAGACAGCCCTTTTAAATATATTTTGAGTCTCAATGTGACATTGTGGGGGTGCTGACTAGCTTGTAAAATACTGGATTACTTGAATCAGCACTCATTTGCAAATTCAGAACCAGAGACCTGATCCTTAAAGTCACTGTTTTGCTGATGAGAACGTGTTTTATTTTTTAAACTGACACAACTTTTCTTGTATCAAAGAATGCATTTTATCTCAGAAGATGTATTAGGTCAGTGATTTGGGCTCATGAGAGACTGAAATAGTAACGTGTTTAACTAAAATAATACAAACCTGAAAAAAGCTTGGTATGGAGGAAAAAACAACCAACCGGAACCCAGCCACACCTAGAAAAAAGATCACCTTAGCTCTAACAGCTTAATTCCTTTTTTTTTTTTTTCCTTTTTTTTTTTTTTTTTTTTTTTTCTGTAGGAAAAACTGTCATTCTGCTCTGCCATGCCTGCAGAGAAAAAGAAGGTGATTCTGGCTGACCTGCAGTATTGTTGCTGAACATCGGAGAACATCATTTGAACCTTTTACTATTCAGGTGCCATCAAAGCACTGCAACACCATTAAGCCATAAATGGCAAGTCTGTAAGACTTCAGGGAGTTTTCCTCTTCCTGTACTAGTTTCATGCTGTATCTCCGCCTTCTTAAGATCACGCTGCCCTGTCCTGTAGTGAGCCTGCTGCCCTTCCTAATCTTCTGCAGCCACCTGCTGTGACAAACATCCAGCCACTTGTTGTACCACCTCGTGTGTTGATATAGTCAATAGTGGCTAACCTGGCAGTGACATTTCCAGACCAGCTCCATCTGATGCAGCTGATACTGCTCCCCAGCCTGAGCAACAACTGGGCACTGTGTACACACACGCAGTGCCAGACACTTGAGGGTACCCTGCAGCCAAAACTTGCAGACCCTGGTGGCAGTGTTGAAGCACCTGGTGCTGCCCGCACAGCTGCCTATGCAACACAAGGCAGAAGTGGAGCGAGGAGGCAGCAAGTGTCTTCCAAAAACCTGGACCCCTTCACCCTCCCCTTTGCCTCTCCTCCAAACCCACCTACCCAAAACTGAAGGCCTGCTCCCCCCGGTCACTCTCTTGGACACCCCAAGGAGATTTCAGCTGCCCCTGGACTCCTCATGCTGGGTCAGTGCTTGCGCACCCCCCTGCGAGCTCCCCCAGGCAATGCTGGAAACCAAGCAGGACTACAGTCCTTGCCCCAAGCCTGGCATTCAATCTCTGCTGCTCCTTTTGTAAGATCAAAGTAAGAGCACATAAAATTACGGCAAGGGCATCAGCTACAAGACTTTGTCCTGTCATATGAATGAATAAGGGCTTCCCTCCCTCTAGCCACAAATCACAGCTTCATTTGTTGCACGCTGTTAGAGAGTAACTACGATTGATTCCTGCAATTGCTCCATATCAGAGGTGGGTAAGTGAATGTTTACCAAATACTGGTACTTTGGAGTTTGCACAATATTATTAGATAGATCAGCATAATAAACCACTTAGGGATCCTTTGATCTAAAGGCTGCGCATGTATTTCAGACCTGAAATGTCCATGGTACCAGAATATTTGCTTGTAAGCACAATTCCAGATTGCCATGCACGGAGCATTCTTCCTGGACTTCCCTTCAGCTTTGCCAGGTCAGGCTTGTTAGAATGCAGCCCTGCCCTCGCCTTGCACGTTGCCGCAGTCTCTTAGTGATGAAAAAAGCCCACAAACTTCTTGCTTTAATAAAAGATTAGCTTTTTAGGAAAGCAGCATTCCTAGCAACACCGTGTACAGTGCATACCTTCAAGGATTTTTCATGTTTTTGCTTGGAGGTGATCATGCTTGGGGAGGTTCAGGTTGGAAACAAGGAGACATTTCTTCTCAGAAAGAGCAGTCAGGCACTGGGACGGGTTGCCCGGGGAGGTGGTAGAGTCACTGCCCCTGGGGCTGTTCAAGGAAAGGTTGGACGTGGTGCTTAGGGACATGGTTTAGGGGGTGACACTGGTGGTAGGGGGATGCTTGGACCAGATGATCTTGCAGGGCTTTTCCAACCCTAACGATCCTAGGATTCTATGAGTCTATGCTTGCCCTCAAAGAGGAACTTCCATATAGCCTATGCTATTGTACATCACCAGGCATATTGACTTTGAACCAGATTGCACCTGCTGTTACCAGAAATATGTAATTGTACTAACTGGATAGTTAGTTCCCAGAACAGTTATTTTATAGTTAAGGACAGTACTCGGGCTGTAGCCTTTCAAATCTCTGAATTTACTGTAACTTAACCTCTTGGCAGCATTCAGAAAAAAAATAAAAACTGGAGAATGCTACCTTAATGAGTTCTTACTAGCAATACAAATATTTGGGCTTCTGGACAAAAGACGATTATAGGTTAAATGATATTTGGATAGCATCATGTGGCTGATTAAAAATGGAATAAACTGCTAATGCAGTGAAGAATGCATCTGTTTACAGGCCTGAATCAACTTCTAAAACAGGAGGAAAAAAATTACTGAAAAGTTTTCTCATTTTATGTACTCCTGTGTCGAACTGACACGTATAATTTCCATTAGACATTTTTCTCAAGGAAAAAAAGAAAGGAAAAGGAGACAACAGAAGTGAAATATATCTTGCTTTAAACCCACGAATTATTATTAAGTGTTTTTTGTTTTGTTTTGTTTTGTTTTGTTTTTTCTTTTTGAACTGCAGCTTTAGTCTGAAAAACTGTTATGTAAAAATACTACTAACTCAACTGAACTGCTGCCATGGAAATGGTTCTCCAGCAACTCTTCTGACTTCACTGAAACACAGTGGGGTTTGTCGCTCCCCCATCCCTTCTGCCCTTGCCTGCATATATTCTGCAGTATGAAGGCAACACACTGGATGTTCCTCCCTCCCTAGGTATCATCACTATCGTGCTTGCCCTTCAGCTTAGCCATACCTGTTCAAGCACACCAAAGTCTATGGGGAAAAGCTCCAAGGAGGCAGGATTTGATTTGCAGAGCCTTTAACAAGGTTTATGTAGAAGACTTGATTTAGATCCACTAGGGATTTTAGATGACTGTAGGACTGTCAACATTTTTTTAAAGACACATTTAATTTCTTTGAAAACTTCGGGGACAGAGGCCTATGTCTCTGTGCTCCCAAAATGATATCTTGCACTGTTGGTGTGAGGTGACAGACTGAGAGCTCTGGTGAAGAGGAAAGCTCTGCTTTTCTGCAGGGCCAGGCACAGTGCTGCAAGAAGAAGCTCTCCCCTGTGTTCCTGCTAAGAGGACATGGCACACTGGTGTGGAGCACCCAGGAGCGTACTTCAGTTCTCCTGTCTGCCATTTCTTTCACAATCCAAGTCACATCTTCGACCTCAGTCTGCACAGATGAGACCAAGCCAGTTTTAAGGCCAAAAGCTACAGAAAAAGACACAGCTACATAGGGATTCATTGACAGCACCAGGTGGATGGAATGGTACTGTAGAGTACCTGGTGCCTCATTTACAAGTGACCTAGGTCCATCTCTACGACCAGCATTTTCTCCTTGGGAATAGCCCTACCATCTGTGTGCTGTGGAGCAAACGTCTCCTTTATCTCTCTTTCAGTCTTCCAATTTCTTATTCATAAATCCAGTGCCTAGTCTACTAACAATACTGTAAGGAAAAATGCCTCAAAAAGGTAACGTACCTTAGGAAAAAACATGACCTGAAGTGTGAGCAAGTTCAGTCACTTTGTCCATTACTCTTAGGGCCTTTCAGGTGGTCATTTTATGACATGCTCTTTTCATATCATATGCTGTATGATATCTCCCACCCTTCTGCTCTCCATACTGACAGCAGCTCACCTCTGTAGTGACTTTTCTTCCCCTTGTATATGGACAAGTACCTGAGAGCATGTGTTCTGGACAAGTGCCACAGGGGGCAGGGGAAAAGTCCAAAGCTCTATATAGCACCCTATGCATCAGAGGGCATCCATCTCTCTTGATAGTAAAAATAGGCCAGAAATACAGTAAGAATAGACCTCTCTCATGGGTATACACCTCTCTCATTTGGTATACAAGCTCCTGTTCGAAGCCAGAGCTGTCTGAAAATTTGGAAAAGAAGGTTAAAAGAAATTTTGGTGGTCAAAGGAAAGGAGATTAAAAAAGGATGAGATGAAAAAGGAGAAAGAAAAGGACAAGGAGAAAGAAAAGGAGGAGAAAGGGAGGCACAGTGAAAGAAGGAGAAAGGAGAAAGAGAAGGAAAGAGAAATGGAAAAGGAAAAAAACAAAATGGGGAAAGGAGAAGGAGAGGGAGAAGGAAAATGAAAAAGGAAAAAAAGAAAAAAGAAAAAAAAAGAAAAAAGAAAAAAAGAAAAAGAATAATTTGGTTTATCTTCTTAGGACTGATTTGTTCATGCCTGAGAGCTATTAAGACTCAGTGATCAAGACAAATACTTCCTAATGCTCTGGCGATTCTCCTTATTGCCCTGCATCCCATACAGTTCCCTGCAGAAATGGCGAGTACAAAGGTGTTGTGAAGTACTACGAAATCAAAATGGCAGGATCTTGTACTCCCTATGTCCTCATTCTGCAGCAAAAGGATTACACTCAGCACATGGAAATGTGACAGAAATCTCCTCCAGCCTCAACACAGAAGATTCCTGCTGGCAGATCTGATGCTGCCATTGGCAAGAAGTGTCAGCATCCAGAGAAACTGGTGGGAGTTCAGGGCATGCAAAATAAAAGAAACGCAGGACTGGCTCTGAGCATATTCATCTTTTGACAACAGTGGGAATCCCTGAGTTCAGCTGTTCCAGACCAGACTGGAAATGCCAGCCAGAAAACAAAGCAGAGAGATGCTACTATTGCCCTTCATTTATTTGGTCTTATCTTAGTGTAAACAGACCTGAAACCTGAGAAAGCAAATACTTAGAACACACCTTATGCTTTGGGGATGTTTACAGATTGCCAGTCCTTTATGAAAAGAATAAGCAGGAATTAGAAAAAAAAATACCTTGAAGATATTTCCTGGTTCCTGCTTAAGCATGTGAAGGGAGAAGGAAGACTTAATCAACCTGGATCAATTCCAGATGCAAACTATCACCTCCATATGGGGCTTTGCTTTGCTAATGCTTGTGCCTGTGTTTGCGGTGACAGAGCCATGAGCAGCAGCAGCAAGCCAAAACAGAAGGTTGTTGACTGCAGATGTTAAAAAAAAATGGTCTGGCTGCTACCGTGCTAGGGACTGCCCTGAGCAGTTCACGTAGGGTGCAAGAGGAGGAAGATTCACTAACAGAGCTTGGTGGCATGGTACATCACCAAAGCTGGTAACAGAGCTGTATGTTTCCCTACCTTTGGAAAGCTTTTTGATGGAAAAAGAACAGCCTTTACTCAAAATCTATTTGGGGCTGGTCTGCAAAGAGGACTGCTCCCTATTAAAACTTGCTATTCACTCATCAGCATGGTATTTACATCAGGTTCCTATTTCGATATGCTTTCCTCACGCTTGCAGCGCTGTGAATCTGTCTGCACGCGAGGGCAGGAATTTCCAAGCAGGTGGCTGCCAGGGTTCTCCCTTCAACACGTTGCAAGGTCTGCAAGGCCAGGCTGGCATTAGCAACCACGATGTCTAATATCTTTTCCAAGGCAGCAGGCAATACCTACTTCTCAAGAGGCAAACTCATACCACCACAGACAATGCAGTGCTAGCTATGAAGGAGAAAAATTCTTTTCTCCTAAATAAAATGGCTAGTCAGTGTCCCAGACCCATTGCCATCAAAGTCCATCTTCTATCCTGCTTTGTGTTTCACATATGCTTCCAGTCACGATGGCTTTCCTTTCCAAATCTCATGAGAACTCTATCCCGTGGGAGTCCTGTCCCTTGGGAGCTCACTCTCTGCCTAAAAGGATCCACCATGCCCTTGCATGCCACACACCACAGGGCACAGCCCAAGGGCCCCTGCCAACCTGCAGCCAGAAGCCAGACACATTCATCTAGCCCGGGGAGAAACCAAGTGAGGGAATGGATGCTCTCAGTGTCTTACAATTCAAACGGGATTTGAAATGTTGCAGGACCCTCCAAACAAGTGAACTTTGCCATTCAGGAACGTGATGTGGAGCAAGTCAATTGGATCTGTGAATAGCACAACGCTTTGGAGGAGCCAGGAATGCTTTGATGGCTTGTACAGTGGTATAAAGACATGTAGACATATCACCCTTGAATTTCTAGACAAACCCAGCCACATAGATGTCTTCTGAAATCAATGATAACCTTCCAAATCCCATCCCACTGGAACTCTGTCATCCATCAATTTTTATAGCATTTCATTACTATCCGGTTATTTTCATTCTGGTTTAACTACATACAAAATTTATGAGGTGGGCCTAAGAAATACCCAATACATGCCAAGTTGGGTTTAAGAACAGCCAAGGAAGAGGGACTGACTTGCATAAATGCCTTCAGGAGAAGGACCCAGCCACTACACTTCAGTTTCTCATTCATGATTAGAAACAACAGTGTGTGCTGCTCATTTCTGGCCCTTGCAGATGGCTAATACTAAGAGGATGAAAGACCAAAAGGCAAGGCCTGAGACTTGGGAGCCCCTTCTGCTCACAGATTTTTCCACTTTTCCTGGGGCTCCTGTGATGTACCTACCAGCTGGTGCAGCTGACTCTGACTGCCCTCTAGTGCAGGGATCAAATTTGCTGAAGAATGTAAAAGACAGGGATAGCTACAAATGGAACAGACACCTACAGCTGAATGGAGAGGCAGCTCTTACTCAAGCATGGGAGGACTGTGGCTGGAAAGGAGCGTCCCAAGTCAAGTTCCAGGTGTTACACTGGCCATTAATATAAAGCCACCGATATGCTTTAACAGTGCACAGCAACTAGTTATTCTGCTGCCCCAAACAGATATTCTTATGCAAATCACATGTAAATCAGTGACATTTCACAGAAACAGAAGCATCATATCACAACTCTACATTTTAGGAGAATCAAAAATGGCTTCTGGTTGTGATCTGGTTAAGAGAACACTTGGCTAGTTCAGTCTCTGTCTCACATGTCAGGGTTGACTACCGAACCGATTCATGAACTTTCTCATCTTACAGGAGGCTTCAGAACTTCTTTTCCATAAAAGAAGATACTATAGTTCTGAGCTACTGAAATCCCTGAAAGCATTAAGAAACAATTTAAAATAATCTTGATTCTTCTCGTAGCTTCAGGCTTTAGAGACATTATTAAAGTAGAAAACAGAGCAACCTCATAGTTAGAGTCAACAATTACCTGCAATTAGATACAGCAAGATAAAATTACATTACTGGAGAGAAAAGATCTACTTACAGTGGTTCCAAATAGACATCTGAACTATTTATCTTCTTCTGTACAGCTGGTGTATTCCAGCTAGGCTTTTTATTGTGAGATAAGTGAATCTGAATGAGCTGGGTCAGAATGTCCACATTCTTGGGATCCATTTGATAGCTTCCTGTTGAAAAGAGGCATTATAATGAGATTAATAACATGAAAGATTCAGAAGAATGGTAATGGACTACAGAACCCTTTATCTTTGATAGTCTTTTGTGGTGATCAGTTCATGCAAGATTCATCTACTGCATGGTCCTTTCTCTACGAGAGGCCAGTCTCTGAGCAAAATAAAAGAAATGGTGTAAATTTGTCCTGTCATCCACAAAAGGTAAACTTATTTCAAAAGCATGGTGCTAATGAAACGCCATTAGACAGTCAGTAGTGTTAAGCACCTTTGCTCTGTGGCTGTATTTAACTCCCATGAGATGTAGTAATACTCCTTACCTGCCTTTAGCTCTCCAGTATGTAGTGATATACATGCATACCAACACAGATCTGTCAGCCTGCTGCCCATTCTCTTACCTTGGCTATATCCTTGTGAAGCTTCTTATTCTTTGGACATTTATCTAGCTAAAATAAATGAATTATCTACAAAAATTACTATCCTATACCCATCTCTCTTACCAGCTCTCCTAATATATGCACATGGAACCTACCACGCTTTTGTCTATAAACTAGCCCAAGGTAATGTGGCCAAAACCTATTTTAATTTCCACAGGCATTTCGAAGTCTGTGCAGAGCAAGTAAGAGCAAATAAGAACATTTTTATCCAGCCCTTGGTGGAAAGCTATCTGTAAAATCCACATCAGTGCAACCTGTAGGTATGAATTCAAGGACAGAAGCCATGACATGGAGACTGCCTTATGGCCAGAGCTTGAACACATTGGTAGAATCTGTTACCACTGCTGTACCTGTTCTGGGACTAACTAGACGGTTTTACCTTCAAGGGCACTTTCTTAACCTGAAATAAATACCCCATAGCAGCTCCTTCTGCTCACCTGAGCAGCTGACTTTTTTTAGAGTGCTATATGTGCTAGTCTTGCTGGTGTATCTTCTGTGAAGCCACCACCAACTACAGCCAAACGAACAGGCTTCAGCAGCAGACCTGGGAAGTGAAACACAGTTTTATGAATGTTTCTGGCTCTCAGCACTACACAGCCAGATTTTCAAGATCACAGCAGCAATATCTGAACACAGATAGTGTGACTTCTCAGTAATAACGGCATGTTGACTCCTCAGTGTTAGTTCCTGCTGGCTGAAAAGGGCTGGGGACACAGAGACAGACACACACAGTGTGGATGCAAATGTTTACCACTGGGGTGGCAGACTGGGATTCTGATTGACAGAAGACAAATAAAGGGAATTTTTAAGTTGTTTTCTTAAAATGCATCTCCCGCCAAACCCAGCGGTTTGGTTAAACCTTTGCAGAATCAGATAACGATTTTCAACTAACACTGCCTTTTTCCAGCTTAATTGGCTTACTTCCTCAATTCCCTTGGGAGGAGCGTATCCGTGTGCAAAGTGATACCTGCATGTATCCTTGCTCTTGCTCTCTCCTCCAGAGATATTCTTACCATATGCCTGCTGCTGCCACCACAGCTACTGCCATTGATAAAGAGAAATCATTTCAGACCTATTGGACTTTTCGTCTCCATAAATCCATACTCATATAACAGCATAATAAATGCAGCAGTCATATAACAATTCGGCACATTTGACAACAGCTGGTGGAGGAAGGGCAGCTGAAAGGACAGACCACCAAAAATACCACCTCCCTTAGACAAAAGAGAGGTTCTGCTGCAAATGGAGCCAGTAGAGACCAGCTTGTACATCCATGAGAACAGTCTCAAGTGTAACTCTGAGCACAGCTGTGCAAGTTTCTCTTAAACCTTCCTCCAACATTGTGTTTCAACACTGTTCTGCAGGGACACCTTCTATGAGGTCTGTATAAATTTCATACTAAAATATGGCTCTATCTAACTTCAAATCAGAGTCATGGGAAAGATTCCCATTGTTTTCAGCAAAGTTAGCTCAAGTTCTCCATCGAACATAACTACTGCTGAAAGCTATGGGTGTCCTTGAATGGCACAGCTATCCAACACTGGTTGCACATGAACAGCATATTGTACTAATCACAGTAAGGAGCCCTAACTTCACTGTTATTAAACCATCCACAGCTATTAACTAGGAACACAGAGATAAGGACAACACGTGGTACTTTCACAAAGGTCTAAGGGAGCTCCATGAGGCAGTGGGTACCGTCCTCACTCCTCTGCTCCCCACTGAAAACTCCAGCCCACGGATGCCAGTCTGGTCTGGTTTACACTCAGGACCTGGCTTTGCTCTTCCAAAGTCAGTGTAGCGCTATTCCTGTGCAAGCACAGGAATAAGTAGTATCTGCTGTTGCACTCACATGCTTTTATTCAGCAGTAAAAAAAAAAAAAAGCTTGAAGCAGCTAACTCCAGTGAAAAGGGCACAAGAAATTACTGTAGGGTCAGAATATGCATACAGACTGGTACTCCTGGTGGCAACTGAGCAACTGAGCCCCTTCCCCAGCTATCCTGCAATGACATCTGCATGTGTCTAGAGATAAGAGGTGTAAGGGAGGCTTGAGAAAATACTCTACTACTATTACTATTTCAGGACAACAAAAGTAAATATAACAAGACACAGCCATTTCTCAATTACATTTACTGTTTTATTGCACTGTGTATAATAAATGCTTCCACCTCCATCCTCCCATTAATGTAATATAATATCGGTTAAGATTGAGATCTAGTAAATCAGACAATCTTTGAATCAGTTTCCACAGCAATATTAACCCTGCCCAACATGGTTGGACAGGCAGCAAGATATGACAGACTATAAATTTGGTAAATGATTTAACACAGTGTTTTTATTTTGCCTTTCTCTTAAGAAGTACGCTCACATTTATTCCAACACATAAACAGAACTCAAAGGTGAATTCCCTAACATAACTATGTAAAAACAAATAACTGATATCACTGATTAACTTGCAATTATTCCTTACAGGACAAGTTCCATGTAAATAGTATCCCATCAACCAATAACTTCTATCAAGTATATCTATATTCAGGAATTTAGTACGTAATTGCATTCCCACAATAGTGGGCTCTAGCACTTCTTACTCCCCCATGTTTTAATCACTTAAGCCATCAACAAGATTTTTAACACATTTAACATTGTGTCTTTAAAGATGTCTCGGTCACACTGCAGTCATTGCTCAAGCACGCTGCCATGTTCAACAGCACAATCACAAACTTTCCCAACTCCTCTGCTGGGCGAGTAACTATGCTACCAAAAATCCGTGCTACATTATTGCCCTGAAACTGTCCTGGAGTTCCACCTCCTCCAATATCTTGTAACTAAAAATGGAGCGACCAGCTCACCCCCAAGAGGTCACTAATTAAAATAGGTATTTTTAGATTCTAGGTATACTCAGATACACTGCAAGTGATACTATAAATATTTTGTGGCTTTATTTTCTGATACATTTAGTCCCTAGCAAAAGGACAGAAAATTTGCCTTCACTGTAATGACAGTCCACCTTGTGAGAGTATATAGTGGGTATAAAACAGAGGAAAGAATAATCAGAAGTCATTCAATGACTTAGGTAGTTAGCCTTTCATCTACTTTAGTGGGTAATGCCAGAAACAGCTGGCAATTGCAAGGCAGCAACCAAACAGATGAATTTACTGCATCTTCAGTTCCAACTAGATTTTAAAGGTAAGTTTATTTTACCACTTACCGTCTTCCTTCTGTATCTTCCCAGCAAAGAAAGCATTCTTTGCTATCTCAGCTACGGCTAGATGAGGCTTCATGGAAGAAGAGGCAAAGGCGGCTAACAATTTCATCAGGTTCATAAAAGCAAAAACTGAGAAACATATCCTTAAGTCTAATTCTTTGTGTTTTCCTACGGCAGACTGGAGAGGGGCAGAGACATCTGGAGGAATCTTCTGTTCCCTTGTAGGTCTGAGCAACACTTTCACACCACTTCTTCACCATGTCCTGTATTCAGTGCGCAAGGCACAGAAGGCACACCTGAGTCACTCTCTGGCCTGAGAAGGAACCTGAAAGGACTGAGGCTACAGAAGGTGCTAATATCACACACTATTTCATGATTTCCAAGACACATAGTTTGTAAGATTCTTAATTAATTACTGAACCATAAAACGCAACCCAACACATATAAACACCTGAACACATATGGTCAGGCCTGCCTCCTTTAGCGGTCTAACTAGATAAGAAAATGCTTACTGTGAAGAAGAGAGGAGAGACAAAGAACGTAAAAGATAGCTGATAAGTTGTTCGAAGGTTTCAGAAGTCCATCAAACTTCATCTCACGTTATTGCTGAGAGAATTGTAAATTACAAATATAATATACACATTTTCAGCTTCTTTTTCAAATTAAAAGTTATGTCATGAGAATTTAGGTAGCATTTGCTTTATACCTGTAATGGAAAGTCTTCTGGTCAATATATGACACATGAAAAAAATGGTTTGTTCCAACACACTGCTCTGCCTGCTAACATTATTGGCCTATACAGTTGTACAGTACCTAGACATTTAATTGATGCTTATAAACATCAAGATAGCCTTTCATAAGACTTCCCAAAGGGAAAGGCTGCAGCTGTTAAATGTGTTCTGTTACAGATGGGGAATGGGGAGACATCCATCGCAGCTAAGAACTGACTGCAGGTCTCCAAATCCCGGACTAACACATTATCATATCTTCCTTCTCTTTTCATCTCTAATTCAGATTGTTAAGCATCCACTGTAACAGAGTAGCCCAAGAAATATATTAAGATTTTGATCTGTGTAGTTCTGCTGTTCTACTCTCCTAAATTACACAAAATTCAGAGTAAGCTTGAGTAAGAAGATGCCACGGGAAAGGCATTTTAAAAGCATGATCACTGACATTGCAACTCATTTTCTACAATGGATCGTGGATTTATGAATTGCGAACAATATGTTCTGCATTCAGTGCTCTAGGAGGACTGATCTGCTCTCCAAAGACGGAAGATACAATAAAGAGAAATAAGAAGGTAAGTTGAAATTCACATGCATCAATTAGGGAGCCCTTTACAGCCATTGTAAGCTACAGAAAATGTATTTTGCTTCACTGTAGTTTTGCAGATGGGGTAGGTGCTTTTATTAGGATGAATGCATAAATATTTCACATGATGAGCTGCTTGTTTTGTGGACTTCCATTTTCCTAGTGCAAGCAAGAGAGGTGCTGCTAGCCTTAACAATTATAGCAGCTGTCCATCATTCAGAAAGCTGTAAGCACTTGACAGGAGCAGGTCTTGTCTTGTTCTTATCACAAAGAAGAAACTGAAGCACAGATGTTACAAACACAGCACACCTGTGGGAGAATTCAGCTATATTCCTTTTCCTGCATCAGGTTACTGAGCTACACAGACATTTGTTATTCAGTATAAAGCTAGAATAATGTACAATCATTGGCTTCTGCACTCATGCTAATACATAACATCCTTTTAAGTCATACAGGTTAGTGGAGAGATTTTGGATAAACTTGGTAGCATTGCTGTGAACTGACTGCAAATTTGCTAAAGTAATATAGGTTTAAGGAAGATAAAATTTAGTGAATATTTAGTGACTTTACGTAAATTGGTGTTTTACAAAAGGTAAAGAAACATCACAGAGAAACAACACTGAAACTCTTTGTTCATCTGTTAACCAGACAAGGAAGCTGGCAGTCAGTTAAAGCTCAAAGTCAAAAATTTCAGAATACCAGCAGCTGTGCCAGATGTATTATCTTTTTGGAAACCTCAATCCCATCTACTCATAAAGCCGGATTCAGTCACTCAGCAAGACTCTCATCTGATCTCCCCCCACCTCTTCTGCTAAGTCTTTGAGGGGCACTGTTCTTTTCCAGGGCAGCTAGCTCGGTGACATCTATTTGTAGGAGATACTCTCCCCAGCACCCGAGATGATTTCATATACAAGTTGTTGCTGCTACCTAGAATGTTGCCTGCATTATATTTGCAATGAGGCAAATTAAGTCATTTAGGCTAAGCTTGGACTTTGCTGATACTCCCCTACCAGTTTATAATCCGCTGGAGTCCAACCCAAGCCCAAGCTCCTGCTCCCATGTAACTGTCTAATAGATAGGAACCTACAGAAAGTCATATACCCATAGAAAGTAATCCCCATAAAAGTTGTTTTAGTTCAGAAGATGTGAGAAAATCCAGAATCAGCTTGCATGATAAGCCAAGGAACTCAAACAAAAATGCTAAGTTTATCAAGGTAATTTTCAACCTAATGAAATCCACTTCTATGAATTATCAAAGTTACTATATACCTAGTTGCCAATGACAAATTCCACAGCCATGGGGATGGAAAAATTAGGATATGATCTCTCTCCCAGGCCAGTTTTGTCCAGCCCCCTAAAGCCAGAAGCTGTAGCCGAAGCTAGGAGGAGGTACAGAATCAGTTTATTCCAGTCTCAAATCTAGTCTTAGTCAAGGATACAAAAGGTATAAACCATCCCCCAGTTGACCATGGTGCAGTCTTTTGGATTGGTTTGGTATGATCCACATATTCTGCTTAAGTAATTCCAATCCAATCTCTCTACAGGCATAACTATTTTAGTCAGGAATGTGTCTCTTTTTTCACATACAGAAATGGTTATATTGGCATAATACACTTTTATACAAATATAACATTCATTCACTGTAAAGGAGAGCACGGAGTTTTAACTCCATCAGGATATTTAAAGCCACTGCAACTTCTCTGTGTAGACAAATCTCACAATTTCAAACCCTCTGAGATTCATCTGTCACAGTTCTTGAGATTTGGTTTGTCACAGTATTGGAGAGCTTCCCAAAACTTGCTGCCCTGAAATATTGTCACAATATGCAGGATTTTTTTCTGGCAGTCCTGCTTCATAAAAGCAGGCACCAGTTCCACCCAGAAGCCACCAGCCTTCAAAGTCTACAGGCTTTTGTTTCTCTTTCATGAAGATGACCTTGAAATGTACTTGCAGCTATTCTTTCTCTCTCCCTCTGTGATTGCACTGAAGAGCCTGCTCTGCCTGCCTGCCTGATATTCCTGAGTCATTATCTGTGTCTTAATATCCATCTCTGAGCGTCTCACATGCATGTTAAAGGACAAAACTAAAAAGCTCCACTCTTAATAACATCTCTTAGCAAAAAGGATCCAAAACTGTGCCCTGCCACAACTCTCATACAGACTTGTGTTTTCTCTGTGGTGAGCAGCAGGAACACATCACATCAAGTTTCACAGACCTGATTACCTGTGGAGGATGTTAATCTCCTCTCAGCAGAGAGAGAATGATGCTAATTTGCAATGCTATCAATTATTTTGGAACAGGCAGACAATTAATTCACTCCCAACGGCTCAAAACTGATCCCTTGTGCACTGATCCTTTCACTCCAGCCTAGCAATGGCACTTCTGCTGTCTCCATCTGCTGAGGAGTCCTTTCCACAGCCTTGGGGAGGAGCTCAGCTGGGACAAATGCTGGAAGCAAGTGGACGGCAGAAGGATTGGCATGAGCTCAGGAGCATCTTCTCCCTCTAGCTCTTCTTTAGCCATGGGGCAGATGTGTGAGCCACAGCTACTTCTCTCCATAGTGACCAGAGCAGCAGTTACTACTGCTTTCCTCTACTTTTATGCTGGCACTCACCTTATTGATCCTCTCTACGTTACCGTGCTACAAGCTGTCAGTAAGGACCACAACAAGAATGTGAAAATCAGCAATTCCAAAGACAGAAGAACTTCTCTGTGCATCTCAACAAGTTACAGAAAATAATCAGGGATCAAAAAGCCCCCCACTTTTCATATTAACTACTGGTATAAACAGAACTATGCTTCTATTCTCTCTTTCTTTTTTTAGCTATGATGTCCTACTAAGGTGTCTGTGATATGCAGAACATCTAGTTTTGACAGACCTGAACTTGAAATGATGACCAAATGTGATGTAGACTCTCAGAGATGATCCTATCCAAAAGTTTCTGGCTAAGGAAAAAGGAAACCCATAAGGTCAAAAGGGAAAAGGATGGGCTGCCCCACCAGAAGTGTGAGGACAGAGGTGCACTGGGACCTCCAGAGGCAGAAAACCAAAGATTTTTCATGCCATATTGAAGCAAACCCCCAAAGGCCTTCTCCTCTCCCTCCTCCTTCTGAGATACAACCACTGGGCAGTGGCATTTTCCTGAAAACAATACCTGGTATCTTCAGGCTGCACGATCCATTTGCACATTAGAACTAAAAACATTAATATCTGGAGGGAGGACACAAGAAACAGTGTCATTCCAAGGAAGCTAAAACATTAGAAGAGGTAGAAGACGCTTTATGGAGGACAGAGCCATGGCAATTTGCCCTGGCAGTCCCACAGTTTTGAGTGTTGCAACAGCCTCCAGAAATGCTCTGCAAAGAGGTCACACAGAGCACTGTGTCAAGCCCTGAGGGCAGCACTAGCTGACTGTCTACTGGGCATTTCAACCTCATCCAACAACCTACATTTGGGGAGGCATGCACAATTTTTGGTGATATGATAAAAGTACCCCATGCAAACCAAGGAATCTAAGAGCTGCAGAGCTCCTGACCATGGGAATGGCACAAATTACTCAGGAGTTTCATTTTGCACGTAAATGGCAATTAGGCTCTTAAATCAATTGAACTGGAAATTTTCACAGTGTAATGCTGAGGACCATGGATTTTTTGGGCTCATCTGTGGCTCCCCTCACAAGGTGTCCCTTGCTACTCTACACGGAGGAGCTTGTGACTTCACATTCCAGTGGTGAAGTGGCTCTATACCATCTATTTCTATGGAATTAATCCTGTTTTACCACATCACAGAGAGGAGATTCAGGCTTACTGAGATGAACGTGTGAAAATTGGCAACCCTGAGAAGATGTCACCATGCCTTGCCACCTGCATCTCCTACGCCTGAGAGACAAGCCCTGAAGGGGAACACCTGCCAAAGATCTTCCACCTTGCCTTATGTACTGTAATAAAAATCCTCGGTGTTTTATTTATATTGCCAAATTAACAGAAATACTTATCAAAAATGATCTTGGCAGTGTCTAATAACAAGCTTTTTAAAGGCCTATATTTTTCCATAGCTGCAGCTCTTCAAAAAATTAATGCTTTGTTTTGACTTGACTAAGGGTTGGGGTGGGTGGGTGGTCTGAAATCCATATGGGCCTCTTTAATTACCTTAGTCACACCAGCAGTTGCAAGTTACCACAGCATTCTCTCTGTTTTTTCCTGCTAGTAATGAGAGAACCTTAAATTTAAAAAAATATTTTTTTTTTTCTTTCAGCTTAATTAGTTACAAACCACTTTTATGCCATGTTTCTCTTTCTAGAGATTCTCAGCTTATGAGCTGTTTCCTGCCTGGTGACTGGTTTCTCTGACTAAGTTAATAACAAATTTTTAGAAATAATGAGCTCAGCATGTTGTGTTTAGTTATTCTCTCACTGACTTTAAATAATACTTATTTATTCCACTTTTCTGTGGTCTCACCTTATCGATCCTCTCTAATAGGCATTACTCCTGTCACTACTTGGATGAGAGACAAAGAAACCTTGTTCAAGGGCTGAACCAATACCCCTACGTGGTATCATGCAGTCATCATATAACCACAGAATATCCTGAGCTGGAAGGGACCCACAAGGATCATTGAGACCAGCTCCTAGCTCCAAACAGGACCACCCAAAAATCAGACCGTGAGTCTGAGAGCATTGTCCAAACACTTCTTGGATTCCATCAGGCCTAGTGCCATGACTACTTCTCTGGGGAGCCTGTTCCAGTGCCCAACTACCTTCTTGGTGAAGAAACTTTTCCTAATATCCAGCCTGACCCTCCTCTGTCCCAGCTCCATGCCGTCCCCTCGGGTCCTGTCGCTGTCCCCAGAGAGCAGAGCTCAGCGCCTGCCCCTCCGCTCCCCTCGTGAGGGAGCTGCAGGCCGCCATGAGGCCTCCCCTCAGCCTGCTCTGCTCAGGGCTGAGCAAACCAAAATTCTCTAGGCTGAACGAACTCCTCCCCTGGTCGGCACATATATCAAGGGTTGCCCTGTCGCAGGTGCACTTGCTCTTATTAAACTTCCTGCAGTTGTAATTGCCCCACCCTCTAATTTGTCAAGACTTCTCTGCAAGGCCTCTCTACCCTTGAGGGAGTCCATGGCTCCTTCCAATTTAGCGTCATACACAAACTTACTTAAAATTCCTTTGAGTCCTGCATCCAAGTCAATTTTGAAAACATTGAAGAGAACTGGCCCTAGAATGAAGTCACAGATAACCCCATTAGTGACTGGCCACCAGCCTGTTATAACCCCATTTACTATAACCCTTACACTTCTGAAGATGCTCTCTGATGCACTGTATAAGCAATAATAGACCAAATCTTTAAAAATGCCTTTTCTAGAGGGTCACTATTGGAAATTATGTACCTCAATCAAAATTCCTAGTATGCCTTCCCTCCCTGAGAGTCCTCCATTTTCTTGAACTGATTTGGTGTGTTGTGGTGTCACAGAGAACCCAACAGCTGCTGTTCGATCCAAAAGTAGCTACAGCTGAGCAGTGGGTGATTATTTTATTTTATTTTATTTTATTTTATTTTATTTTATTTTATTTTATTTTATTTTATTTTATTTTATTTTATTTTATTTTATTTTATGCAGCATTGGAATCACCACACACTTACAGTCCTGAAAAGGGTTTTCTATCCCACAAGGAGAATCATTTACTTTTGATTACTGAAATAAAACTTTTGCTGGGCAAGTAGGATTTTGAGACTTCAGAACTGCATAAACACCACTTGGGAATGCTTGAGAACAAAATATGATTTACTTGGGTGAAGGACAGCCACATCGTTTATACAAATCCACTGTCAAAGAGAGTCTTGCCATAATACAGAGTCTACGCAAATAAAAAGGAAATGAAGAAAATAATCTACCTTTATCTTACATGTGGGACATCATCAATTCTGGGTTTCAAGAGCTGCACCCCTCCACCACTGCTGTCGATGTCTTTATGCCTCTCTTTACCGAGGCTTGCTTTTGCATTCCCACCAGGCGCTGTTGCTGTCTCCCTCTCTCCAGGCCTGGCTGGCTGCACTCCCCTCTCTTCGCTCAGGCCACCCCTGCCCTCTCTGTAGTGGCAGCCCCCAGACCCAAAAGCAGAACTGCCCACGGGCTGCTGGCAGGTTGCAGGCAGGTGAGGAGCCACAAGCTGGCTGCTCCCATGGGCTCAGTGGGACTGCTGGTTTATCTGTGGGGTGAAATATGGAACTCATGCAGCGAGCATAATTACTTTACTGATTGTCATGTGGCTGTGAGAGTTCCTAGATGCTGTCTTGATTCACAGACTCAATATATTAGGCACAGTAGATAGAACTGGGACTCAAAGCTACGTGCAAGATTGTTCATTGTTCTGCAATTTTATTTCCATAATCTTTCTCTGGTGTAGCCTGTACGAACCAGTGGGGTGCTTCGAGAGAGAAGGCTCTTAAGGGTTATTAACAAATTATGTTGTGGTAAAAGCAACAGTAAACAGAAGTTGCTTATTTAGTCAAGGAAGTAATTTTAGGGTCTGATTGGTTTTGCTACCACAGCCAAAGTTTAAATTAAAGAATACTTAATTGGGGTTGGGCATTGTTGCTTGTCTGGAAGGTCAAGCAAAATGCCTGGATGTGTAGGGCGATAGTGCGCATTACCAGGGGAATCTCCAGGAATCAGAGGCAAAGGTGACTGCCAAGGCTGGGCACAACAGTTTCTGACACACTGTCAAGCATACCACAATGTTTTAAAGCTTGTTTAAATGAGGGAGGAGTGCTGATGGAAATGCAATCCAGGTATTTTCCAGTCTGACAACTTCACAATGTAGTCTTTATGCAGATTTCCCCCAGCTAGGAAGCCCTCAGCTTCACTTCCATTAGTGAATTATTTTTGCAAAGTTTTGCACTTGTTTTGGCCACTCTGTTCCAAAGTGAACAACTTCTGGGAAGAAAATAAACTGAAAGAAATTAATCTGACAGTTTGTATCACACATTGCTTGCCTGAGCTATCTTCAAATGCTCCATGGAACTGCAGAAAATATATTACACAAATACACTGGGTAACATCCACCATTTTCCTGTCTCATTTTCCCTTGTCACAATCTCTTAAAAGATCAGTCTGTTAAAAACTTACAAGTGAGGCATCTGCTGCTGTTGATATTCATGTAAAAACTAATTTATTATTATTATTATTATTATTATTATTATTATTATTATTATTATTATTATTATTATTTTTAATCAGTCACTCTTTTATTTTTCTTTCAGTTTTAAACCTCTATTTTCATGCTTTAAAGCTCTTCTCAGCAAGCATTGGGGAAACATACTGTAATTAAATAAACATAAAGCTGACCCTTGGATAATCCCATAACTCAGACACAAAACCTCTGACTGATGAGAAACTCCCAATAAAATAAGAAAAGCTGTCAACAACTGCCACATTTAGCTCTTCAGGAGCCAGTGACTGGCTGGTCTGGGAGGAAAGTTGAAGCAAAGAGAATTTCACCCTACATGTAAGTCAGAACTGAGTCTCAAACTGGCCTGCAAAACTAACAGGAAGAGCCTGTAAAGCTGTTTCCTCGTGTAAAAAGGCCCTGCCCTTGAGGGCCTAGTATGGTATCTCTGTGAAACTGTCTCATCCCCTAAATCTGCCTTTGCTGTCAGCAAGATATACCTGAAATCACATAGCTTTGTAGGGATCATTCAAACAAGAATAGACACGACTTTAAGGAATTCTAGGCATTGAAAAAAAGTCACTCTTTGTAAGCATGTTTGGAAAACCTTTTAGTTTTAGCTTGCTCTGAAACTCAGGGATTCTAATGAAGAGGCCTAGGCCTTAATAACATCCTTCTCCCTGTCCAGATCAAAAGGTAAAAGGAAAGTATATGGCAATCTTGCCTAAGATCTACCGGCATGGTCACAGATTCACCATTCAAGGCAATACACAAGCCTGCACCAAAGCATACCTGGCTCAATACCTCACCATATTCTCACTGAAAAGCTTCTCTCCTTTCACCTCCTCTCAATTTTCTTTCATCTTTTCTTTCCCACACACTCACTAACTTTCCCGTTTCATTTCTTCACCCCATTCTCCCAAACCTTCTTGTCCCTTTTCCTTTTTTCAATCTAGTTTCTTCACAAGATCCACCTCTGCTGCCCTCCATCAGCCTTTGCCATTCACCTCATCTCATCCCAAAACTTATGTTCTGCGTAGGATATAGAAGAGTTAAGGCAGGTTAGGATTCTGAAGAAGGATTTTACAAGATCATTTCCTTCAACTATTTTTTTCTGGTGTCCGTTTACACAGGGCTTCACTCTGCTCTCCTTCGGGTGACAAGTCATTCTCAAAAGCTGACTTAGCTTGGGATTGTATGGCCCAAGAAAAGAGCCTGCCAACAGGTTTATTCCACTGAGGAAATGACCCATCTGCCAGGATACGTATTCTCCCCATACAATACAGGCATTTTACATATCATGGCTAAAACAGACCTTCCTTTGCTGCAGTCATCTCCATTCCAAATAGTCAGGCATTTGGCACTTCTGTGGCCTTTCAAATCATGGCACATAAGCCCTTTGTCATGAGGGTTACGTAGTTTGACTTATCTCCACAAGCCTGTATCTGCAGAGCTGAGGACACATCTTGACATCCTAGATGAAGTACCCAAAGTAGGTTAACTATCTGCCTTCACTTACAATGCAGCATCTGACAGTGAATGCTTAGCATCTGCTGTTTATCCATTTGAGGCTGTGGTAGTTACTTGCAGATCAGACCAAGGGGTTCAATGCTCAAGAGACTGACAGCTTTTGCTGAGTTGAAAGGCACCGTGAGAACAGGGCCAGAAGAAGGAATTTGTCAGGATCAGTGCAATGTCCACGCATGCCCAAGGCTCCACTCCTGTTCCTACTTAGGGATATCAAAACAGCATCTAAGGGGTCATCCACAGTGAAGGACTAACTGTGCTAAATGACATACAAACATACCGTGGAGGACAGCTGGACACAAAAGGTTGAGTACTGACACAGGTTACACATGGGCAAACAGGAAATAGAAAGCATTGCCTTCTCCAGTTCAGAGACAGGAACTGAAACAGTAGTGGTGATGTGTGAAGGTCACTCAAGAATTGAGCAACAGAAATGAGAACAGAGATTTTTCTTTTTCTGAGTCACAGCTCAGTGCCTCAGTCACAAGACCATCCTTCATCCTTCGCCTTTACCCCAAGGGAAGAAGATGTCATTCCTATTTGCTTACCTAGCAGCAGTCCTATCATCAGGCTGTCCATCTTCCTAAGCGTGCAGGGTACCAGCAAGCACAGTCTGAAGCAAAAGGGGCCCATGAGAGCTTGCCTCCCTGCTGGAGACACATGACACAGCTGATGTGCTTTAGAAAGGCTTCTTGAATCCTGCGGCACCCTCAGATTTCGTGCCTCATGATGTCGATGGAGACAAGGAGAATTCTCAGCCCGATCCCCCTCAGATTAGGTTTCTGAACGTTTCCTTTATGGCATGTGGAGAGAATCCGAAAGAGAGCTCAACAGCACAGATATTTTCCTGGCAAGGGGACGGACCTTTGAAGCTCTCAAGTGGTCCCAGAATAAACTTCATGACTTGGGAATGAACACTATGTGCTGACAACGTCATCAGTTCACGGCTTTAAAGGCAACCTTCAGGGCAGCCTTTCTTGTGCCCACTGCTGCGCTGTGACCCCGCCAGATTTTCTGGAAAGAATGCAAAGGGCTGGGTGGTGGGATGCCTCCGGGGGTGCACACAGCGGTGGGGAGGTCAGCTGGGGTGCTAAGGGGGGGCACTCACCCTGGAGAGGCAGTTGTGGGTTGGAGCCTCCTGGTGGGGTAATCCTGCTGTTTTTAGTGTCTCAAGATGAATTCCTCTCAGGAACCTAGAATGTGGCCACGGGAGTAACGGGGGAGTAGGGAAATGACTGGAGAACAAGAGGGGAGAGGAACTGCAACAAGCACAGTGACTCGGTTTAAACTGGCACGGCACAGCCAGATTATGGAAGGCCTTACAGACATCTACAATAACCTCATAACGGTAATGTAGTAATTCATATTAAGTGATTCTTCATGGAAGACAGCCAAGGATTGAAACAAGAAGAGGGCACTGGTAGGATAGGTGGTTTGGGATGTATGCTGGGTAAAGAGCAGTATGGAGGGAAAAAAAAAAGTTATTCTGATGAAAGCAGATGTGGGGAAAAAAAATCCTGGCTGTCCTGAAATCGAAGACAGAGAAGAACTTCAGCTCATTTCAAGAGAGTTGGGTTTGGCCTTGGAGATCTGCTGTGCTTGTAAGCCTGCAAGAACTGGCTCTGCTCACAGTCTGAGCATGGTGGATGTGGTGTTTTATCTAAACTAATGCCTAAGAGCAAGGTGCATTACCTCAATGAGTGATGAGCTCAAGTTAGCATTTTGCTACCCATCTGCTGTTTCACTGCTGGCTAAAATTCAGTAAGGTATTCTGCAGGAGGCAATTTCTATGTTAAGTACAAAATGATACATGCTATCTTAAAAAATGTGGCAATGGAGAGACTTTATGAGAGTTCATCCACTCTTTTTGGTTTTTATTTCACCTTAAACCTAAATATTGCAGCATGTTCATGACATTCTGCCATGTGCTTCAGTGCTACCTAGAATGTTTTTTTCCTAGGAATTCCTTTGATAGTACAAACTTCCAGTTACATTATGCATCCCATATCCAAAACCTATGAAACTCGAGGGAAGGTTTTGGCTTCAGACAGAAAAGCTGAACAAGCAAGGTTTCCCCTGCTCCTCCCCATGGCACTGTGAAATGTTTCTGAAATACCTTGAAACAAAGCTTTTTGCTGTCTGAGAACAGTCGCCAGCCTGTCCCAGACCAAATTTCATGATCCACACTTCTACTATAATAGAAATTTGGCTTCACAGTCCTACCAGGTCCCAGGCAGAGGCTGTGCAGAAGAAGCAAGAGCAAGAACCAGTGTCTGTTTGCAGGGATGTTCCTGAGCTCGGGACATTTTCTGCTAGTGAGAGAGCAACAGCAGCAATGGGGCACAACTGTATGTCTTCATCAGAGAGCCCCACTCATCTTCTGGCCTTGTCACATGGATCTCCAAGTTCAGGAGCATTTTTTCTTCCTACAAAGGGAAGAGGAGTAAAGGCATTTTTACTGTCTTACTTGTATCTGCCCCCAGTTTCAGGAACAAATCAGAAATTGCCATCAAAGCTGTACGTTAAAAGGTGGTGACAGATGAGCTGGGTAGGTTTTGTAATTGGCAAGAGAGAAAATCCTGGGGTCTCCCCACCTAGATTAGCTTTTATATACTGGCAGACTCTCCCACCTGGTGGAAAGCAGTGTAGGAGAGCATGACAGATGAGCCAAGTGTAACTACAGACAAATACAGACAGGGTCAGTACTGGATCCAGTCTTCTTCAACTTATTCTGTGACCTGGATGAAGGGATGGAGTGCAGCCTTGGCATGTTTGCTGAAGACACAAAACTGAGAGACTGGCCGATACACCAGAAAGCTGTGCTGCCATGCAGAGAGACCTGGACAGGCTGGAGAGACGGGCCAAGAGGAACATTATGAATGCCAACAAAGGCAAATGTGGCAAATGTAAAGTCCTTCGCCTAGGGAGGAATAACCCCAAGCACCAGTACAGGCTGGGGGCTGCCCTGCTGTAAAGCAGCTCTGCAGAGAAGGACCTGGGTGTCCTAGTGGACAAGTTGACCATGAGCCAGCAAACTGCCCTTGTGGCCAAGAAGGCCAATGGTATCCTTGGGTGCGTTTGGAAGAGTGTTAGGAGGTGATCCTGCCCCTCAACTCAACCCTGGCAAGGTCACATCTGGCATATTTTGTCCCCTTCTGGGCTGCCCAGTATAAGAGAGACCTGGAACTACTGAAGTGAGGGTGACAGAGCACTGGAACAGGCTGCCCAGAGAGACTTTAGAGTCTCCTCCTCTGGAGATTTTCAAAACCCACCTGTACATGATCCTGTGCAATGTGCTTTCGGTGAGCCTTCTTGAGCAGGGGGTTGGACTAGATGACCTCCAGAGGTCTCTTCCAACCTCAAACAGTCTGTGATTTTGCAATGCTGTGATGTGGCTGCCTGCCAACGTACCCTAGAGCAGACACAACCTCTGGTGGAGTTTAGTTCCCTGCTTGTTCCCTTCCTCTTTCTTATGCTGTGTCCCCACACTGCAAGGTGATGCACTGCCGCATCACCACGTACTCATGAAAGCCTGTGATGACAGTCCCAGAGCCAAGGAACTCCCACAGTTATTTTAACCACAGTTCAGAGAAGGGGTGGCAGGAAGCTGACAGCTGGAAATCACCACTGGAAAAGGGGCTGTGACAGCTAAGGAGCCTGATCACAGAGGCCAAGCAGGACTACGTATGCAGGGGGGAGAGGATCACATCAAGGGTTCAGTGACTTTGACCACTGGGCCATGAGGTTAGAGTCTCTTGCTATCAGCAGGATGTGATGCCTTAGAAGAAAGGGGATGAGCCCACATCATTCATTCAGGTTATCGTGAGCTAGAGCTAAGGAAAGGGGGGAAGAATCCTCCTGAAAGAAAGCAGAAAGCTTTGCATGAAGCTTTGCAAAGCAGAAGCTCATGTACAAAGTGGGCTTCCCTTCAACTGTCTTGACAAGAAAATTGAAAACTCTCTGAGGTGTGGTGGTGGAGACAGTGAGATCTGAGCCCCCAAGTTTTCATTGTAGTGTGTGAGCTCTTTAGTTGGTTGAGAGAATGGAGAGAAAAGGGAGAGAGTGGGATGGATCCTTGTCAGAGAGTCTGTGGTACAAAACAGGCAGCAAACCGATCAAGAGTTGCACTGAGACAGAGCGTAGCTATGTTTCTTAGCAATCCAGTTGTTATGAAAGAAAAGCCACAGCTCACTGCTTTTCCTTTATAATTAAGTAAGAATTAGGATATTTTTTTTGTGCATTTTTCCCTGTTTATATAAATAAAATATCATTTGCTTTCTTCTGTTGTTGTTTGCAAGCAGGAATGTGCATCTGAGTTTTATTTCAGTGTGTATTTTTACAGCATTTTCTAGATAACCTTTAGTGTCTTACTGTCCTGGTTTCAGTTAGAACAGAATTAATTTTCTTCCTAGTAGCTGGTGGAATGCTGTGTTTTGGCTTAGGATGAGAAGAGTGCTGATAACACCCCGATGTTTTAATTGTTGCAGAGCAGTGCTTATACCAAGCCAAGGACATCTCAGCCTTTTGCTCTGCCCTGCCAACGGGCAGGCTGGGGGTGCAGTAAGAGCTGGGAGGGGACAGACCCAGGACAGGTGACCCGAACTAGCCAAAGGGGTATTCCATACCATCTGACGTCATGCTAAACAATATATAGGGGTGGCTAGCCGGGGGGAGGGGGCCGGACTGCTCGGGGTTAGGCTGGGCATCGGTCAGCGGGTGGTGAGCAATTGCATTGTGCATCACTTGTTTGTACATATTATTAGTAGTAGTATTATTATCATCATTGTATTATTAGTATTATTATTATTATTATTTTCCAGTCTTATTAAACTGTCTTTATCTCAACTCACGGGCTTCACTTTCCATTTCTCTCCCCCGTCCCAGAGAGGGAGGGGGGAGGGTGAGCGAACGGCTGCGTGGTGTTTAGCTGCCGGCCGGGTTAAACCACGACACTTACCGATCACCTCTGGTCTTTGGACAAAAGTTCATAAGCACTGACGTGAAACACCGGGCTTTATGTCTGCTGCTTCTCTTGCTATTTAGGAACAGACAGAGGAGAGCACATACAAATCTCTGGCCATTATAGCAGTCTCTAAAGGAATATAAACCTCTGGCATAGTTAGAGCAAACCCTGAACTCCTTTTAATAACATTTTCTTTGGATCCATTTTAATCTCTCTGCAGGATAAAGGTTAGCTGGGTAGAACGTTAGCTGAAGTCACCTTGCCCTGCACGCTTTTCTCTGAGACAAATATTAACTTGATTCATCTGAAAATCGGGCCCATTATGATTAATAATTTCTCAGACACTTGTGGCACTGACCACATTTATACATAACCAAGTCATTTTCCTCGCAACTGCTGCAATTGCATCAAAATTCACATCCATACAAATGGGGTGGTAACAGGAAGATTGTGAAAGGCAGGATTCTCTGCAACTGGCTGCATATTCAGATATTACGCTCACCATATCACAGTTGCTTGCGAGACTGCCTGATTGCAAAGACACATGGATGATGAGAAAGATCTCCAATCTTACTACAACTTAAACACATAAGAGTCAAAATACTTCAGAGAAAATCTCCCTGCTCAAAACATTAGCCTCTCAGGCCTGCTCACCTGAATGGCTGCAGTAGCATAAACAGACCCTTGCACAACAGCACATAAATTTTGTTTCTGGAGACATAATAATTACAGTAGAGTGTAGAAGACTCCAGACTGAAGCACATGTAGAGATGGGCTGCAGATCACGCTGCCTGTTGAAACACAGGCACATGTGAGTTTCCTTGCATTATAGGTCCCCCCAGAATAGTCACTCCAGATCATTTCAGCAGCCTTGCATAGCAACTGCAGTATCTGCTGCCTTTGCTTTGTTCTCTGCCAGCTCTATTTCTCTTCCGTGCATTATATTGATGGGAGTACATGTGGTTGACTGGCTCACATGACAGCATGACAGGTTTCTGTCCTGCTCTGGGGCACCTGTTCTCCTGAGATGCTCCCCAGGGGATCACTGCTGATGCTCACCAGCTGTGCCTGGTATGGGGGGTCACAGGGGAGAGAGAGGCTGCACTGTTGCAGAGAAAGCACAGGGCAAAAGCTGCCTGCTGAGAGGGCACAAGCTGGGAGCTGACTGCCCGAGTTTTTCTTCCCTTGATGAGCAAGATCTGGCAAGTCTGCTGTGTTAGCATCTATCCACTGTATAAACCAAGAAATCTGTCTGGGGTCTCCTAGAGCCCTGCATCCCGCTGGTAGCTGTGTATTGCCCTGGCCATGGCCACAATACTGATGGTTCTTACACTCCTCCTTACCACTGCTGTGCTGTTGCTGCGGTGATCTACAACCGTGAGAGCAATGGATGGCACAAGCAGAGAACTAAGAGATACCAAAGGGCAGTGGCTTGCAGGGCGGCACCTGAGCTGTGGGCTTCAGCTGGCAAGAAGAGAGAAGTGAGGGCTAGGAGTGAGCTTGAGAGAGGCAGGCTAAAAGGGAAGTGGAAAGATAAACAAGGAGGAAAGGGTAGCAGAGACAACAGCTTTGGGTTAGGCAGGGAGTAGGAATTGGGTAGATAATCTGTTCTACCACAGACTTTCTGAGCAGCTTTAGGCAAGGCACTTTGTCAGCTTTAACATCAGTTCTTCTGTAAAAAGTTTCGGTGAGAGGAACTGTCACAAAATGAAATGAGGAGCATAAATACAGAATGGCAAACACCTTGTAAGCGATAAAAGAGGACGAACAACACCCAGAAAAAAAGGCAGCTTTCATCTGAACGGCCTCAACTAAGTCCCAGCTCATGGGGGAAAGCAAATGGGAACAGACCAGGAGAGTTAGGGCTGTTTCTCTCTGCCTCCAAGACTGGTCTCTAAGAGGATCTTTTGGCTCATCTGTTGGCACCAGTACTGCAGGGCTGTATCCCCAGTTTGCAGGTGTGGTGTCATCCTGTGCTCCTCAGTGCTAGGGATGGATAAGGGCCTTCTGCTGTAACAGTATTTGCCTTTTCCTGCCGTCACTCCCTCCCCACCAAGTCTCCCAGTGAACCACCAGTTTGCAGCTGAGCAGTACTGGTGAGGCTGAAAGCATAGACTTAAGTCTAGGTAAAGTGAGGACCTTTTGGTTATGGATGCCACCAAACTGATTCGTGGTTCAGCAAATATAGCTGTAGAAAATTCTGGGTCACTGCGTGCCATTACAGGCAGCCACAGTACAAACTGCCTTTCACTTAAGTGAATTCTTCTCAAAGCACGTTGGGCTCCTTTCCTCACTTCTACCATTAATGACTGTTCCCAAACCTAATTGCTCAGATGGCTAGCAGCTTTCTTCTAATTTCCAAGCTAAATCTCTTTATGGTCAGTTCATACCCGTTTGTTCTTGGGATAAACTCTTCCTTCACCTTTAATGATTTCCTCTCTTCTGATCTTTACACCCTGATACACTTACAGAGAGGAAACACAGCCTTTCTCATCCGTCATTTTGCTGGCTGAAAAAGCCACTCTCTCCTCATCTCTCCACGTAGGCTAGGAGTCGCCGTGTTCCCGGTATCATCTGCTAGCCCTTTTCTTCACCTGTTCCCACGGGAATACGTATTTCTAGTAAGTAGGTGACAAGAAGTGCACATCATTTTTTTTCAGTTCAGCTGTCTCCTGAGCCCTGTATAACACTATTCATTCTTCCCTCTCTCTCTGGATACGTTGTAGGGTACTATTTGTCTTTTCACATTTGTAACATGTTGGGGCTCACAGTCATCCTGTGATGACAATATAACATATTACTTGTGCAAGCTTTTGTGCTTCTCTGGCATTTCCAGCTGCCGAGCCATCACAGTGTTGTTGTTATGGATGCTGATGTATGTCTGCATATTAAAGCTAATACACTAGCAAAGCCAGTCTCTGATTTCCATTCTTCCAACCTGATGCTTTCCTTCTCTGTACAACCTACCTCTGTCTCTGCATCAGCCAGTTTTTTATCTGCCTTCTAATTTTTTCATAACTTCTATTTTAGCCATTAATTTTGCATACGGTACCGTGTCAAATACCTTACTGTAGTCTGGGGCAGACAAGATCTCTATCGTTTTCCCTGTCCAAAATAGTTGCCTTATCAGAGAAAGATATCAAGTTATTCTGGCATGCTCTGCCTTCAACAAACTAATATTGCACTGTATCACGTTGTTGCTCATTTGCTTCCATATTTTTATTATTCTTTCCTACAGATTGGCTGCAAGGCTGTACGCACTGTGGAGGTCAGAAGAGTGGGCCTGCAGTTCCCTAGATTACACTCTTCCTTTTCTTAGAGATAACAGAAGTACTGCATCTGTTATTCTGCAGTCAGACAGTGCCACCACCAACTTGATAGATTAATTAAAAATCCGCCCTAGAAGACTTGCCGTTTCATATGCCAGCTATCTCAATATTCTGAGATATTCTGGTCCCCGGGACTGGAGCTGATCGAGATGCTTACGTTCGAGTTTCATCTCGAATGCAGGCATTTCCTTTTCTATGCATACAGTGTTTGTCCTGCGTTCTCCATTGTCACAGTTACTGAAAACTGAACTATTACTCCGTTTTATTCCTGCTGTCCTTGGGTCACACCTGTGATCTTCTCATCACTTTCCCCAAACACGTGTAGGTCCCCTCCATATCACATCGCAAAGGAGTTGGTTGTTGTTTCTTTTTCTTTCCTTCTCAAGGTCTGTCTCAGGTTGGCCTTTGTTCATTCTTAATTATTCCTTACAGTTTTAGCCCCCTTGTCCCCCACCCCACAGCAATCACCCCAGTGACCAGCTGCTTTCTTCTGGTGGATCTGTGCTTTCTGTGCTCACCTCACTCTCCTCTCCACTTACCATCGACAAAAATCAGTCTGGAACCAGTATAAAAGAGATGTCACAGGGGCTCGCGTGGGCTTAACAGTAGTCACGTTTTAGACTACTTAAAATTAAACTTGTGCAAGCAGTGTGTGAAGATATGCCCTAAATCCTTCACAGAGATTTAAATGAAGGCACTTTGTGCCCACGACCCAGTTGCTCTGGGTCAGGGAGAAAGAAGAATTTTCTCTCCTTGCCTGTTCTACATGTTCACTTATTTTGTAGATTGTCTCTTTTGTATTTTTAGAAGTGGATGTTGCTAAGGCAACCAAACTAGCTGAACATTTTGTTTCCCTAAGAACAATACATGTTTAAATATTCAGGCAATTTTCCATTGTTCGGCAGGAATGGTGAGATCAGTCAGATTATCCAGACCAGATGAGGGAAGTTTAGGTTGGCTTTCTATTATATTTAAAAGCCTTCAGCGTACTGACAGCCATTCAGCAGCTCTGTCCAAGGGAGGAAAATGTACAGCAGACACACAGCAAACCCTCCATAAATGGGAGAAATGTACTTTTATTCTCTTCTGTTACACTCCCTACAATAAATCAAAGCATGTATGTCCTTCCAGGTAGCTGAGCTATGCTCACTCCTGTGTTGAGCCTCACACAAGGCCTGCTCGTGCTCTGAAAGCACAGCATCAAATAATGATACTATCATCCAGCTTAGAAAGGGCAAATAAAACAGCTGTCTGATTTATCAGATCCTTCCCTCTTGCTCAGCCCACGGCTTTCAGGCACACGTTTCAAGCATCCGGAAAAGATTTTGAGTATTCCTGCAGAGCCAGCTGTTTGCTGGTATCCCCAAACGGGTCTGGCGATGGGATCCTGCAAAGGACTCTGTAAGAAGCAGCCTGATACTAAGGGCTGATACTAAGGGAAGACAAGGCAGGAATACAGGGCTGAAGCTCTGAAGCTACTACTGTCATCACTGGCACAGATGCTGCGCAGTGGAGCGAGCACTCCTCCACCGAGTGACACACAGCACATGCCTGCCTGACTAGTGTTACTATGGGATGGAGCTATTTATCCTTCCCAACTCATCTAGCTCCTGAAGCCTGCAACTCCTTCCTCCTAATTACCTTTTCTGGAGATGTGAGCAATACACCATTAACACTGGATGGCAAGTAATCAATTTGAAAAGAGAGTGAGCCTTAGAAACTTCTTTGTTTTTCATTATTTGACAGCTTTCTGTGTGTATTTCTGCTCTTCTCTGTCTTTCTCTTTTTAAAAGTGAGGCACATCACCAAGAGCATTCATATACTTCAGCTGAATAGCTAATCTCTGCCCAGAGGGCCATGCTGTTCAAAGAGCAGTGACAAGGCCTCCTAGCACATCTAGGCCAGGTCCAAGCCAACCAAACAGCGTTGAGAAGCATCCTAGGATTTCCAGAGATACTAGGTTGAAATGGCAGAGTCAGCAGGGAGAATTAGCTTTCAGGAAACCAGCTGGTTCCTAGGATGATGGACAGCTAGGCAGTCTGAATAACAAGGCAAGTCAATGAATCATGGGTTTGTCTGACATAGCCATATGAGCCATGAAAGAGCCATATGAGCCATCTAAGTCCTAGCCCCAACACAAGCTCATCTGTTTGGTTCTTTTCCATCCCATTATTTTTCCTGCAAGACGAGAACTGGTGGATTAGAGGTGGCCTAGGGTGGGTACACATCGCATCACAGATAACTAAACCACTCCTCTGGAAGGACAGCTGCCAAAAATGGCAAGTATCATTTGGGATGATTTCCATCACCTCTCTCCTTCGCAGCACTCTCTCCCTGCAGAGCAGACTGCCCATGACCAGTCTCCTCAAGCCTGGGGCCTGGCCAAGCTGTCGGACTAGGAGGAAGGTCCAAAGCAGGGCGGCTCATGGGTGAGAATGCTCTCAAGTCACAGACAGGGGTCTAGCAGATGCTTAAACCTGGAGGAATGGCAAGAAGAAATCAGGCAGAAAAGGGTTACTCAGAGGTCAAGAAATGGGGCAGGCTAGTCCACTCTGAGCTCCCAGTAAGAGGAGGCTGTCGAGAGTCCTGATGCATTGCTGCAAAACATCTGACTGCAGAACAGGTGACTGTTTCAACTTTTGCCTGTGGTCTACTGAAATCTCTGCACAACCAGGAGCACCTGAGCATCACCTTCCAACAAGGAAGCCCAGGCAGCAAAATCTAGGGAGTGAAGGAAGCAAGGAAGGAGTGGAAAATGTGGACTGGAGTTGATTGGGAGATGGTAACAAAGGGATGAGAAGAGGGGAAACATGAGGTGTGCCTATCCTCAGAGCATCAGCAGACAACAAAGCCTTCGTTTCATCATTACTGACTCTTCAAATGTCAGTGTCTCTGCTCCTGCCAGGTGGTACCTATAAATCATTCAGTCACCCAGCTGTATCACGTGCCCAGAAAGTGAAGACTGAGCTAAACCGGATCAAAACCCAAAGGGGATTACTTTAATTTAAGACAGAGCACCTATTGTGTGAAGAATAAGCTAATGTGGTGGTGTGCTTTTTTTTTGTTGTTGTTTTTTTGTGTCAACATGGACACCCTCAGGAGAAAGAAAAAGGAAGGTCCCCCAGGAGTACTGTCGGATCAGAGCCAACACTGGTGCAACTGCAGCACTGGCTGTGCCAGCTGCCTGCAGCGATCTCCCTGGGGCAGCAGCGTGGAGCCCAGGGATGTGGCAGTCCTGTTTATTGCACGTCGCACAAAACCTGCCCTAAGCCAGGCTTATTTTGAAGACTGGGCATTGCTGCTGACATTACTCATAGCAAGTTGAGCAGTTCACTTTCACTCCATCTGTCTCAGTTTGTTCACCTGTGAAGCAGAGCCTGATGGTGGCTCTGCAACGTGTGCCTGCTCTTCTGGCCCTGGCTTCCCCGCCTGCTCAGCTCCTGCACAGCAGTCTGCAGGTGGGTCTTTTGCTGTGGGAGATCATGGCTGTGTGAATATGTGAGCAGTCAGTGCTGCTGTGACTATTAGAGACAGCAGCAGTGGCTGATACAACCTCTCCAACACGGAGATTACGGCCCGGAGAAGGCAGATGGTGCAGACACGCGAGGGTTACGCCGAGCGCCTTCCAATCCTATTTGCATTCATGTATGTGCTCTCACTGCAAAGTGGCTTACCCCTACCTTTCCGTTAGCCAGGTAAATTCCCCTCTCACAATATGACACAAAAATCTCTGAACAGTCCTCTTATGAGGATTCCCCAGCGTACTTGCCCCATGACAAGGCTCTGTGGTATCTGCATGTGACTGCGAAGGCTCTGTCAAACCTTGGAGAACAACCTTGGTCATGCACAGCAAAAAGGACGCTTTCCATAAGGCAGCAACCAGAAATTGTATTGGGAACAGATATTGCTCTGCACTGAGCAGTGAGCTCCCAAATGATCTTTACTGCCAGTTTGCTGAGGACAGCAGCTTTCTATTCGGTTGATATAAGGAACATAACCATGAGCTTAGGGGGTTGTATGGGTGAGATTACTTCTCTTTCTGTACACCTCTGCTCACAATTGCTGTTCTTAATGAGCATTTAGGGAACAGGAGGAAGGGAAATAGTAGAAGAAGGGATGAAACAGCCAGGCTTGTAGCTGTCAGGCTTGTGAAGCAGCTAACTGGACTTTCTTTCCGTACGGTACTTTGACTTTTGCAAGGCAAATGCAGAAGTTAAAAATAAAGCTGTGACCTTAATTATTCCTGCCAGCAGAGCAAACTATCTGCAAATGTAAGCCACCAAAAAATGACATTATAAAAAAAAAAAAAAAAAAAGGTGGAAAACCAAACAGGAATGAGGTTTTCAAAACTGAACGAAGGTGGAGGTTTGGATTGTGCTCTGAATTTCACTTGCTCCTCAGCGCATGGCCATCCTCCCGATTTCGGCGCTGTGAGTAAGACACATTACATAACTCTGCAAAATGCCAGAGATGTGGGGGAACGAATCCTGTAGGGGCTCAGGTATTAGACTGGGACTTTGAAAATATTGCCATGAATTTTCATCGCAAATCCACTGAGTCACAGAAATGTTACGGATTATTCACACCGTGGGAGGAGACAAGGAAACCCAGATCTGGAAGGAGACCCTTCGTGTGAGCCAGCTTCTGCTTCAGGCAAAGGCGGCCTCTGTGCAAGCAGCCTAAATGTTCTTCTGACCACTGCACACCGAGATCAGATGTTTTCGCACACTCACACATTCCTCTATCCTAGGTGCATGTGTACCAGATTCCTTTGGTATTGCCCCAAAATATTCAACCAGCTTGGCCCTCCGAGAGCTTTTCCATCCTGCAGTGATGCAAAGAGCTGGCAGCAAATTTATCCTCACGTTGGCCAAGCAGTTGGGAAAGGCCTAACAGCGGGCCCACAGCTGAGAGCACAGAGAGAAAGAGAGGAAGATCTCCATCCACAAGGGGATCTCCACAGAGAGTTGAACAAGCAGCCCTTTGCTTTGATTTCAGAGAGACAATGATCTTCTCTTCAAAATGAAAGCTCCGAGCTCAGCTGCCACAACACCGTTTTTGGAATCAAATTACTGGAAAGGTCAAAGTCATTAACATGCGCTTTAGGAAGAGGGAAAATACCAGGCAAAACCTGCAAGCTTCCTGGGCTGAAAGATGCCCCCTGGACTTGCAGATGCTATTATTTGCTTCGTTTCACTGTAGGCAGAAGGGTGTCCTCTCACCGAGGGAGCAGAAAAGGAGGTCGTTCTATTTGGAGGTCTCTCAAAAATGTGCACAGCAGGAGGAGCCTCTCCTGACTTTGTAGAATTTGAGAAGCACAAAATGGTGTTAGAGGCAGCGAACGAACAGATGATGTCCTTCTTACCTGGCCTGGCCCTAACTTGTACAGTACCTGCAGGGCCCCTTTAGCACGCTGTGTTTTTGGGGCTGGTTGTGTACATTCAAATGTACAGATTAATTCTTGCTCCCACATCCTCCAGGAGAGAGTGAATACCGAGTTGTTGTTAGGGTGAGACCTTCGAAGAGAATTCTGCTCGAGCCCTGATCACATGGACTGGGGCATAAGCATAATAATTGATTACGCTACAGTTCTTCTTCAGTGCACAAGTGCTGATAAATAATAGAAGAAAGAGCAGACAAAGGCTTCCGCAATGCCTGAGCTACAGCTTTGTCTTTGTTGTTTACCAGACACCTTTGTGAGGCCACCTGAAGACACTCAGTACCTCAGCTGTGTATTAATCATCCAGGTATCTGGCAGATCAGGGCAACATATTTCCCTTCTGAGAGCATTCAAATGAAAAGCTAAATCATCTATCAAGAAATAGTATTGAATTCCTTTGACGGGCTGTATTTTGGGTGCTTTGTGCACCATTTGCCTTCGCTGAGCTGGAACTCACTAACTAAAAGCCAACCCTACAAGCTCCAAAATATGGCTAACAACACTGAGCCCACAACAGAGTCAAGCTCTGCCCCAGTTTTGAAAGTTTAACAAGATAAACAGCATATAGTCACAGGCTTCTCTCCCACCAGTGCGTTCACCAGCTCCTCCCATGTAACTAGGCTGCCTCTACATTTCATACTCATGGACCTCTCGTATTTGTCATGCGTACTTCTGGGTGGATAATAGGACTCACCTTGATGTGACAGTGTCAACCTCCCTAATGTAATCTGTCCCATGAAAAATCATCCTTTTAATCCTTCAGAATGTCATGTGTATTAGCTGCAGCCCTTCTGGTCTGAATCCTCTACAGTGGATTCAATTTCATGCAAGTCCTAGCAAGATGGACCGTCCTTGGCTAGGAATTCATATCCTCCTACAGCCTCTGTTTTTCAGAGACAAGGAACCCCTGCTTTTCCCATAGGATCCACCTTTAAACCTATATAATCCATAGGTTTGCCTTCCCAGACCAGGGAGGTTTGCTCTGGCTTTCACTGGTTAAACACCTTGGGCTGCCTTGCCCTGTGTCTCATTTTGTATTTGCACACCCTTCTGTGCAGCACTGCATGTTCACACTCAGCGTTCACCTTCACTTGCAGCATTTGAGCTTTTGCACTGGCTTTTTCCTTATCCAGTTCCCCTTGACCCACAAGAACCTACCACCTGAGTGCAATGAGCCATTCAGTTTGGCTCAGGCTCAGGTTGTTAGCCGCTGTATTCAAACCCGCTGGTCTCCCAGTGCTTTTCCATTCCTTCCCCTGGGCCACATATTCTTCGTCTGCTACCTACTCACTCCTCCGACCTCAGAAATGACCCCTCACTACCACGCTGTATACCAGCTTTAAATCCACCTGGAATGCAGCCCGATGGGCAGGCATTATTTCTAGTATTTCCATGGAGACACCCAGACCAGCTTCCAGCTACACAAAAAAAAACAAACAAACAAACAAAAAATGTATCTGCGGGGTGCTGCAGGGCTGAGGACCTGGCAAATGATTGCACAAGCCCTACGGCCTCACTTGAGTGGGCGCTCCTTTGCAGAGGACACGCTCCAGTACAGCTTGGCACTCTTGTATTTGCTGGTCTAGCTCAATCTGACCAAGGTCATGCGACAGCAAAAACGTACCCTTCATGCAGGATACCCGTGAGAGCTCAGCCTTGCTGCATGCTTTGCTTGCTCCTGGTTACAGCTGCCACGTGGTTATTCTCACACTCGTCACAGATCACTGTGACACAGACTGACTTTTTTTTTGTGTGTGGATACATTTGGCTTTTATTACTGCTTTGCATTGTATTGTGTTGGCTACAACACTGTCACTGCGATCAAGTATTTCGGTTCACAGCAGAATAAATGTTTGACAATATGAATAATTACCCTAATTTACCCTATCAACCCTGTACACAAAACTTTAAGGTTCTTGCAAGCACCCCCGCTGGAGAAAAGATAGAGCAGAAACAAAACATTAGGGAAGATTTTCCTCTGTAGTCAGGAAAAGCAATTCAGGAAGGTTGTCTAGAGGTTGCATTTAGTTTGCCTTTAATGTTTTTGAAGGAGAGAGCGTTTTAAACCTTCAGAAGTGGGTAGCCACCTCAGGACAGTGACTCCTTGACTCTGCTCTCTCTGGTGGAGATCCCTGTGTGGGCCAGCATGAAATAGCTGTGGTCCCGACCGTGCTCTCACCTTTGCCTGTTACCCAAGATTTCTTTGGCAGCTGGGCACTTTTGGGGGCATGAGGGCAGTGAAAGGACTGTGCTCACCTGACAATGTGGATAGGGCTTGTCTTTGTGCAGAAATGTAGGAGATGTAGTGAAAGCAGGAGTGCTCTGCTCCTCTTTCCTCTGTGGGGACTCAGGCATCCAGCACCTCCAGGCAGAATTCCCTCAAGGGATGGGCAGGGCTCAGAAATCAAAGAACTGGCTCCTGGCCAGCACTCGGTCCTTCATCTGTTGTAAAAGCAAACTCCTAAGATGCCCTATATGTGAAATGAGCTACAGACAAGTTTGGTTCTACCTCAGAGGGTATTAGAGTTAATAGCTTAATGTTCTCGCAGCAGGGAGAAAAAAAAAAAAGCTATGCAGGCATTTTGAGCAGCCTCAGTACTGGGCTGTGTGTTTCTGGTTGTTAGGGAGAGGAGTAGGATCCCATTTTGTATGCAGATTTCAGTGCTGAGGTCTAACATCTCATGATGCTGGGGCAACAGATATCTGGCCATTCCTTCTGCAGTGATCATCAGGCGACCTTGAGATTTACCCAACTGGGGCAGTACGGTTTCTATAAATATCCCATTTTCCAGGACTGTGTTTTCAGCTGCATCAGAGAAAATCCTAGTGAAGAATCAATTTGGTTGGGCTCTCCCTCCCACTGGCCCTTAGTCTGGCTTGTAAAAAAAGCCTCAGAGATTTCTCTTTTAGCACTGACCTTCTGAGCAATCTAATGATGAAGATAGGAAGAGGCTGCAACCAGACTGAGAAAAAAGAAAAGCCTTTTGCTAGGAGGGAAATGTGTGAGTAATATACACATTGTTGGCCAGTGGCCAAATCACTCTAGTAACGGCTGTTAGCTCCTCTCACCAAGAAAATGATCAGATGCGAAGGAGAAGCTGCAGTCAGGCGTCAGAAATGCTGAGTCGCAAGGGGAGAGTGCCGCATCCGATGGAAATTTACCCAGGAGCCGGCGACCTTCACACGCTGCTGGGGACAAGGAACGGGGGCTTGCAGGGATATCCTGCTCTCACTCACACACAGCTGTACCACCTCCGTGTCACCGCCCAGGTAGAGCACAGCCTGAAAAAGGAGGCCAGGAGCTGAGCTGAGGAGCTGTGCAAGCTCCAGCACAGAGCGGGGTGGTGCTTACACAGCGTGCGAGGATGGCTGTCCCCACAGCATCGCCTGATTACTTGCCTCAGGTGACTACTTGCTGCTCATCTGGCCACTCCCCTGCTGCACTGGACACACAGTCTAGAAATGAGGCAGCTGGGTCCAGGGGACTCGTGCCTGGGGCTACCCCGTCTGGAGAAGGCAGGCAGCAAGTTGACTTCACAGCTCCCTGGTTTTAGGGCTTCCCTAGGGGAAGCTTCAGGGTAGCCATTTTCTCCATGTTTCAGACACTTATGGTAAGCACGGATCAGAATTACTCTGGCTTCACCCTTCTCAGAGGGGTCTGAGGTTTGGGAAATCACCAGCACATCTCCCTTCCTCCTCACCCCAAGCACTGGAACATGGTCGATGGCTTCGCCTGCAAGATTGCATCCTCTCCATGACAGACAGTGGGGAATGGAGGAGGATGTGTAATTATGCCAGAGGACAAAGGATATAAGGCAGTAATTGGGAGCTGGAGCTTAAAATACAGGGCAACTACTTGCATTGAGTTGCAAGATGAAAAAATAGGGAGAAAGAGGCAGTTGGTGATGCAATGATGGAGATGCTGGCTAGATGGTGCTAGCACATACTCCTGTGCACTTGTCAGGGACTAATACAACATTATTACTTATTTTCCTTTAGACAGAGGTTTCGTTTCCATTGCAAAAGCCTGAGAAACTACTGCTGGTTGATGGTACTGCTGACAGAGAACTGGCAGTCCCCAGGGAAGTTCTTGTCCCTTTCAAAAATTAAGGGCTTCTGCAATATAGGAAGGATAATGCACTCTCTGCAGCGTGCTGAATGATAAGCAGATGACTTACTCAATCCAGTACTCCCATGTGGGCTAAACATAACACAAAAAATGGTATCTGCCTCACATCACCCTTGAAATCACCCCTTCTTGCACAGCACTGCAGGGACTTGTCCTTAATCCTCTGGACCATACTGGATTAAACTCTCCTGGTTGCAGTAATAGAGCCAGCGGCAGTCACCAAGGCAACTGCAGGCTCCTCGGCCCCTAAAAGGAGCACGTCTACGTGGCGAGGTGAAGATCTTGGCCCAAGCACACCCAGCCCTATGATCCACGCACCTTCCTTTTGTACATTGTGCTTTTAGTTTGACCTCAACCTGCCCATGGATCTGTCCTTGAGAAGATCCAGGTCCAGGTGGGAGAGATCCTGTGCCTGCAGTGGTGGAAACCAAAGTGCTTCTGGGACACCTGCTGGGGCTTGACCCACCAGGCTGTGTAAAGCACGCTAGGATGATACTCAAACTCCAAAGCTTGGGTTCCATGCCCTCTAGTCTTCTTACTGAATATCTGTGTGTGAGCGATATAGATGGAGGTAAATTAGATCTTGGAAGTAGGCACAGACCTAAACTGAACTCCCTATGAAGCTGTGCCTTACAGAGAGCCCAGTCACCACTAGAGGGAACAGAAGGCCACATTGAATGACAAAATTATAAGATCGCTCTCTAAAATAAATGCAGTCAACTGGAAAATACCAGCAGGCATTCTCCATTAAAACTAGAAAAAAAATGAACCTGAAATACAGACACCTCCTAATCTGCTGGAAGGAGAAAGCAGAAACCGGCAATGCGGGAATTTCAAACCTCCTTCTTCCAAGCTCCATCACCAACCCTTCCATATAAGCAGTGGAATAGAAGTGACACCTTTGTATCTAAATATCCCCGAGGCTGTTGACAGGAGGCCGGTGTCAGTGGAGAACTAGGCCAATGAAGGCTAATTAGTGCTGTGGAGGAGCACAACACTGCAGTGCCAACATGTTCCCACCAAGATCTGGGCTCCCAAGAAGTTAGGCAAAGCTATAACCTGAGACAGTGTCTGTTTGGGCGAGGAGAAGATACCACCTTTTCCATTTGTAGCGAAAACATCCTACAAGCATCCCAAGCCCTCTTCCATAACGTACTGCATGTGGAAGCAGAACCAGCTGCTCTGCAGATGTGCAGCAGGCTGCATTTTTGGGTCCAGGCTTACCATGCACAACAGTGGGGAAAAAGGCACCCAACTAATGAGCTAGAAAGCAGAAGTAAAAATTTGCCCAAGGCACTAGAAATAACCTCAACTTCAGCAGATGGTTATCCAGCACTGAGGCGAGCAGGAGCAAACGATGAGACCAAACAGCACAAATCCCTGCGAGTCCACGCCTGTCCTTAGCATCACCAAGAAGCGGGCTTCACCAGCCTCTGCTGCTGGCTGCCCCTTCAGGGTACTGGGACACAGCAGGGCACCTTCCTGGGACGCTTCACAGCAGCCCTCCTGCTGGCTGATGGCCGGCATCCCAGAGGCTTAAGTGAACTACGGGGGCAGAGCGGTCCTTTGCACTTGGTAATTCTCCCTAAAGGTCAAGGTTGGCTGGATAGAGCTGTGGGAAGAAACTGCACTCCTACTGTCTCTGCTGCCAATCATTTTAATGTATCCTTCAGTCTTGAGGGCTGTCCCTTTCCTGGGTGATGGGCTTATGCATCTTTATCCTTCAATACACTGTGTCACACCAATTGCTCTGACTTCAACAGATTCACTCCTGATTTACCCTGCTAAAATCAAAAGGAGAGGTAGGCCTCTGTGTTACTGTTCCTAGGAATGAATGCTGAAAGTCTCTTTTGATCTGTGCAACAGCTACAGAGCAATCTGTATTAGAAACTGGCCCATTACTGCCCTTTGTCCATATGACTCATCTTGATCCTATTGTTGTCAGCCATTAATGTAATTCCTAAGAAATCTTTTTTATTTTTTGTTTTTTAGTTTCTGGCTGCCAGCTTTAGTTTCACCTCCTTCTTATGCACAAGTTTTCCTCCAATTTCTGCAGGTGCTACCCCGCCTGGCACAGAGTGAACCTCTTCCCCTCGCTCACACAGGAGAATCAGGGCAGCCCTGTGCGGTGGGTACTGAACACCGCCAGTCATTCTCCAGTGAGAAACGGGGTGCAGGGGCCCCCACCTGAGAAGAAACAGCCCCAAAGCCAGCTAATGGGACGGTTCTTTTCTGAACCCTCTCCTCCCCTGGAAGAAGAGGGAAACTTTAGGTTAAATGTGACTGCGGTCACTGTGGCTGCACGGCACAGAAGTCAATGGAACAGCACGGTGTCAATCCAGTCCAGTCCCCGTGATGGCACTTATGGCACTCTTTAGCTGCCCTTTCTCTTTACCCCAACCCTCACACACAGTCCCATGACTTCTGTTGCCTGCCAAGCCCAGCTTAGTTCTGCTTTCAGCTCCTAACTCACTGATCCACTCACACATACACACACACGTATTATCAACACCTGCACTCGTGGCCTGTCTTTCCTACTCCCTCCTCACCCCAAGATGCGAGTTGCCCACAGCCACGGGGCAGGCACAGATGCACAGAGGCTGACTCAGTGCAAGGCTGCATGTTGCAGCCCACCCTGTGTTTCCGAGCAATCCTCCCAGGCCATCTTCACCTCAGAGGTCAGCTGTGAGTAAGAATGATGTGTCAGACGAGAATGCAAAACTCCTTTGCCAGTGACAAGGAGGGCTCAGGATCTCGTTCAACCTAATGTTGCTGGTGAGACAGGCTGATGCCACGCAGCACAGTACTGGGAAAAATTCAGAAATCAAGGAAATGCCGACTTGCAGTTTCAGGCTTTCTGTGAGGAGAGAATGACCATTTGCCTCCACGTGGATCCCAGTTCAGCCCTGGAATCTGAATCCTGAAAAACCAGCAGTTGGGTTTTTCCCTAATCTTTTCTGAGAGGCGCTTCAGGACTTTTCCATGCTGCCCAATGAAGAACATTGTTGCCTCATCCCATACAGCTCGAGAGTCTCTTATCAACTGTGTGGCTGTGATCCACTCTTGACTTGGTCACCACAGGTACACCATTTCTAAAATGAGATGTACTTTCACTACAAGAACAGATCCTTCTGTATAGAAGCATATTCGCAGCTCAGAAAAATCTGGCCCATTCAGACTTCAGCTACTCACCATTTCTAGCAGGTAAGGTTTTGTGATCCTTTCACCCAAAGTATGTCAACTGGGAGCTTGGACCTTTATTTCTGTGAGGCCAGGGCTAATTTCAAGGGCATTTCACCCCATTGGAAACCAAAAGCACTGCATATACTCTGTGCACATAGGTCTTACTGTCTCATTCAGGAAAATGCTGTCTCTGTGGGATGACCATGAACTGACAAGACATCTGTGTGCATGCAAAACCACCATATCTAGGCCCTAATTTTTCTGAAAATGTTTGGCTCTGAGAGCTATGCACATTAAGCAGTTCACCTTCCCTTCCCTGTGGTAGAAAATAGGCTGAATCAAGAGAAGAATTACAAATGGGACTTGGAAAAATGTGTAATTCTTCAGAACAATTTGGGCAACAGCATGATATAGTAGCTGCACACTTTTCCATGTGTTTGTATCTCACCGTCTTCATGAGAAGTTTGCCACTGTCCTACAAACAAGAAATGGCTGAAGCATTTGAGGTATGAGAAGGCCAAAAGTAGCATGAACTGTCTCACAAGCCAGCTCTCTAGTTGGTAAGCCAATTCTCTTTCCCTGAAGCCATTCTGATGCCAAGATGATATTGCCATACCTTTGGCAGGGAATCACACTCCAAGAAAGGAGGGGGAAACTGAAACAGTGAAACCACGCTTCACCTTACAATAATAACCATCTTCACATAGGCAAGCCTGCAGGGACATGGGGAGCCCGTGCCTTATACGGAGAGAAACTTGCCATATGCCCAAGGGTCTCAAGGCATAGTGGTCCATTTTAGCATCTGAACTGTATATGATCACTGATAGTCCCTAATTTTCAAGGTAAATATATATGGTATTTATTAAATAAGTAACTGCTTGCAATCCTGTTACCTCATGAGCGTATCTTTACCTACAATGAGATGAAAGTAGAGGTTGCTGTCTCTTTGAAAGCTCCAGTGAGAAGTGCTTCTATTAGACAACCTTCCTCTCACTCTGGTGTTACAAAAACAGTGCTGCTGTGGGTTGCATGATCACCATCAGTGGACCTCAGCAAACTAGGAGACAGCTCAAGCATTGCTGACCAGTGATTAAGCATTAACAGGAATCCAGCAAAAGTACAGCAAAAGAGGACATCAGGGAGCAAGGAAAAGAGCTGCAAAGCTCCAGTCAGGGAGAGAAAAATGTTACATCTACACAGCAAGGCTGTTCCCCTTCCTACTCTCAGCAAATCTTGCCACTTCTGCAAGAGTTCTCTTTGCAAACAGTCAATAGGGGTGAGGTTTAGACAAGGGGAAAAACAAACTTCTTGAGCATGAAATGCAGAATGCGAAAGACAAAACCAGCCTGAATAGTCTAGCAATCCATTAACATAAGGTTACGTGACCCATATTTTCCATGTTTCTAAAACACATCCAAAGTAGCTAACATCTCGTATGTGGCGGGTGTCCAGAGAAAGCCAAGCCAAAGCAAGACCGGGCAGTCCTCCAGCGGAGTGGTTTAGCTTCAAAAGCTGAAGTGCACTTAAAAACTTTAAGGGGGAACAAGAGGCCATCTTTAGATGCTGTTTCGCCAACTGTACATGGATTCCCAACCTGAGGAGAAGTTCCTCTCTCTGGATTAATGCTCTACCTTTGTGCTATAGTTTAGCACACCTGAATGGCCCTACCTAAGCAATTTGTTCTACAAATTAGCACAGCTGACATTGCCATTTCTAATATACTCTCTGCTCTGTATCCAGGGAAAATTTCTCCCAGCACAGAAACACACCTATTTATTTAGCCGCAAACCAGGGCTCAAAGTGGGGAGGAATGGTTTTACAAATGAAGAGTGATGGAGAAATTCTGCGTATGGCAGAACATAACCAGCCTCCAGTAACAAGTGCCACAGAAATGCATGGATAAGTAATTGTATGTTTAGAAGAAGGCTGTGTCAGCCTCTACTATTGGGGAAAATAGCATAGCAAGGAGCTCATTTTTTGTCCCATCTAAAACTACAGTTTCCACCAGCACCAGAGTAACTAAGATAATGCCGCTGACAAAATGGTACTTGCAGTGTAACACTCACAGTATTGGCTGCATCCCTTGCAAATTTTCCATCCATGTTCTTACTCCAGTCACTGATGTTTTTCTTGGGTAGAGGTAACTGGCACGTGCTGTAAAGTCGGACCAGCTGGTAGGCAGCTTAGCAGAGTGAGGCTATTACTTTTTATGGCTGTTTTGCCTTGCCGTGTTCATCCAGGTAACTGGTGAGGTACAACAAGCAAGAAGAAAAATAGGTCTTGAAAGAGTTTTCCTTCTGATAACACCGAGATGAAAGACGTGGTTTCAGAGATCTTCTAATATCCTTAAGGTAGAAATAGGGGCAGAAGTCATTTCAGAGAAGATACGTACAGCCAAGTGATTTCAGCCTCAGCAGCCTGCAGCATGCATTGAGCAGGCTAAAGGACAAGGGGCCGTACGGCTGCTCATATCAACCCAGCACACACAGGAGTACTATCCACATCACAAAACCAGTCATGACATAAAACTCTGCTCTGCTGACAGCAGTAGTGAAGGAAGCAAGAGCTGATTCAGCTTGAAGACTGAACTCCCACCTCTATCTAGTGAATGTGAAGGAGCAGAAGAACTGGAAAAGACCAGAGGAGTGGAAAGGGAAAAAAAAATTGTTCTTCTCATACTGAATCTGGCAGACAGCTTCTCTGGTGTCCTTACATTGACAAAAAGCCTGCCCTCCTCCTTAGCAGCTGCCTCTTGTTTCAATATATTAATATCAGGATAACAAATGTGTCCAGAGAAGGCATTCACACAGTGCCTAAAATACCAAGAGTGCCCATGTTAATGGAATTCCAGAATTTTGAGTTGACTCCTCTTACTTCACAGAGCACATTGCCCAGAGCTTTTTGAAATAACCAGGTGCAGAAGTTCTTATTTATTTATTTATTTATTATTTTTTGGGGGAAGGGTTAAAAAACAAACCACAACAAGACCCAAACTTTAAACACATCCCTTTATTAAGCTATATCATATTTTATTGACTGTACTTGTTGGGGCACACTGCACGGCAAACACCAAAGATTTCCTGCGGGATGCATTTGGATTGTTTCTGTGTGGTAACAACAGATTGCAAATGCGTACAGGTAATCTTTGTGTAAATACAGGCTGGGAAAAGATCACCCTCATCCTCACATAGTACTGCAGGTAGTCATACAACAGACATGGGAGTACACGCTCCAAACCTACACGCATTCCAAGCTACAGAGCTTCTCAGAATGGCCTGTTTATAAAGCAAAATACTTATGCCTGTAACACAAAGTTAAATGCCACCACTATAATGGGCCACCAGAAAAAAAAGCAGGGAAGATGAGAATTACTGCCAGTCCAAGGTCTTTGAAAGAGCTGGGAGTTTGCTATGTGAAATTCCTAGCTGTTAGCATGTAAAAGAGAAACAGGATTGGCAGTGTGTAAATGGATTGCCATATGTGCAAATGAAAGGAGTGGTTGGGGATCAGATCCAGATTCACAAATCTGAAAAACAAAAACACTTTCAGGCATAAGACTTGCTGAAAGAGAAGATAAAACAGGGGCAAAATGGTAGAAGGAAAAGAAATAGAATACAAAAGAAAGGAACGGCTAAAAATAGGGGAAGAGATGGTGACCTGCTTTTGTTATTGCCAATGTTACTGTACACTCTGTGCATGACCTCGATGACAAGTTAATTTTATTATGCTTTTCCTCAGTTTCCTGCAACCGTAAAATAGATATAATAACATTTCTCTACATCACAGGTATAAATGCCTCAAGTTCCTTAAACGGAAAGCAATGGCAAGCTATAAAATACTAACTACAGTGTTAAAAAACATCAGGCAGGCATAAAGGAGAAAAGCCAGCTCAGAGGAGAAAAGGAGAAAAACTCAGCTCACTGGTGTCTGTGGAAAAATATCATTCAGGGTGCCATAAAAAGCTAAGTCATTCTTGCAAAGAGACGTGGCTGAGGAAAGCAGTGCTCTATCCTTATTATCATTCCCCTTCTCAGCACAGCTTCCTATTGAAAGGACATTCAATATAAACAAATAAATGCTGATGTGATAGCGACAGTGATCGTGACAGATGAAGGCAGATCAGGATCCCATTGTGTTAAGCACTGCAAACACCTAATGATCTTACTCCAGAGTTGCTTATTTAGGCTGTTAGCACGAGACAACAACAGACAGAGTATACCGCTAAGAGACATACATACTGCAATGATTTTTTTTTTCCAATTAGGTTTCATCTTGGTGAAATGATAAGTGATCCCAGCATCATACTTTTGGGAATCTGGATCTGTCTGTTCTGTATGAAGGCAGCCAGCAATTCGCTGCCACAGAGGGCAGAGACTGCATCAGGCAGTTCGCACAGCAGTAACTATATGCACATTATTTTCTCTGCAGTGGATGACAGGGAAGAAGGAATTTTTGGCAACACTCTCCAGATTATTTTTTTTTTCTGTTCCCCAGTGAATCTCTGCTTAAATGAAGGGCACTTACAGGGTACATCATTTCCTTATTCCTGCAGTTCGGTCATTATTTTGTCTGCAGCGCTGCAGGGATCATAGCATGTAGCTTTGGACTCTGCCAGTCAGTCCTGCCAGTATTTAAAGAAAGAAATGAAGCCAATGCAGCAAAAATGCTGATTGTACTATGGTCTGGGAGTAGTGCTATTCATATTCAACTCACGGTGAAGCCTGTTACAACATCATAAATCCTCTGTAGCTGCAAGGCTGCGGGAGAGAAGCCTGCTTTCTCTGCCTTTCTTGCACAGCCTATTCTTGTCACTGTATGTCACGCTCTCCTCCATCACCCTCCATCACTTCTGCACAGTTCAGGCAGATCCCAAGATCCAGGTTGGCAGGGTTATGTGTTAGCAAAGGCCTTTTTCCTCCATGACCCAAAAGCCACAAAAGCCAGGGAGTTTCCTGCTGTTGATCCACATCTTTGTACTCTGAGTAAATTTGACATAAGAAATATGGAGTCCCCCATGGTGCCAATATTAACAATTTTCTGAGTACAACAGCACTTTAAATGGGAACAGAGACAAGGCTCTTGGAAGAAATAAAAGCAGCTGTAAATGTCAAATTCATTTAATGTTGGGAAATCATATGTCTAGAGAGACAGGCTCATAATAGTTATAACTGCTGGGTAAGAAACATTTTTTTCATTTTCTGCTGAATAGTTGTAAGCTTTTTTCCCCCCCCATCTTGCTTCACAATGGACAAGATAGAGACTCTTGAGAATTTTCCTGTGAGAAGACAGCAGGTTGCAACAAATAGTTAATCGCTAGTGAATATGGCCATTTGCTTGGGGTTGCAAGACACTGATTGTCCAAGCCATAGTAAGAGACAGTAACTTAACAACTAAGCTTACAGCATCAGGCTAGAAAGGCCAAAAACGAGCAGAAAGCCAAAAAGGAAGAGCCAAAGTAACTTTCTCAAGGATAAAAAACAGTCTAGCAGCAGAGCCAGCTTGAGCCGTGACCAAGCCCTGTGTGTCAGGAATTATCAGTCCAGGACTCCAGGATTTAGTAAACCAGCATGTTCCCTTGCCCCGCTGGTATGCTGAAGTTTAGGGTTAAATATATGAAAATACTGCTGGAAGGAATACATAAGAAGAGTTTCAAGCAATTAGCACAGTTCTTTTATTGGGTGCAAGGTTGCCGGGGCATTTGGAGAGTTGCAGCACTACTGAGCTAGGGACAATGACAGTTCCCCAGGCAGTTGATCTAACACACTGCTGACATAAAAAAAAAAAATAAAATTGTGCACTCTTTTAAACTGCTGGCTTTTGCATGCTTCATACTTAACCAGGTGAGAGCTGGCAAATTAGCCTAATAGCAGCTGAGAAAATCTTTGACTCTCACTGCATGTGTATCATGCATCTGTATCTGGGCTGCCTAGTGTTTTATGAGCAAAATGTACAGCTTTCAATATACCACTTACAACGGGATAGTGATCAAGACAGCTACAGAGCAGAGGAGTGCAGAAGTAGCAGGAGCTTGGATTCTGTTACCAAGTTCATCAGGTCACAAAGATATGACATGGCTAAACGCTGTAACTTACACGTTCTGTTTGCAGGTGGAAAAAACAGAGGTTGTGCGTTCTCCATCCTTGGAGGTTTTCAAGACTGGATAACGCTGTGAGCAGCCTGGTCTGACCTCTGCTGACCCTGATTTGAACAAGAGGTTGAAGCAGAGACCTCCAGAAGTGCCTTCCAATGCCAACTATCCTGGGCTCATCACAGCATGAGGCCGAGGTGCTGCTGCCCGCGGTGAGCAGAATGGCAGCTTCTGGCCATGGCTCCCTTCAGCCAGTGCTGAACAGTTTTTGGCTCCTGAAGACAGACCCCTCCATTTCCTATGCTCCACCAGGAAGCGTCAGTGGGGTATGGCTACAGAGGCAGCTTAACCTAGTAGTGAAAGAAATATCCACCCACATCCTTACTTAGCTTAAATCATGAGCTCCGGATCTAATGAGCGCTGACACTTTGCACTGAGCTGCCTGGACATACGATTTAGCCAGGCATTCACGTCATGAGCAGAAATTTCTCTTAATCATGTCATATTCTCTTGAAGGCAGTCACATAATCCAAGCACAAACAATTCTGCTACTGCTCCTCACACCTGCTCTTCAAATGCCCCACCTTACGGACAACCCAAGCACATAACTTTGTTTTCTGATTTTTTTTTTTTAGGGTTCTGCTGGTTCTTTTTCACTCTTTCCATGTCTCTCTTTACATTTGCTGTTAAGTATTTTCTCTTCATTTATCCATATAAAGGAAATAATAATGCCATGTTTATTCACTCTTAAGGCTATTCTTCCACAGGGAGACCCCCAGTGATCTCTGATGATGAGCAGGGGCTGTAAATGCACTAAGATGAGAAGAAAAATGGGGAGTCTGCTGCCTTAATAAAGCTGTTGGAGCTCTCAATACAGTAAAATAACCTAGAGCATACAGCAATGAAAAAGAAAAGATGCATTATTCTGTGGATGTAGTTGACATGCCATCAGAATTTGCTGTGATTAGAAAAGCTAAAGACAGTAATAGCCATGTAGGCATTTTCCTCCTTGGTGAATGTAGTTATTGCTTGGATCTAGCACAGTGTCAGGCTTGGCAACAAAATGCAAGACAGCTCTTACAAAAACAGCCTGCCATGTGGATGGGCATAAGGCATGGTAAGCTGTGTGGTGTGATGGTAAATTCTGCATGTTCAAAAGTTGAGAACAGGCTCAAGATCTACATGGCTCAAGCATGCAAAGACCAACTACTGTAATCATATTTCAGGGGCTCTCAGTCACCCTTCCTGTGGTGATGAGGAGGAACTGTTCAGCCCCAGCGCCACAAACAAGGGAAAGCAAACTAAGAAATTGGCAATTTCTAGCAATAGCTGTCACTGTAACTGCCTGTAACAACATGGGAGGAGGAAAGGACATCACGGATCAGAACTATGGCAATGTGGAACTACTGCAAAAAGGGGTATCTCTTTTTCTGACCCTGGGAGTCAAAAACCAATGCCTATATAGAAGAGTGCAGAATAGGTCAAGCAAATACACTTTTGGATTTATGTTAACTCTATCAGAATGGTATCTGAGCCAGGACAGCATCAACTCCACCTATCACATGCCCTGAAATAGCTTATCACCCAGTTGAATTGCGGGATGAGCAGGATATCCTTGCTACCTGACTGTTCTCCATTCATGTGAACAGATACAATGACCAGAGACTGGGTTTCAGATATCATCGCACTCTCCATGGTCTGATTTTCCATTTGAAATCCCAGCTATTTCCTGGGGGAAGGCAACCTTCCTTTGAGCTGTCATTGTGTTGTCACCTCTGCACAGCAGGTGAGCAGGAGCTGCTCATAATTAACCAGAGCAGCAGCAAGAATGACCTCCAGCCAGCCCCTGCTCACAAGATAACGCAGCAAGATTTGTCAGTGCCATGTAACGAGGGCCTTGACAACAGCAGTTGCAGCCGTGCTTGGAGAAAGTCTGTAATCCTTCACAAAAGTGAGGAACTTGTAGCATGAGTACGCATATCTGACCTAGCTTTAATCCACCTGGTTGAGGTATCCCCAGCAGCAAAGACAGAACTGCCACAAAGAGAGAGCTGCCACATAAATGGGCAGAGACCCAAGTGGTTTTGTATAGTCCAAACTGAAGTCCACGCTACTGCTTATGTGCTGCTATAGCTCAAGGTAGCTCAGGTAGCTCTTCACGTAGCTCTTCATGTGCTGTCACTGTGTTCCCAATTCCAGCTGAGATATTGCCTCAGTTCTACTTGGAGAGGAAGCACAAATGAAAAAGAGTACTGGGAAGTGAAAATCCTCAGATCACCTTTCCCCTTTCACACACAGTGCAACCTCTGCTAGGAGACCAAAGCAGCATCTTGTTTGTGGATCTCAGGCTGGAAATCCACATGCCAGTATAATTTCTGGGCCTGTCTTACCATCCTTGACAAAGTTAAAAGTTACCCAGACTGGAAGATAAACCCATGAAGGCTGGCTCAAACATGCTCTGCTCAACCTCTACAGAAGCTGTAGTTACACAATGCTCCTAGCTTTCTTACACCTTCTTCCCATGGAGCACCAAAAGCACTTTGCACCCAAACCCAACACAGCCGATTCATTCCTGCCTTCTTCATTCACTACACGTCCCTCCAGCTTCCCAGTGAAGGGGGCAGTCCAACTCGCTGGAGACCCCCTGCCAGCTTCAGGAGGCTTTCAGTTTATCTGCAGCAAGAGGGGTTGTCCCGTATAAAAGGCGAACAGCATCCACAGCCAGACTTTCAGGGATGGCTGAACACTGAAACTCCAAACACAGGCCAGAATTTGGGCCATCTTCCAGACTAAAAGCAGCCTGAGATGGAGATTTGATTCTGACTTCTTCCTGGGATTGCAGGACGAGGGGGCAGCATGTGTCCCTCATGCAAGTGCTTTCCCCCCTGCTGCTGCTGGGTCATGGCAGAGTTTGGGGGAAAGCTTCTGCCTCAGAACTACACTCAATGAGTGCCATTTCTCCTCAGGAATGATTTGGGCCAAAGTGCCTGACAGAGGTAAAAAAGCACAGGGCTACTGAAGGTGGGTGAGGCAAAGCTCCGTCCTACAGCAGGGAGCAGTTTTCATCCTTCTCCCCACCTTTGACAGAGCATCAGGTAGAATGGTACAAATATCCACATTCCCAAATGCCACAAAACTTCTTACTGTTTGACCTAAAATACCGAGTGGCATCACCATGATGGATGCCAGCCTTCAGGCCCAGAAAGACAGACAGATGCTCTGAAAGTAAGAAACGTACATAAGGGGACCTGGACACCTCTGAGGTGCTTGCACGAGGAGCTTCCTGGGGCAGAGGGGATGGAAGAGAGAGACGCAGGCAGACTGAGCAGCAGGGCCTCTTCTGGGGCTGGGCAGATGGAGCTCATTTGGCACAGCCACGGAGAGCCACGTTTATCGTCCACCCACACAGACTCTGGGACTGTCGGCTTGATGCTTTCATTAGCAGCCTCACTTCTCAGAGCCAGCGAAGAGGAAGGAGGGGGAAACAGCACTGAGAGGACACCAGGAGAAGAAAGCAGGGTGAGACAAGGGCGCTGGATTGCAACACCAGGAGCATGGGGCTGTCTCAGCACATTTGCTGAGGAGCTGCTTCTGGGGCAGGACGAAGCAGGCGGCTGTTTATCAGCAAATAGCTGCTTAGGTCCGGAGCTGAAGAAGGATCTGCCTGCAGCAAGAGGGTTAATTTTAAGTTGGCAAAGAGCTTCTCCGACGTTTTCACTTCCACCATCAAATCTCTGGGGCTGGCAGTTGCTAATTACAATAATGAGAGGTGACAGTCACATGACACGTGGTGGATGGCTGAGCTGGGCTGAAAACCCAGAAGGTCACAACGAATTGCAGCGACAGGATTCAGAAACCCCTGCCCCACATTTTCTCTCCCTCTCTCCCTGCTTCTTCTCCCCCCCTGCCCCCATCTGCAGTACCACAAAAGCAGAAAACATTACCAAAAAAAGAAAGAAAGAAGCATCATTCTAGTAACTAGAATGCAAACAGAAGGAGGGCATGAAGACTGGGGACAGGAGCTGGGTTTCAGTGGACATGCTGTCACTCCAGCTATCAAGATTCCCAAACCATATGGCCAAAAGAGACTATCTAAGCATCTCTTTTCATTTCCCACATAACATTAACCGGGAGACAACACCCTGCTTTAGTGGCAGTTAAAGCGGTAGCATTCTGAACTCTAAGATTTTATTTTGACAAAAAGAAGCCTGCAAAGAGAGGGCACAAAACGGGTATACAACACATGAGCTCTGCGTGTTCCCACTCAGATTCGCATTGCACTGGCATAAATGACTGCCCAGAGATAGGGTCCTTTGCATCATTGTGAAACTGAGCCTCACCTAAGTCACATTCTCACCCGTTCCCCCCCTTATCTAGCACGGAGAAAAACGGTTTTGGCTCAGTCCCATTCCCATGACCAGTAAGCGAATTACAGCTACTGCCTTTCTCACATCAAAGATCAATCCAGCCCTGACCTTAGACTTACCCCGTGGGCCTGTCCAGAGCTATTATGAGTGATTAGTTCAGAATTTCCCCCGCAGCATTTCACAGCGACGCTATGATCTGCAGGTCATGGCATGTGCTAGAGAAAGCTATGTGAAAGCTTTCTAATGATATCAAAATGATGTGAAGGAGAAACCTGCTCACCATCCACAACATCTCCGTCCCATGACATGGATCCCAGCTGAGTGACCTCGCAATGCCATTCAGTCAGACAGCTGCCATCACACCGCTGGACAACAGGGGCCCAGTCAGGCCACAGACATTGAAGGTGCTGTAGCTGGCTGCTGAGGCCTTCTTTAAAATGTTTCTCGTGGATTATACTGCAAGAAGAGGTAACTGAGCCATCAATGGAAACAGTGAGATTTACAAAATAAAGGAAACAGGACTTGCACTTCTTTTTGATCTCTTCTCATGTTATGAAAAATTGCTCAAGAATACTTTGATTGCTTTTTCTAACTTGTTCTGCATTAAAGGTTGGAGTAGATGGTCTCTTCCAACTTGAACTATTCTGTGATAACTTTGAATGATTCTATGATAATTTAGCATTTTTCCTACCTATTTTATCACAACAGATTTCAAGAATCAGCTGAAGTTACACATTTTGAGGGCAAACTTAAAACAAATTTGGAGAGGGAGAGGGTCATTTTTCATAGATCTATTCAAAACTCCACATGTATCCACATTCAGTACCAGTTTTATTCAGATGTCCAACAAGCCCACTGCAGAAGAAGCACCTTTCTGAGGGATAGTCTTAAAAAGTTTCAGAACATTTCTGCCTTCAATGAGCTGGTGATGACTGCTCTTCCAAGAAAGCTCTCTCCAGATATTTAAAGAATCGCCAAATTTTAGATAGCAAAGAAGTAGCCAAGCTGGAATTTAGCCCACAGAGCAGACATAAATGGCTGTATGAAAAATAGATGAGATCTTTGATGAAAAAGGGGATTCAGTTACTCAGCTCATGTATAAGAAGGTCCTAGAAAAACATTGCCTGCTAATTCTGTGAAGAGGTTCGGCACTGACTCAGACCGAAGCATCTGGCTCTCTCCTGAATCAATGCCACCGTTTCCTGAAGCCTTAAGGATTTTTTCTCTTCTTTTGGCAGCTTCACCTTCAGTCACTGAACCCTGCCTGACTCAGCTTAATACGGGACTGTAGCTGGAGACCTGTTATGGATTTTAGGCATACATGCCTAAATAAATAAATAGTGATAACAACAGCAGCAGCAACAGCAATAAGAAAAGACCATTTTTAGCGAAGAATACTAGGAAAAAACACCTATCTTTTAGCAGTGACATGTAATTAGAAAAATACTGTGTCCTGTCCTGACATTTGAAATTGTAATTGCAAACACTCATCAAATTGGCTTTTCCTCATTGTAATGATCCTGAAGAATCACTGTAATTGCAACAGCTCTGTAATTTGCAACAACTTTAAGGAGTGAATTTATTAGCACAAATGGTAGGAGTTGCAGGAACTTTTACTTTGACTATAGGGCAACCTTTACAGCCTGATGTGTGGAGAGGAGCAGTTACACCACCGTGCTGACAGAAGCCTGTACTTCTTTGCTACTAGCGGAGCTGAAGAAATAATGCTTCATTTTCTGTTCATAAAGTGTTCATGACTTCTTACTACATGTATGTAATTGGCAAGTTACATGGTTCCTCATGCCCAGATCTGAGGAATGGCTGTTACAGAACTGGGCCAAGTGCCCCCTAGTAAATCTATTTAAAATTATTTCAGGAGTGAGGTCTGTGGAAGTCAGTAATGACAGTGATAGGCTCCTGGATTACCTAACTGAACATAGGTATATTGTGTGTGGACATCCTATGATGGCAGCACAAACCCTGCAAGATGATAAGCATGCCTCCCCTTGCACAGTTTCACCCTTTTCCCTATCCTGCTCAAAGCTTGTGTCTAGTTTTGGGGGTAATTTGATCAATCTGTGAGACTGTTGTTCACTGATTACTTGAAAACTGTTTCCAAAATATTAATTTCAGTGTTGCAGATGTAAAAGATTTACCATAGCATCCAGATGGTTTCCTAGACCAGGAAAGCTTGCTTCCATTAGTTCTTTAATAATGTTTATGAGTGCAGTTTCCTTATCCTTTTCTCAGAGACTCTATGACCTGAGGTTTGCATTTCCTATTTCCTATAAAACCCATGATTTACTACCACACATTCAGGGAGAAACCTATTACAAAATAATCCAAAAGGCTAATGATAACCTTGCATAAACAGCACTGCAGTCAGAGCTTTCTTTCTCCACAGCAACATTTCAGGCGGTATCATATCAGAACTTCCTACAGCTACTTTCAAAGAGGAGATGGCTCTGCAGTGTCCTCTGGTATCCCAGGATTTTAAGCAGTACCTTCCCTTTTACAAAGAAAGAGCAACACAGAGCAGAAGCTGAAGCCATGTCTCTATAGGGAAGTGACAGGAAGAAGGGGGTGGGAAAAGGTGTGCTTTCCCACGACTGGAGGCTAATGCTAATGGTTTAAATTAGGGAATTTAAAATCAACTTCTAGCCCTGAGGTGCTGTCTGACATTGGGCAGACCACCGGACCTACTGTGTTTAAACCTAGGAGTTTTTTTTAAACATTTCCTGCTTTTCAAGAACATGAATGAAGTCAATCAAAGTACTTTGTGAACATCAATTGAAAGACGCTAGGAAAATATACCATTAACAGTAGGAAGTCTTGGCAAATGAATGAGCTCTAGCCTTCACCTTATACATTACTCTGAAAGAAGGCAATAACGTTGAGCTAAAAAGTTGACAAGGATATATCTTTGTCCTTTGTGAAGCACAGCCCTCTGGCAGCTTAATCCTTCTCAATACCACCAAGCCTTCTGTAACCTCGCTTCAAAAATGTAACAAGGCACCCCAAATCCTCACGCCTTTATGAAAATTGACAAGGCACAAAGCTTATAAGAGGAAATGTCACACTGCAAAGATGATTTGGAAAAGTAATCAGCAATTGAGTTCAATTTACAGCTTTCAGATCGTGCAGCCTCCCTGACTCATCCAAGCCACTCTGCTTTATCGGAACTGCCAGTATCACCCTGAGACAATGTATAATAAAATATGGAAAAAGTGTTTGAAATGTGTGACCTCACTGATGCAATGACATGAGAAACACTTCTCACTGTAAAATATAATGATGTGGCTGCATTAGCTTGGAATCAGACCATACATTGCTGCTGCTACTGCCACTACTTCAGCCCTACCACTTCATGTCCAGAGGACTTCACGGTTCAGGGCACGCACATGCAGCCCCTTTCCCCAGTACGAAATGCAAGCTTCACTTCTGGCTACAGTCCTGAGTTATATGGGACGGAACCACACTTGCGCATCATAAGGATGAAGCATTGTGAGGCAACACCCTTATATGCCCCTTCTGCTCTCAGAGAGAGGCAAAAAAATGGGTGTCCATCAGTTACTCCTTTGCAGATGGAGGAACATCAAATTATGATTCGCCAAATAATAAATAAAGCTTTTCTATTCTTTCCTCTATTTTAGTATAGAGCTTAGGTGCTAAAATAACCCCCCTTAAGCTGGTTACTGTTACTCACTTGAATAACACTACTGCATTCATGATTTTAGTTCCAAGTACTGCAGTCTTTCTGCATTCCATGGCTGTAACATGGCACGGTGAGAGGATGCTGCAGCATTCCTCCTAATGGCTCTGAAGCGCTGCTAATGCCTGCAGTGCCAGGCAGTGCTGCACACAGTATCTGCAGGAGGAGAGAAACAGAGTAACTCAGGTTGGAAGGGCCATCTCTCTTAAGGTTTCTGGCCCAAACTGTGCTCGCAGTAGAGCTAACTTCAAAGCTGGGCCAGGGAGGGAGGATAAACAATAATCGCTTTCATCTGCCACTCCTGGGCAAGACAGAAAGTAAACACTTGTTTACACAGATAAAATGCAGCATTTCTAGGAACTGCTAAAGAACAAAATCACCAGGCAGTATAGATCTCATAGCAAGAAATTGATAACAAAAGGTCAGCCCTAGCACCTCATATTGCTACTTCACTGACATTCTGTTTTTCTAAAAATCAAATGTGCAGGCTAGGCAGCTGCCTTTTTTTTTTTTTTTTTTTTTTTGAGTCAAATTAAAGGTTAGGTCATTTCAGAGAGAGGCAGATGTCTAAACATCCTGGAGTTATTCTCCCAGTGCAAACTGCAGCTGGAGCCACCCAAAGTCAATGCTGCAGACTAGCCTGCAGCTCTTCCAAAGTCTGTTTCAAACCACTAGCCACTGGCCCTTCATCTGCTATGCTCAATTCAGTGGTCAGAACAGAACAAGGCATCGTGGTTAGCGTGCCAATGAGTCAATGGAAACATGTCTAAGATTACAACTCTCAGCACTGGCAACATTAGTGGAATTATCTGGGTTGGAGCAACGGTGTGAAAACTTAACAAAACAAGCCTCATGTAGTCTCAGCTTTGCTCCATGAACCAAGCAGCTGAATGAACATTACTCAGAATGAAAACTTGTGTATGTACACTAGTCTTTTTTTTTTTTTTTTTAACCCCTAACAGGAGTTTTCAAATCACAGCTCCTCCCACTGCCCAAACACCACCCTTTTCTAAGGTGACTAAAAACCATCATGTCCCTCTTGTAAGAAATTCTGCTCTCTCTTGTTTTTATTCAGCATCAGAATGAAGCATGAAATTATTCAAAGTTCCCAGAAAGCACTGGAGTCAAAAACACAGAACTGGGGATTTTCAGGTAGTCCCCGGTCAGGACATGTCTGCACTGCCACATCTGCTACAGGAGAGTTACAGCTCCACATTTCTCGCTGTCTTCCCTTCACACCTCTTTTCTCCATCCAAACTACTTGATCTTGGTGCAGCACGGAGGTGCCACCCCACCCCTAACAGGGCTTGGGCAGAGTAGACCTTATGTAGGAACAGTGTCAGTAGACACCTCGAAACTTCGCATGTCAACTGTAGGCAAAGGAAGACTGTCCCCTACTCTCTATAGAGGCCTCCTGGCACTTCCCCTCTTGCCCCTGATTTTGTTGGGTTATCTGAGGACTTCCTTCCAAAGAATGGTGCTCAGAGAGGGTTATGCGAGGTGATGATCATATATATGATAATGTGGCACTTCCTGCTCAAACGACTTCCAGAATGCCTCTTGGGCACAGCGAGCAGTGTGCAGTGCTCCCAGATGTTGACTACGTGTCTGAGGATATACGAGGGGAAAAAATGTACACAATGGAGTTAGCTGGAAAACGAATGTGAGACTGGGCAGTTCAAGTCTGCACTCTGATGCTCATGGGAACAGTATGTTCCTTCAATCTTCAATTTCCTCTTTCTTTAGACTTTGGCTACCTTTGTCCCCTACTATAACCTAAGATCTTGAGCAGGGCAGCTCCAAGGAAAAGGCTGTTCTGTGCTGTCTGTATTTCCTCCTTCCCCAAGCCTCGGCTACTGCTTCAGCTGGAGCTGAGGTACTGAGCTAGATCACCAGTGCTGGGTTGCCCGATTTATGTGGACCCACACTGGCTGTCAGCATGGACAACTTAGCTATTGCTGTACTGTGCTCTGGGCAAAGAGCTCAAGCCCTACTTACAGTTAGGTCAAACAAGGCTTTGCTGAAAAAAAAAAAAAAAAAAAAAAAAAGTCATTAGCTAAAGGTACACAAGCACCTGGCTACAGAGGTTGACGGGTTGAAGGCAGCTTTTGAGATCTGGAGCTGGTTAGTAAAGGCGTCCATCTCCTGGGATGCCTATCTATGCTCCTGCAAAGCAATGACCAAGCATCATGGGTTCAGAAATGCCTAGAGAAGAGATACTACTTGGAACAAATCAACTCAGTTACACATTACAGATCTTCCTTCTGAGAGGATCAGTAACAGAATGAAAGCTCACGTGGAATTGTTTTGTTCATGGCCCAAGTGGGGAAAAGAGGTAGTGAAAAGGGTGGAAGAGGAATTTGCAGCAAGAAACAGTCTCTGGATCCTTCAGGATTATTTCACTGGAAGAGACAGGATCTGAATCTGGAGCCACTCCAACAGTCATACTTTTCAATAGTAACACAGTATTGGCAGCATATGCATATGCAGAGTATGTTAGGTTGACTTTGGACTGTCTTACTTTCTAAAACGTCCTCAAGTCTCGTAGTTTTCTATCAGTCAAGCACTCCGCTAAATAAAGTGCACCATTCCATGCCCTCCTGAGTAGCGTGGTTTCCTGATAAAGAAATTGTCTGAGAATATGGCATACAAACACATTTCCAAGTGGCAAGGCAAGGCTTGAATTTGCAGTACAGCAGTTCCTCAGGTGTAGCTCCGTGTTTCTAGCCCATGATAAATGCGAGGTAGCTTAAAAGGTCTTGCTTGAAGATTGCAATAGGCTGTAGTGCCACAGGAAGTTTATCTCAATGTAACTTCCTCACGTGCTTTATCTTCACATGAAAATACCTGCCAAGTTTTACAATGCTCACGCAGTCACAGCAAAATCAGCTCTGCATGGAAGCCTATGCCCTGCTTCGCAGCGTGGGCTGTTCCCATGCCCAGCCAGATTCCCAGTCATTCGGGCTCCACCTCCCCTCCAACCAACCCAAACCAAAACATCTAAAGGATTTTTTACAACAGGAGCAATGAGTTCCTCCACCCTGCCCTATTCCCCTCTTTCTAGGAACTGGCGAGATCCCTTCACACATAGTTAAGGGAAAGAGGAAGGGGGGTAGACACGATCACATTTTGTAGGATGTTACTAATGATGGAAAACAGCTACTTCAAATAGAGCTCTAATTTCAAATAAAGTAGTTTTCAGACTTAACTGCTGTCTTGCAGATAGAAGTGGGATGTCTGTGACAGCTGTACTACAACGTGCCTCTTGCTGTATACAGTAGCTCTGCCATAAGGGATCATAGATGGTTTGTGGTGGTGGGAAGCCCCTGCTCCTAGGGCCTGCAGTTACTGTACTTGCAGAATTCCACCTTAAAAGCAATTGGACGTGCCTGTAACTCAGAGAAGTTTTGCTAAGCAATGACACATTGCACTTGGATCTGGAAACATAACATCTGGAAGCCAAATGTTAGAGGCAATATAAAAGAGCCAGCCCAACACACCAGTGGGGCATTTCTAAGCCAGAAACATCCTCAGGATGGACCTCGTCCTTCTCTGGGTGTTCCTGCCTCTGGTGACAGTGGCATGGGGCCAGTATGGTGACTACTACTACGGCCCCTATAACTATGGAGATAACGATGAATGGGTCAATGTGTACCGGCAGGGTTTCAACTTCCAGTGCCCGCACGGGCAAGTGATCGTGGCCGTCAGGAGTGTCTTCAGCAAGAAGGAAGGCTCCGACAGACTGTGGAACTACGCCTGCATGCCGGCAGCCCAGAGCCTCGGTGAGCCGACAGAGTGCTGGTGGGAAGAGATCAACAGGGCGGGCACCGAATGGTAGGACACCCCGAACCGTCCTGGCAGGGCGCAGCCCTCATACCCCCTCTGGAAGGCGGGTGCTCGTACCGCAGCCGTAGCGATGGCAATGAGCAGTAACTGCCTGAGACCCCTTAATCGCGATGCATGCGTGAGGGCAGTCAGCAGCATCCCCTCTGCCTCCTCTGTAGCGCTTCCTTGCTGGAGGGCCTCAGTGCACTGTGCTGTTCGGTCACTTGCAGCCTCAGCTGCAAGGGGGTTGGTCTCGCAAATGTCGCTTTGCAGGTGAGGAAAATGAGGCACAAACCTTCAGAGAGTACAGGACAGAGCTGCTTCTGAAAGGCCACACGCTGAATTGGTGACTAAATTGGGGAACAAACTGTCTAGCTCATGACACCGACCTCCTGTTCTTATCACTAGAAAAAAAAAATCTCTGTATTGCGCTGGCTTCTCTCTTTGTGTTTTCATTGCTAAGCTTTTTGGCTTAGGCCCAGCCAAAGGCTGTTTTCTAGTCATGCTGGTATTCCAGGAACCAAAAATCTGCACTAACGAGTGATGATGGTGGCATATATATCACTGATAATCACAGCGTATATATCCATGATAATGATAGCAGAAGGTCATGTTAAATCCTTCGTACAGCCACTTTGGGTACACTAAGCATTACATTTTCTGTTATGCTTACAGGCAAAAGTGATCGTATTTTGTGGCCACAATAATTTTTGGAAATATGTATGGCAAATCATGTTTAGGCAGTATATACCCAATATTTAATTTTCTACTGATTTCTTCATGAAACGTGAAATATTTTCAGACAACTCTGAATATGAAATGTTCTTTGGACAAAATGAAATGAATACAAGAATATTTTCAAATATTTTAAATGGTTCTGCTCCATAAATTGCAATGTGACTTTTGCAAATTTTACATCATATGGGAACAGGTTAACAATGAAACATTAAGCTTTTGCTTTTTAAATGATTCAAAGTTTTGCCCTGAATTATTCATAGTATTTCATTTACCATGGGATACATTCCTATGGCTGATGCAATTCCTAAGGAAAGAAAGACTGACCCCATACTTCACTTTTCAGAACTGAAAAGAAAGGGAGAGGGCTGCAAAACAGACAGAAAGAAGACATTGTGATAATACTGGGTGACTTCATTTTTCATACATTGGTGCAATTTCTACTTGCTGCATAGTAATTTTGAATTAGACCTTTCTGTTGTTCAAAATAAAATGGTTATTCTCTTTCCAAAAATCCCTGACAGCAACTGCTCAAGTTTACTTCTTACAAACAGGGTAGTGTACAATCTATACAGAACGTTTTCTTCTGCTAGCTGAACCATGAGGCTGTATTCATCATCACACTCCGTGTGCTTATTATGACTACATCCACAGCATACCATCTGAATCTTATTTTCTCCATCTCTTAAAAAACTCTTTTCATTTTGTCCTCTTTTTTAGCTTACATGTTTCCTATTGCCATTCAACCAACCCTATCTTTCTTCCAAACATGTTTCTTGTCCAACCCCTCTTTAATGTTTTTAACTATAACTCTCCCTCCCAGCTCTTGGAGTTATTCTAGTTATTTCTTCCCTAGCTGACCTTTCCAGTCTAACATCCTTACATCTATTTGTCTACTCTGCATAGATCTCTTTCTTTCTTCTACCTATTTTAGAGGTGGAGTATGGGGGGGTGTCAAAGGCACCAAAGTGATTTGGGAACACACATCTCTTTGCAAAGGTGAACCTGTGCTCCTAATTCCTTAGGCTATTGCTGTACATCTTAGCTGTGCCTGGTCACATTCTGCAGTTTTCTATACAACAGGGCTGGGCTGGTTGCATTTATAGTGCTTCATGGAGGATGGTTTGCAGCATGCCAGCACAGCCCTCACTGTGCCCAAATGCTGCTGCCCAAGAACCCAGTGGGCTCATCCCAGGCTGGAGTCAGCATTAGCCAGCAAAACAAAACAAAACAAAACAAAACAAAACAAACAAACAAAAAAAAAACACACAGAATGGGGTGTCCGAGACCACACCCAAAACTCACATTTTTGTGACAGCACAGATGTAATTTGTGGGGCCTTTGATAATCCCACACCTACTCTCTTGGCAGTCTTCACATTGCTTCTCATAGCTGCCTCTTTTTGCTGCCTTCCATACTCATTTCAGTGCTATTTGGAGCCACCCCAAGCTCTAAAAAGATTCACTCAGTAATCAATTTGGATTACAAATATGAGTCATAACCTGTATCAATTCCTGTTTGGCCACCTCTGTTTCTGCACTGATTTCCTCAATAACAAATGTGTTTGTGAGCAATGTATCATCCTCACATCAGCTGACACAGCACTCTGCTGGGCTACCTAGTCCACTTCCCATGCTGGGAGGATGAACTGTAATATTTCTTCTTCAGCTGCAGTCACAGGGCATTTTGTCTCACCTTGCACATCACAGCCAGGGATACTCAATGTCTTGTTTCACAATAACCACAAAATTGCCTCATTTTTCGCATAATTTAACTACGTGTCCTCTGCTGTAATTGAGGCTTTTTATTCCCTGCCCTACCTTCATGGAGTAACGAGAACGAGCACACTGCAATCTTTGCAAAATCTCTTAGGAGGTAGCATCTATGCCTCACCTTCACCCATGCTTTTGCTTTCAGACTGAACACATCTCTGTTCTTCTAGTTTTCCTCTCCAAGTTTTAGGTTTCCAACATACAGCTCTCCTTTGAATTCCCTCCAGTTCTCAGCCATCTCCCAGAAACACCAGAAACGTGTTTCTGGCAGAAACCAAAAAAGACCTCTGACAAATGATGTTTGTGGCATTTCACAAATCACCAATTCTGACTGCTGTGCAGCTGCACAACAGAGCCAAATCCAAGCGAGGTTTCTTTAGAAAAGACAACAAAGCAAGAAAAGCTTTAGAAAGAGGAACTGCAAGGAATACAAAGCCATTAGCATTATAGGGAAAAATGGTAGAATATAGGGGGCATAGGGCTGGGAGAGCTGGAGGTATTGGAGGGCAGGAGGGGATCACTGGCAGAGCTGTTGTAGGTAAGTTTGCTTCCTACACTAACACTAGGCATTATATGGACTTTTAGGATTAAACCTGTAAGACTTTGCATCTTACAGATATGAAAAAAAAAAAAAAAGGATTCAGCAAAAAGAGGGCAATGACACAAATCCACATTAGGCATCAACAAATCATCTATGTGCATTTGCGCTTCTGAAGAAAGCATGTTCCTCTGTGTTTTGCTGAACCTCTGTTCTTTTGTGTTTTGCTGAGAAACCTCTGAACGTGTTAGAAGACTTGCAAGGAAAATTTTGGAAAAAGATTTGATTAGATGACTAATTTCTTCTCAGCCTTCCCCGCTCCATAAATCCGTGAATATGTTTAAAGTGAAGTATACTTATAAAGGCTTTGCTAAATCTGTCCCAACAACTTACTCCTGGCCCTACTGTCTCTGCAGAGGCTATATGCTAAGCCAGATGCTAACAACACTGGGAGCAGAACCTGTTCCTCAATAATTTGGAAATACTCATGTCTGGATTAGGGAAGTCCTCAGGACACCCCCTCATCCTACAGAGTCCTTGGCCTTATAGTTATTTATTTACTGTGACATCTCAAGGATTTGTGCCTTTTCAGACAGAATAAAGCATATGTTTTTAGCTTGATTTGTCCTGGAGGAAGTTTGACCTTGGGTATTTCACCACCTAAGAAAATGTAAGATCTAAGGTCTAAGCTGGCGAGACTACTTCAGTGCTTCCCTGGATACTACAAAGCTGTCTCCACAGACCAGTCTTTGAACAAGGTACTTAAGAAAAACATTTTTAATGGCCTAAAAGTGATTGCATCAAAGGGCAGGGATGAAACAAGCAAATAAACTAAATAAACTAAAGCATGTAAGTGAAAGGCAACTTTTCCTTCCAGGAGAAAATGTTTGTTTTACACCACATATGAGATGGAACTGTGCCATATCCCCAATATACTCCCGGTTATCCATACAGCACAAAGTAGAAACGTTTCTAGCAAAATGCTATTTCATGCATGTTTATTGGCTCTTTTCTTTGTTTAGGCTTCTGAGAAAGCCTTTGGATGGGATTTGGAAAAAACGGATATTTAGATTCTCCCACCCCATTCCCATTCTTGCTTTTTCCCTTCTCTTTATGGGCACAAAGACACATGCAGATCCTTTAAGCAGGCATGCAGCCCTATTTCCCACAAACTGGGTGCAAGGACAGACCGTGAGCAAAGGAAGGAAGTGTCTGTAATAGCCTCCTGTTCAGACGCTGGCAGCTCACCCCAGTACATCTGTGAGGAACTGTTTTTGTTCTCCATCTCTGACCAATCCCAAGACTCAAATTTGAGGCTGTATTACCCAAGCCTGATAATCAAGCTGCCTTTTAAAATATTCCCATTTGTGCTGTCTACACAAACAAGTTAATTTCTCCACAATCCTAGGTTTATGTTAAAGGGATAGCGCTCCAGGCTTTTAGCACAGCTGCAGTGAGCTGAGCCCAGTGGGAGCACTTGCAGAGGAGGGGGGTCTTTCTGTGGGTAGGGAGGCATCGCCAACGCCTGGCAGAAAGAAATCAAGAGAGGGATTATGACCTTGCCTTCCCTTTGCGCAGTGAGGAGAAAGGACAGTCAGCACTTACCCCTGCGTGATTATCTGGCTCTTGTGAGGGAAATAAAAACCTAGCAGACGTTCATAGAGAAGTAGCCTTTGGCATGTGGAAGTGGATGACAACACGCCTCCCCTCCCCACAACAGATAGTGAAGACTCCTCGTAGAAGTGGCTGCTGGAGACTGGCACGGCCTAATCAAACACGCAGAAGCAGTTCCCATCGTCTGACTGCGAGTGCTCCAAGTGCCCTGAGCCTACCCTCAGCCACTTCTCTCTCCTCACTCATCTGTAACAACAGATGGATCATCGAATTAGCTTTCATCATGCGACTAACCAAATTACACAGAGGGAGGACAGGCCACAAAAAAAAAACAGGACTACGGGACAGCGCCCCCAAAAAAAATGTACCAAAAGTTTTGGATACTGAAAGAAAGAGATTTTGGTGAAACAACACTACAGGAAAACAGCATAACTAACATCTCATTATCAAATGCCTCCCACACTCTGGCCACGGTCCTACCAGCTGCATGAGGTTAGGCCACCTCTCTCCACGCGCTCCGGGCAGGACTGCAGATGGAAGCACGCAGCTTTATTTCTGCTGGGTCAGTCTGTCGTGTCTGACATCTCGCCATAGTACATGGAGCCGTTCTGCTCTGACAGGCTCCAGAGAGGCAGCTTTAAAGTAATTAATGATACATATTTTACAGAAGCCATCTGCTCTGGAGCAAAAAAATAAAGTGGGATTTTTGGAGGTACGCAGAACGACACTCTCAGGTAACCCTGTTGTAAGGAACAAACTGCCCTTAATGCGCCATGACCACATGCCTACTGTGTGTCAGGCTGCATGTTTCCAGAGAGCTTTAGGGAGTGCTACCTCACCAGCATGGCAGGGGCTCAATACGGGCTCTAGAAGTATCCTTTACTGCAGCTCGACAGATCTGTTTTTCTTCGGGTCATCATCCTCAGGATACGCATGCTACGCAGGCTAATTTCTAACATATCTGAGGGACGGAGGGCCTCAGGGATGGGTTTACAACACAGCTTTAGATGGGACACAGCACTCTGGGGCACTGTCTAGCAAAGAACAAAAATAGGACACAGGCATAAGGATGAAGTATCCCCACAAATGGTGCTTTTGTTCAAAGCAAGAATACTACTGCAAGCAGTATTTGTCTTCATTTTGGCAGGCAACTGTTGAGTCAAGGAGCTATACGCTTGGTTTCTGAGACTGTATCAACATTTGCAAATACTGTGGGATGATTTAAGTGGTTCTGTAGGGTGAAACAGTTTGTGCACAGCACCCAAAATCCACACACACATTTTGAGTGGGTTTGCTTCAGACCACTTCTTGTCTGGTCCTATGGCTAAATGTGAATCGGAGAACAAGGAAAGCTTTTGAATAAATTTTCCAGTTAAGTGGAAATTCAATGGAATCGAATTCAATTTACATGCTCTAACATTTTGTAATGGGAACCAAAGAGCAGAAAGCAAGGATGACCAGGAGACTTACTTCAGAAACGCAGTCTTGACCTGAGCTAACTGGTAATGGAGATACACTCTTTGATTGCTTGCCTTGGCTGAACTACACAACACTAATTACTAACCTGGTCAGAAGAAGATTCAGCAAAGAAGTAGCTTTTTGTAGCAGTTGCAGCAGGCAGTGGGAAGTCTCAGCTGCCATACCCTACCTGTTGCTACACAGAACTCCTCCCAGCATGAGGCTCCCAACTTACTCTCCACAGAACACAGCTGATACCTCCAGCAGATGTAAACGAGGGAAGGGCAGGGCAACTTCCCATCCAGCAGCACCTGACCCTCACCGCCACCCATCTGCCCACTCCTCCACCTACCAGCCAGCTCACCTCCTCTTCTCCCAGTACCAGCTCCGAAAGCCAATTCTTCGTGCAACGCGATTTGAGCCAACAAGAAAAACAAAACAACCCATCCGTTGCCAAATTTAATCCCACGCACTTCCAGCTGGTTTCTCACGCTCTTCTGCATTCACCTTCTAAAAGGTATCTTAGCAGTGTCAGGACTTCAAGAATGAAGAGAGCCCAGCAACATTATTTCTGAATTATCTCTATAACAAAAAGTGCTACAGAGTGGGTCTGGTGAAAAAGGACATTTTTTAATTTGGCCATAAATCAAAGGGCTTGAATCACTGGTTTTTATTCACCCTACGTGTTTGCAGGATTTACTGTGACAGGAATAGTGAATTTAACACAGAAGGAAGAAATCATCACAAATTAAGTCTTGTTTTCAGATCAGCGCATACAGCATCTGACTAAAAAGGTGTGTGGGGAGGGGGTTGTTTGTTTCCTTTGAAGACTTATTTTCTGATTGTAGTGAAGAGGCCAACTGGGAGAAGAAAAATAGGAGAAAAGATTTTACACGAACTCACAAATAAGCATTCCAACTTCTGAGAGCATTTCTTCATTTCCAGAGGAATATTAGGATTTGACTTGAAAATTACAAAGACTGGAAGAAAAATAATCTTGTATTATCTCAAGGCTAAAGAAAAGTACTTCAATTTCACCATTATCTTTCTCTCACTGAACCCAATATTGAGCTTGAAAAATGGACTGCAGTACTTTATGAACATGAGACAGAATTAGAGAGGGAGAAATGAACATGAGCTTAAAAGATAATTTCACATTTTCCTTTGAATGTTTTAAAAATAAAATAGCAATGCAATTACAAGGCATGATTTATTTCCACTTATACTCTGCATCTAAGAAACTAATTTTTAAGGAGACTCCAAATACATGTGTATGTATACATATATATTTTAAACACTCTTTTAATGATAACATAGACCAGTGATCAAAAATAATCAAATATTCCTGAAGTCTGGTGTTCAAATATCTACATATGTAAGCATGGGAGTGTTGCATTAGCCACATTTTTTTTCAAACCCCAACAGAGAGAAGGGTCCACCTGTGACAACTCTCTGAAAATGAATCTTTCTGTCAATATTTGAGTGCATTAGTAGAAGTGTTAAGAAAATAAAAACAGTTGTAGGGAAAGGAGAGCAGGGCTTTCCAGACTGAATGTAATCAAGTGGGGAGAGAAAAGGGGAAGGAAGAACCTCTCACAAAGACAAACATGGGTAGGAATATCGAGTGCTGATCAACTGAAATGGAAAATTGCATGGCAAAGCCAAGCCTCTGAGAGGAAATGCAGAAGAAATGAGGGAACAAAATAGTCACAGCATTGCACCTAGGCACAAGAGCTAAAAAATCTCCCAGGGCATAAGGGAGCAGAGGAAATGCCTGCAACTGGAAGAGGGGGAGGAAGAAGAAAATGAGGAGACACAAGTTTGGTTCTACTTTACACCGATTAATGCAGGAAAGCGCTCATTTTGCAACAGGTACATTCATTCCCAATATTTCTGTGCATCAACCTTCCTTCCATCAGGGTAACACCAATCATCTGAAACTATCCAACATGTTTACACAGAGTCTTAGCCATATGTTCCCATGGCCCATGTGCCAAAAAACAGAGCAACTTCCTATCAAAGTCCTGCTGAAATCCTCTGAGTGTGAGCCAAACTGCCTTACTTGGTGCGATACCATAGCAACTCTGAGTCCCCATCACTGCTTAATTCTGGAGGTCCTTGAAGGAGTCTGACAAAGCACAGCACATATGAGTGACCCCAGTAATGTGGGAGATCCGGGGATACAAACAAATGTAAATAATCTTGTCTGAACAACACAACGCCATGGAAAAGACATACAGAAGAGACCTCTGGCTCAAAGGTGGAAGCTGAAAGTCAGGCAGAGGAATTCATCTATGTGCTGGTCAAAACTGATCACTTTTTCAGTTTTTGCATTCAAGCCTTTGAATGCAAAAAATTCAAGCCTCATACTTTGCAAGCACTAACACCTGTATGCACAAGTGAATGACTTTCAAAACACCAGAGTGTTAGATGATGTATGTCTCTTTCTGGAAAGGCTCATGAATCAGAATCACAGAATGGCTGAGGCTGGAAGGGACCTCCAGAGATCACCTAGTCCAAGTGGGTTTTGAACATCTCCACAACCTTGGAGACTCCACAGCCTCCCTGGGCAGCCCATTCCAGTGCTCTGTCACCCACTTCTTTACAAGAAGTTCTTCTTCATCTAGTGACGAAAGCTCCCGTGGTTCATTACCCTTCACCCATTACCCCATGTCCTTTCACTGCACACCACTAAGAAGAGTTTGGCCCTATCTACTTTACATTGTCCCCTCAGGTATTTTTAGAGGTTGATAAGATCCCCTCTCAATCTCCTCTTCTCTAGGCTAAACAGGCCCAGCTCGCTTAGTCTTTTCTCATAGGACAAAAAAAAATGAAAATAAACTGAGGTTACTGACTGAAACTATGATTATTATTTTTTATTTTTATTTTTTTTGTATTTCTTAATCGTAAACTTACCTCTTGGATATATCAATGTATTTGACTTTAAGATATCACAAAGAAAGCTTGCTACAGGTGGCTACACTTTTCCTTGATAAAGGGTGAAAGAAAATGGAAGAAACTGAATTCCTGTAATTCTCCCCAACGGGGAAACAATGAGGCTAGGATGGTGCTTGAGAGAATGAGTGCTCATCATTTGAGTTAATGAGCTGTCTGTTTTCTTTTTCTCCTTGTCTGTACTCTCAAAGAAGTGAGCTCTTCAAACTCTGATTATTGCTTCAATTACTTTGGGTATCAGTGTCCAGATTCTTGTAGGGGGAGCAGAAAGAGAGGATTGTATTTGCATGCTTGGAGACCATACATATTCTCCTTGAAGGCACTGTCTTACCCATATGACAGAATTCCTGAGTACACAGAAAGCATGAAGAAACAGATTTTTCACAAAATTTATGTTAGTCTTATAATTTTCTAAGACCCGGGTCTCAATTTTCCTGATATGATTGTTATCAAATCATCATTTCATCACAAGCCTATAATGTTTTGCAGTAGCTGCCTTCTCCTTGAAAAAAAATATTTGAGAAAGAAATAAAATGAAAGGAAGTGATAAACTTCTCATATAAAGGAGTTTCTAAGCTATCTTTTTTGTAGAGAAGCAGTCAAAAAAATTACTCCAGTGAACTCCAAATGCTCAAACTCCAACGTAAAGGTATTAATGGACTACTTTGAAGTCAGTCTCATGATTTGTAAACAATTGAGAATGGCAACACCACAACAATTTTCTTGTTTCACTGACATATTGGAATGTTTAAATACTTAAAAACAGTAAAAACTGTTTTAAGTGCAATGTAAACACAAAGACATTATTTGTCAATTACTGCTGCTTTCTTATATAAACTGGTAACTAAATATACAGCACATTCAGCCAATGCTTCACAATACAAAGCAAGATCCCTAGCTTCTGCCCTGAATAAAAAATGCTGTTTTCAGAAGTGCTTGAAACTAGTACGGAATCTAAGACAACGTCTTCTTTACATGTTCTCTTCTTTCACTTCTCTTTTAGGTACCAGACCTGCTCAAACAATGGGCTGGTGGCTGGTTTCCAGAGTCAGTATTTTCCATCTGTGCTTGACCGTGAATGGCAATTTTACTGCTGCCGCTACAGCCGGCGATGCCCATATTCGTGCTGGTAAGTTCAGGCTGAAACCAAACCTATTAGTCTCTTTTCCCCAGCAGTTCCTTTAAGTGTCTTTAGCCCCTTGTCCCATTAACACAATTGTTTAAGAAAAAGTTAACTGTGTTTTATGGGACTAAATAAGTTATTTCCAATCTGACCATAGGCTTCTTGAGGCTCCATGACTTAAGGGAAGAGAATGAGAGCCTTGAACAATACAACACATTAGCTAGTCCTAAATGAACAAATCTGGGTATCAACAACAGCCTATCTATGCTGGAAACTATGACAGGAATTCCCAAAATGAAATTACATTTCAAACATAGCTCCTATTACCTGATCCAACACATTTACAGGAGCATAAGCATCTCTGTGCTACGCTATTCTACCAAGATGACTTACAATACTGAACTTCCTTCCAGGTACCTCAGAAAAAAAAAAAAAAATCATCCTCTGTCTGACAATCTGGGATTTTTGTATTTTTAGTACATAAATATTGCTCCTCCTCTCATGGCTGTTCAAAGCCCAAAGTCAAAATGAGCTCCTGATCATAGCTGAAACCTAACAAAAAGGTGGCCTCACTTCAACGCAGTATCACGACTGGTGCTGGCAACCTCACAGAGGCTACAGAAAAAATGAGCTACACATCCTGAGCTTCCCTGTGGTCCCGGGTGTGGTTCCTCTAAACTGAGATGGAAGCACAGAAGCAGACTGTGTAGGGAAAGATCATATTGCTCCTGTCCAGTCTGTGTAACAGAACTCCTGACGTTAGGCTCCAGGGCTATTAATCTAGCTATTCTCACTAATACAAAGAATAACCCCTGAACTTAAAAATAAATAGTAAATAAATAAGAATAATTAGAAAAAAGGGGGAGAAATCTGTGTTTGAATCTTTGCTTCCAGAACCCAACTTTGAAGTCAACTTCCCATCGAGATGCATACAAACTGTTTACATGCCCCCTGGTCTTTCTTTGTCCGGCTGGCTACTGGCCAAACACAACAGCGCTGCCTTGCTTTGCAGACTTCAGTCTCTTTGCAGCAAGGAGGAAAATAGATATGTTTTATTTATTTATTTGTTATTATTTTTAAGGATTTTAAATGGCAGGAACTCTATAAAAGCCTTTGAACATTTTCTTGCCCCCTCTCCAGCCTACCTTGTCTATGGATGCTTTCTACCTCAGGGTTTATTTACACACCTACCCAGGCTCTTCCCTCTGAGGAAAACTAAAACTAGCTTTTAAGCATTTCTTCCAAACTCTCTTACTCCTCTAATGCTGCCTGTATTTCCAGTGAAAGAGCATAAATCCTCTTTGACTTCTTTTATTGTTGTTGACAGTTCTGCTTCCCTCAGATGTTGTCTTGACAACTTGGAACAGCTTTGTCTCTGCCTTGCATATTGGCATTCAGAGCAGTGCAAAGCCCAAATGTAAATGTTTGGGGTTACTGATGTCTGGGATGCGTTTCCATCCCAGCTGCACGCAGACTCCTATGCTGCCCTTCTGTTCAAAACAGTGACAAGACTCCATGTCTCATGCTTGGAAAAGAATGCCTTATGCAGTTCAACAGCTAGTGTCTTCCCATGCAGATGAAGGCAGGTGAAGTGTTTCTGCCCCTAAGCATGGTTTAAGTCCCATATGCTCACATCCTTCTGGGCGTGGAGAACTGGTCCCTACAGTACAAAACCTCTGGAAAGATCTTCACCTGGCTTGCAAAAAGCTTCTGGCATGTAGTATGTGATCATGGGTACATTTAGCAACCATTTGGCACTGGGTTTTACCAGCCTCAGTCCCTCCATCTGGAGCTCCGTTTGTTCTCTTCAAGCTATTGGTCGTTCAAGACCTGTGTGAAAAAAGCCCTGAGCAGCCTGGTCTGACCTTGTGGCTGACCCTGCTTTGGGCAGGGTGCTGTACCAGAGATTTCCTGAGGTCTCCTTCAGCCAGAGTTATCCTGTGATCCCAAACAGAAGGAAGAGTGGGCTGGCAGCTAAACTCTCATGCAGCTAAACTCTCCCTCTTCTCCAAAACAGTGGTCTCTTGCTCATAGTCTGCTGGGAACAGCTTCTTTTCTCTTTTATTCCCTCTACTCCATCCAGACAGTGTCTGGGGGAGTGCTAGTTTTTATGCTAGAATATGAACAACATGAACCACAATGTGGTAGCATGAAAACCCATGCCCTGGAACCACTTCTAGTACTACAGATATGTCTAGTCTGAACTGATAAACTTCAGTATACAGCAACGAGACTCCCCATTCATTAAACCCAGAGGCTCTTACTCAAAACTCCACTTCCAATGGCATTTTAAAGACATCGTCAAAAAGCCTCGCTCATACATCACACTTCTGGTCTGTATCATGCACTCAGTTTAAGACGCATTTGCCACTGAGACTGTGTTCTCCAAACAGTCTGACAAACATTTCCAGGCTACCATGGGTAATATCTCAAAATGTATACACATATAAAACACAATAAAAACGTGTGTGTATAGTATATTATTACATTTTCTACCCAAACCTATAATGATATTTATTCTGTTCCAGAAACTAGTTGTCAACAAACTGTCTGCGGAGAAATGGCTATTAACCTGCTGCTGACTCATATTTCTTGGTTGAAGCAGCTTAATCTCATGCAAAGGCATCTATCAGTATACAGCTATGTGGGAAAATAACACCAGGAAAATATGTGATGACTGTGGTGCCTCATGAGTTGTGTGTAAGGCACAGGAAAATCCACATATTGGATTAAAAGACAATCCACATTGCAGAATTCCTTCAGAGCCTTGAATTTTAACTTGCAATGAATCTCTCATTATGAAACCAGCTATAGACAGAAAGGCATATGTGAGGAAAACTGAAAATACCGAGGGCCTTGCTTTAAATTGATTCTCACCTTGGGTATTTGATCCCTTCTTCTTCCAGTTGTCTCCTTACATGTCTCTCTGGCAAATATATATAAACAACAAGACAGGTGATCTTTATGTATGGTTTCTCTTGGCTCTTCTTCTTCACGAATATATTTGCCTTAAATGAGCTTTTCTTCCCTACACTGAAAAAGACAGTTTTTCCCCCATGAATACGAGCCACACAAATGTTTTGTTAGAATTTGACCCAGTTTCTACAGCCAGAACCTTCTTCTCTGTTGTTTGAGTCCTGCTGACATTTATTGGAATACTAATTTATGACACCATCATGCAGACTGAAATCCACACTTAAACACTTTGCTTAATTTAAACACACCATTAAAGCCAAACACATGCTTAAGGACTTTGCTTGGTAGCATCTATACTCTTACTCTGAGGTCCCAGCACTTTTGTTTCACAGTTTATCTTCTCACCATTAATTCCCAGTTTACCTGCACAGTAAGCCCATACTGCAAATAAATACACTAATCTCTTTCAGTCTCATAGTTTTGCATTTGCTATTTTATTTTTTTACAAGTACTTTGTTTCCTTCATTATCATGCCAAGCCTTGTCATGGATTCTGCACATTTTTACCATTCTGAAAATAATTAACATTCCCCACAGGAGGCAGAAAAGCTCCAATTATTTCACCTGGCTGGGGAATGCTACCACAGTAAAATAAACTGTATGCTTATTCAAACCATAAAGGAAACAAATCCACTGCAGATGCAGAGACGGCATTATTAAATGGTCCCATTAGACCTCCGATTTTTCTCTTTGCCAGGAAATTGAAAGCTCGACTCCATACTCTCAAAAGCAAACACATGTCACAGAGCAGCCCCAAGCCTGCACAGACTGTTTACTTCTGTTTCCCCTCTCCAAACAACCATCAGTCCATGTGCCAGAAGGTCTGTCTGGAGCTGTGGCTGCTCTCTGTCACAGTGACATTGTCCAGGCAAACAATTACTTTTTCCAAGAGCTGTGGGGATTAAAGAACTTACTTGTTTTCTTGACTCAACCTGCCTCCAAAGCCATATTGAAACTGATGAGATCCTAAGCAGGCTTCTCAGAGATTACCAACAGCAGAGAGACAAAACCAGGAGGTGAGGTCAGAATAGATGTGGAGGAAAAATAAACTTCTGGAGAACTCAGTTCCCCTCTGCTCCTTTTTTACTGATTGTATAGTTACCGCAGTAAAACCTTGCAGTCCAATCCCCAGGACTACCTTCCAGGAACACCTTAGGAGAAGCACATTATCTAGGGCAGCTCCAGGACATCTCTCCTACCCTGGCAGGCCAACAACCTGGGATCTATACTGGACTCATTGGCAGGAATTTCTGTAGTCAGTTTACTAAGACCTTCTTTGGCTTTTCAGGACAGCATGCTTTTTAAAAGGGAATGCCTGCTGTCTTCCAGCTGGAGGATGAATTGAAATTGATTAAAGAGGCACATGATTCCCATTTTCATTGAATGCAGCATGCAGGCTCCCAGTTCTTGAAACAAAATTCTTTGAGGAAATCCATATTCTTGAAGCACTTATAAAATAGCATCTGAGAGAGTAAGGCCATTCGTAGGACACTCCTTGTCCTCAAAGGTCAGGAAGTTAACGTTAAAGCTTGTATTTCCCTCCTGAAATGAAACAGCTCCTTCTTTTGGCTGTGGCTTTGTTGGAGGAAGAGTTCGGCAAGGAGGAGGAGAATGAAGGTCAGAGACCAGCCATCCGTCTTGCTAGTTGCACAAGAAGAGAAAAGGGTAACACACTCCAAAACAACACACTTACTAGCAGGGAATAAATCTATTGAACAGTTGGAGCAGGAAACCATGAGCTCTGCCACCGGCTGTCTTTGATATTTCAAAAGACTCATTTCTTTTGTCTGCCTCCCATCTGAAGGCGAGGTATACCACAATTGCCATTTACTTCAGTAAGGGGTAATAAGGCCTCGGTGTGACCAGATCTTCTTATCAGTGAAAAATAGATTCATGATACCTACCTTTGAAGTCGATCATTAAAAGGATCGCTGTAGATTAGTACAAAGCATTCTTCTCGGTGCTAAATGAATAACCCTGTGTTTTCTATTAATCCCTAACGTAGTCATTCTTCTCCATGGAAAATAAACAACATTACTACTTTCAGACTACAATAATAACAACAGTAATCCTGTTACAGATCATGACTTTTTCATTCCCGTTCCTGCCCTGAGCAAGATTTATAGGATTATTGTAAAGTATATCAGAAAAACGTGGGAATGGGTGGGGGTTGGAAACCAGTCAGAAGAGATGCCATCCCACACCAACTCTACACCAGCTAAATACCCTGTTACGGAAAATACCTTTTCTGCCAGGTTTTCCTGCTTTTCCTCATACACGTTGAACCACTCACATTCTTTCTCACAGGCTTTTCTTCCCCAGCCTTTAATGTAGAATTTCCTGCTTTTTGTTCTCAGCAACGCCCCTACTGCTCCAAGCGTCTTGTGTTCAAACATCATACAATTCATACTAACCTGAAATAGATTAGCAAAGCAGGAGCAAAATTCCTTTGTCTTCTGTACTAATTCTTGCAAATGGATGATACGGACTGAAAAGAGAGTCACTTGCTAAAAGTCTCACATTATTATTTCCTCCCCTACAATTCCTTCCTCGAACTTAACATCTTTGTGCATACGTGGTTTTAGGAAACAATTTCACTGAATTCAGCTTGCAAGCTTCTGACTGATCCTCTTGTTCCTCAGGGTTTGTTTGACATCAAACTACTCAGTGCCTAGATGCCAAGATCAATACAACGCAGCTCTTCTCACTGCTGCTCTGCAAGCCTCTACTCTAGTGTTTTCCTTCGTGTACCCTCTTGGGCACCGAAACCACCACCCTGGAGGCCTTAGGTCACTCCAAATGGCAGTAGCAGCTTTGTCTCAGCACCCAGCAGTTCCCAGGTTTCTCCATGCTCCCCTAATCCCTTTTTTTTTTGACTAAGAGGTCAATGCCAGAAGTGCATCCATGCATGTTGCTGTGGGTCTTCACAAATGAGCCTTGTCCTTGTTCTTCCAAACTCCTTTGGGTAGGCAAAGCCTCACCAACGGGCAAAAGGTGTCTCGTACTTGTTCCATGAGTCTTCTTGGGTATAAACCACACATTGTCACATGTGGCTCACAAATATTACCAGGTCTGTAAAGAAATTATCTGTCTGTATGACCCTGGTAGGTAGTTAAAGATGATATGGAGAATCACATCACTGAGTAAAACACAGTATTTTTAGTCAAAAGACTGATAATAAAGTTACACGCTGAGCTACAACAAATGCTGAGGGAAGCACTGTCCTGTGCTGGGCAGACTATGAGAAGACCTTCAATGCTGAGTTAAATGACCATTCTCCCTTCTGTGACAAGAAAACCAAGTACTGAATATCCCTATGCTCTAAACTCTACAGTGTGATCTCTCCGGGAGATACGTTTTGTGAGACTTATCCCCAGGTTTCCCAAAAACAGGGATAACAGAGAAGGGCTGGCTAACACCGCAGAGCCCTGCTCTGCAGATAACGAATTGCATTTCCTTCCAAAGGATACCGCTCTATCCAGATGACCTTGAGATGCACGGGCTTAAGGGAACGGTTCCATAAATGAGTGCAGCAAACATCAAAGCGAACAGAAGTAGACAGACAGACCACACGGACCCAAGTGAACTTGAACACTGCTTTCAGAGCACTATTTATAATTTTTCTCTCCAGAACGAATGGAGTAAATAGGCGTCTGTCCATACAACAAGAAAACCTTCAGAGCAGATCACGACCCTGTTTGTTTTTGTTTTTCTTTTTTTTTTTTCGTAATTGTATATGCTTGCTTTTTGAACATATCTTAGCAGAGTTGCCATGAGAGATAGAAAAGCAATGTGGAGATGTTAGTTGAGAGGGAGGGGGAAATGATAGCAGGCAGAAAGAAAAGAGTGGGAAGCTAAACGAAGGCTCTCCCTATTGCATCCCTTCACTTCAGAATAACACCGCCTGCTTCTGCAAAAGGTCTGCAGGACCCTTCACAGTAATTCATGAGCTTTACTTCAAAATTCATCAGATTTACTCTTCAAGCAAAAGGCTCATGAAACAAGTTCAGAGAACTGACTCTCAGTTATTCATTTCTGCCTCTGAGTAGGGCTGAAAGCAGCTTTTTAACCTTGTGTTTTGCAGAGTCTGGCCTGCCCAGAACATAGTGCTGGTCAAGATTACAGAACATTTTCCTCGCTGAATGCCAAACAGATGTTATGAAACACATTTGGTGGAACATATATAAACACACGTCTTAGTGTCTTCTCAAAATAATAGCACAAACAAAGCCCCAAAACCTGGAGCCGATGGGGGAAAGTGAAATGAAATCCTGATCCGTATCTGGTCCTTATGTCACGTTTTAAAAACCTACTGCGACCCAGGAATCTTCAAGGAGGGACTATCAGATGCTCAGGCTACATATTAAAATTATATAAGGGGAATCTCTAGAATAGGGAAGCAGCCACGCTATTAAACTCTTACTCTTCAAAGCAGGGTGTCCACATCCTGCCTGTTGGGAATGGTACCACACGTGCTAACTCCCAAACTGCATCTCTGAGTTTTCTGCAGAGGCTGTGCCAGTTGGGCTGGGCCTAAAGTGTCCCAGGGTTGTGGTTTCACCCAGCAGACAGCGAAACACCACACAGCCGTTCTCTCGCTCCCTGCCCCCTCCCAGTGGGATGGGGGAGAAAACTGAAAAGTGCAATAACTCATGGTCTGAGATAAAGATGGATTTATGAGAAAGAACAAAAAAAAGAAAGAAAATTATTTAAAAATAAAAAATAAAAATAAAATAGCAGCCACAAAAAGAATAAACAAAACAAGTGGCGCACAGTGCCATTGCTCACCACCAGCCAACAGATGTCCAGCTGGTCCCTGAGCAATGGCAGCCCCCAGCCAATTCCCTCAGTTTCACTGTTCAGCCCAATTTCACGAGGAATGGGACATCCCTTTGGTCAGTTCGGGTCAGCTGTCCTGGTTCTGTCCCCTCCCAGCTTTTCGTGCACTCCCAGCCTCCTCGCGGGCAGGGTGTGAGGAGCTGGAAAGGCCTTGGCTTAGTGTAAGCACTGCTCTGCGACAACTAAAACATCAGCGTGTTATCAGCATTACTCTCATCCCAAATCCAAAACACAGCATCATACCAGCTGCTAGGGAGAAAATCAACTCTATCCCAGCCGAAACCAGGACGCCTAGGGTTTGTTCCTACAGTTTGCAAGCCTAAGCAATCAAATTATGGTACTCAGAAACAATCTCCAGCGTTGTTTAATTTACTAGCACAGACATAGCCCCATTTTCTCAGGTTCTCTGGCTAGGGATCCAGAAACACTCTCAAGTTTCCAAATTCAGATCGTTGGCTTCACTCATGCATGCAAAGAAATCCTCCTCAAGGCACTGAATTCCACTGAAATTAACTGGGTAAAACACAGAATGGGTAACAAAGGTCAGGCTTTGTGAAGTATATATACCCTAGCTCCCATCTGAGCTCTAGACATGGAGTGCAGAGTCCCCAGAGCAGCTCTTTGCTAACTGGGGGGCTTTCAGCAAGTTGGCTATACGGAGGGACCAGCTTATCCTCAGGTTAAGGTCCTTTTATGGGATCATAAAGGCATATTAGATATCCAAGTCACAGGCTGCCTAGGTTAAAAAGTAAATAAATAAAATAAAGTATTCAAACCTGTACTGTAAACTGTCTGACACTGACAAATATATATTTGAGAACACAAGAGGTGATGTCCTGAAAGCAAAAATGATACCATCAGCCTTCAATTGAAATAGTGCCTAAATTAGGTTTGCCACGGCTTGACAGAAACACATTAAGGTGACAGTCTTTAGTCTAGGAAAAATTACCAGCTAAATGGTGAGAAGCCATGAGAAACAGTTTTGTAATATTTGTAATTATTCTTTCTGGGGGTTTGACCCAGTTCCCTTAAAATCCACACTGGTCTGGTTTCAGACTTTCATGGGAGCTGAATACTGCAGCTTCGATTTTTCCACTTGCAGAGCCTACTGATGACTCTACCTACTCATCCATCCTCAAAACTGCTGGCATATGCAGGTTCTTCCATTTCTCCTAGTCCGCAGCAGTTGCCTGCATGACCTGTGAAATATTGCTGCTCATTTCTTATCAACAACACAGCGCTGTGAGGGCTCAGCAAATCCCCCAGCCCCTGGCCAGAGCCCTGACAAGGAACACTGTGACCAGCCCTGATCTTTGGCTTCCCAAACACACTTGGGCATGGGTGTTCTTGTACCATGGCTCATAAGTTGGTTGATGAGTGTCATGGCCAAAGGGCAGGAGGCAGGAGAACGAGAGATGTTCAAAGAAGTTAACTGTTGAGACTTGGGGATCTTGTAAAGCCATGCCTGAGTTTCAGGTTTCGTCCCATTTTTCATTTGGTAAGGAATAATGACTGGTTTGGAATGAGGTTCTGCGTGATGATTTTCTTTTACTTTGAAAAGCTGAAAATGACCCAGAATTTAGTCAGATCTGCTTTGCAAAGATTTAAACAGCATAAGAAAGGGGTAAACAAAGTGATCAAAAATACATTTAAAATATACAGACAGCGGTGGCAATTTCAGAGGATTTTTCTGTTATAGCAAGTACATCTAGGGCAAAGCAGTCTAATATATAATCCAGTGTGCCTCAGGTTTCAGGTAAACTTTCAGTTTCTGAGTATTCCAACAGTGAGTGGTTGGGCCACAAATACCACTAAAGCACCTAATTTTACAAACTTAAAACCATCCCAATAATTATATTCCAAGCGAGTAAAATATTTAAGCATATCCTCAAATCCCACTGATTTAACACTCTGTGAACACACGAGTGTTTGGCTGGGATGTGCTAGGCCCACCTTCATGTATCATTCAAGTACTGCTGCTGGGCTGAATGAAGTCAGAAACCTGGGTGCCAGGATTTCTGTCCAGGCATTTTAGCCCTTTTAGTCTGCACAGAAGTTCAGCCAAGCATTTCAACAGGGACAGCGTTTTCCTTGCAGGGGACCCGATTCTTCCTGTGCTCTCCTGGAGCGAAGCTGATTCAACTCCACTAGCAACTCCCACATCAAATGGTGTAATGCAGGGAAAGACTGAGCGCCAGGTCCCCATTCCCGACCTCTAACATAATGTTGACATCAAGTACTGGTCAAGGTCCCAGCCCCTCCCTGCATCTGTTCATTAATCTGTGAAATGTCCTTAAAACCAAGTGCAGAATTATTTTGTATTTCCCAGGGAAGCGGCAACCATAGTTTGTTTAATAAGTGCAGAAGCACTTTGAGCTTCTTAGATAAAATCCACTGAACAAATATTGTCCAGACCAATATTTTTACATCACAAGCTAGGCAGAAAGTGGAAAGAACAAAGAGGAACGGATTAATTGCTACATTCATTTAATATAATTCATAAATGGATAAATGCTTGTAGTTATTTGACTTGGCAACATTTACAGCACTTTATAGCAGTGAACCAAACAGACTGAAACAAGGCCCAAGCAAGTCCCTGCAATAAAGATGTAAGGAGACAAGCTTTAAATTCTTGTTCAGGCTGCTTTTATCCTACAGCTGCAGATGTATATGCATGCAATATTCCAACCTGCTCTGAACAATTCTAAACTTACCGAAATTTATTTGAATAGCTACATTAATTAATAACGTAGAAGAGAAATGCAGCCTTAGAGGTAAAATCTCATCTTATGGTGCAATAAAGAAACATGAACTTACAAAGAAACAGGAAAATAACCTGATCAGCATCTAATTTACTGGACTTTTAGGTAAGATGGTACATTATTTTATCTTCTTTTTCCTTCATCTAAAGGTTAACAACAGAACACCCAGGGCACTACGGAGAAGATATGGACATGATGATGTATACTTACGACTACTACATCCGCGGGGCAACAACAACTTTCTCTGCTGTGGACAGGTTTGCTTTTCATTTATTTTACTAGAAATTAAGAGAGAGAGAGATCTTCCTTTCCTATTGCCCCCAAACAGTACACAGTGCTGCATCATTTGTAGCACTACTCAGTGTTGGGCTTGCACTTCTGAGGACCAAAGTTCACAGTGCATGTGGTGAATTGTCCAGGGCTGCGTATCAGGACACTCCGGGGCCCCCAATGAAAGACAGACATGCTCCTGTTGGAGCAGGGCCAGAGGAGGGCCAAGAAGATGATCAGAGAGCTGGAGCACCTCTCCAGTGAAGACAGGCTGAGGTAGTTCAGCCTGGAGAAGAGAAGGCTCTGGGGAAACCTTAGAGCGGCCTTCCAGTGCCTAGAGGGGGCCTACAGAAAAGCTGTGGAGGGACTCTTTTGTCAGGGAGTGTAGCGATGAGACAATGGGCAATGGTTTTAAACTAAAATAGAAGAGTTTTAGATTAAACATTAGGAAGAAATTCTTTCCTATGAGGGCAGTGAGGCCCTGGCACAGGCTGCCCAGAGCAGCTGTGGATGCCCCATCCCTGGAGGTGTTCAGGGCCAGGCTGGATGGGGCTTTGGGCAGCCTGGGCTGGTGGGAGGTGTCCCTGCCCATGGCAGGGGGTGGGACTGGGTGGGCTTTGAGGTCCCTTCCAACCCAAACCCATCTGTGATTCTGTGATTCTACAAAAAGGGGACTTTAATGCAGAAGGGGATCATCTGCCTTGTCCATTTGAGTAGAGAAATATATAGTAACAATAGGCTTGGCTAAATCTGAGCTCTGTAAAGTGGAACATCTTCAGGATTGTTTCTCACCTTTGTCTAGCTAGGGCATCTTTTATCTATGCTGGTAAAAATTCATCCTGGAACAACCTATCCTTTAAGGGGATGAGGGACTCATTTTGGCCTAACTTTCTCTGAAGTGAAATGAGGAGTTTGCCAGTATGCAAAGAGAAGACCACAAGACATAAAATGCAATCTGAATGCTGCAACCTGCCTGATCCATTGCAACACAATTCTAACCGATATGAGCCCACATCAGGAACTACTGTCAATGGGAAGTGCATGGATCCCTTTCCAGAAAATGAATTCATTGAATTTGAAATGAATTTCAAATGAATTTTTCTTGATTGGTCCTGGTCATTACTTGTAATTGTTCTTCTTGAGTGAGGCTCGTGATGCTGCAGTCATGCAAATGGATATGTAATCACCCTGCTCAGTTAAAAAGACGCCTTTCCTCCTCCCTACTATGCACATAAAGTGTTAAAATTTAGAACAAATATAAACTCAGCAGTGCTGTCTGCATGGAACCGTAGAGACCCTAATAGAAAAGGTTTAAGGAGAGTGTGAGCAGCCACTGAAACCTGACAGTGGAAGAGAGGTTTTTCATCTTGAGCTGACCTCTAATTCATCAACTCTGTGAGCTACTTCTTTGCTGACGTTTTTTATCAGACACCTCAGTCCAGTAGTATATTAAAGCATTTGTTACCCAACACAGCACAGACAACAAGGCAAGGTGCACCGCACTGGCCTACCACTGCCAAATCTGGCTAAAGGAGAAGGGGAGAGAAAGGAGAGAGAAATGGGAGTTCAAATACACAGACATTTCAAGCTGTCTCTAATAACACCCAAAAGAGACGAGATGCTTTTGTCTCTGGGATGCTTTCAGCTCGCTGGAGTTCACTAGGGATCCCCTGAGCACAAAGATGTCCTAAAATAAGACCTTTCCAGAACTGATAGCACACTGTCAAGTTGCTGCAGATTCATAACCATAATTTTCTGGCCTATTCATTAGCCTATTTATTAGAAGGTTGGAGCTGTGTCTGCAATTTATTCCTACAAGTGGAAGAGTAACTTTCATAGTTAACATGAAAGTATCCTTTTAGACAGTTAGATAAGTAAATTTTAGGACTGCAAGGAACACCCCTATTCTGTTTGTTTGTTTGTTCGTTTGTTGTTTTGTTTTTTTCCTTCTCTCCCTTAAATATTCCCCAATGCTATTCTAAATCCTGGTTCCCCATGGCCCCTGCAGAGAGCTGGAGAGATAATACAGGCAGTGCACTCCCCTCTAGCTGGATTCCAGCCATCATCGGATGTGGACCAGGGTAATGTCAGGAGTCACAATGACATATCTGGAAAACAGAGCAGCTGAGGTAACCGATGCCTCTGAGCAGATTTCTGCCTGTGAGTGCTGAAGCTTACCACAGCCTCCTGTGAGGGCCAGCAGCATCACGGGGATGTCAGGAGGTTGTGGTCCCACAGTACCTGAAAAAGGGAAAAACCACCACCACCTCTGTCCTACCACTGCTGTGATGGCAGAGACAAACCTGCAATAGGAGTGGGTGAAAACTACAAAGAACACATTTTGCAGAGGCGATCTAGGAAGTTTTTCTGAGCTGATGAATTTTCTGGCCTCCAGCTCCCAGAATGCCTGAAACCAACTTGTTCTGGTTAGCACATGAAGTGAAAAACTGTCTTGCTATAGCAGTTTGCAATTCAGATTCACGCAGCAGCTCTCTCAAATGACTCTCACAGAAGCAGGCAATGTTTGTCATCCTAAACAGTGGTTTTTTTTTTGCAGCTGGCTGAGGCAGAATAGGAGCAAAAGAAGCGACTCCCAGACCCAGCCTGTCGGGATGACACACACATGCAGCTTGTCTGTGCAAACACACTGTAGATTTTGAGACTGCTTTTCATCTTCAAGCATGTAAAACTTGTGTTCAGGCTATTTAACTCATGACAGGCAATGTTCTCAAGCTAACAAGAGGCACAAAAAAGCCTTTGAAGATATTTTGGTTTAAGCTTTCCTAATCACTTCAAACAGTTCGTTATTTTTAGACTTTTTTTTTTCTAAGAAAAATGACTATACCTCTGCTTTTGAAAGCTAAAAGTCTCTCTAACAATACTTGCTAGTTTAGCAGACCATAATTTTGACCCATAAAATCCTGTTAATCCATGAAATACCTTTTTTTTTTTGTCTCTTTGAGTATCTCAGTGACCAAAGGAACAGTATTTTTGAAAAGTATACACACAGTCCAAATGAGGACTTCCTAAAATAATTCTAAAAATTCCTAAAAATTATTTTTGAATTTCATTAAAAACGTTAATGAAAAGGTAACAGTTTTATGAAGAAATTACAGTAAAAAGCTATCTAGGAAAGGTCTGAAGAAATAAAAATATAAACCACTATATAATTAAGCACAGACTTACTGACAAGTATGAGACAGATCCTATTACAATTGAGATTCAGCATTAACCAGTGAATTAGTGTAATAAGTTTTCAATTAAAGAACTTCAGCAAAGGAAAGCTGAAACAAGAGGCTTTATGCATACACAGAGCTTAATAGTCAAATTAACCTTCCTGCAGGACACAGTCACCCAGGCAATGCAGCCACGGAGGAGCAGCCATTAGTAAGATGTGGCCTCATGCCTCAGCACATCCCTTGGAGCTGGCCACCAGAAAACCAGGACCATGCAGGGTCTTGTAAGGAAAGCTGCTGCTGAGCCCCTGTTCAATGGCAGCACTGCCCATCCCATGTCTCAGGTTGAGGAGACCACTATCAGCAGAATCCAACCACTCAGAAGCATTTGGGAGCACTACCCATTGCCAGTTCAAACGACTGCTGCCATCTTCAAGGACTGCACTTTAGATCAAAACTCCTCAGCCTGTAGCAAACAGCCTAAGCGGAACATTTTCACTGTGTATGCTCCGCAGCAGGACAGCATTTGATCCTCTGAACTCATGCCATTTTGTCAAGGGAAATGTAGTGCACAATAAGCTAAGGTGGAAATTTGCAGCTTGTTAGCTATTGAACGCTAAATCACTGGCTTCCACTGTTGAATCCTGCTGCTCCAGCCATGCTTCCTACAAACAACTGCTAATACGTGTTGTATCACTCTCCTGAGAAGAGTACAGACATCCAATTACCCACAGACCAGGAAGAGCATGAACTCTCCCTATACCTATAAATATTTTTTTTGCCTCACACGTGACTTGTGGAGATAAAGGATGAGAAGCGAATTTAATTTCTCTCAATATTGATTCCTTCATATCTTTCATAAAGGTTACTAACTAGCAGACCTATCAACAGGAAAAAAAGTGAATTTTGCTATGTGGATAACTTGTCTCTTAGAAATGGCTTGAAACGCACCCACATATTTTACTTCATACATATTTTGGAATATTGTATCATACAACAGTAACTGCAGACAGAACCATCCTTTTCCTCTTGACCACTGATTTGATGTCTATTTAGGATTGATCAACATCAATAGTCATTGTCTTCTGAAGGATGTTCCGAGACCTGCTTATTCAGATTGCTGATTTTCTTATCCTGTAGGGGAGTGGGAAGGAATTGTAACTACCAGGCATATTTCATCTCCTTCCATCCCACAAAAACATGAGGCACTCAGAGAAAAGTTGGCTAATGCCAGACAGATGTTTTTGTTGCCACAGTACCCTGTGTAAGATTTTCCTACTTGTACAGTCTTACCCACTGCAGTTGCCCTCTCCATCTCACTAACACCTTTCTCTTGTTTCTCTTCCCGTGCAGGGATCGTCAGTGGAAGTTCATTGTCTGCAGGATGACAGAGTATGACTGCCCATTCCAAAATGTTTAAAAAGATTGAGAATACCCGAATTGGAAAGCTTGGGAATGGACAAGGTGTGATGAGGGTCAGTGATTATATGGGTGAAGGGCAATTAGACTCACAAAAAACGTACCAAGACTCATCAGCTGTCTGCTGAAGATACAATTCTTCCCTCTGGAGCTATTAAATAAATTGCCAGCCCACATGCTTGCAACAGCAGTTTTGCAGGATTCCTTTGAGCTGCACTGGCAGTTGTATCCCCCAAGTAAAATTGCTTAGGACACACACTTGTTAATGATACAAACGTCTATGACATATGCACAATTACCATATTTTTTTCTTTTCTACATATATATATATATAGCCATTCTGAACACATACAACTTTCACATAGCAACTTTATATAAATTGCTTCCCGGCACAGGCACTCCAAATGAGGTGGAAACACACTATAAGCTTTCCAGCACGCAGTAGTCTTTCCTGTCTTCTACTTCCAACTTGGAACCAGCCCAGCGATGTCCACCAGCTTCTCAGTGTTTAGCTAGGAGTGTGCTGGAAACAGGACCGGTAGGTCTCTGGCATGCTGCATTTGGGGTTACCTGTTAAAGCTCTCAGCAGAACTCTGTTGCTGCAGCTGTCTGCGTACTCAGGGGAATTCCAGCTATTTGCAATACTGGAAGATGTCTGTACCTGATTAAAATGAGAGCAGAAGACCCACCAGTAAAAACAGAAGCCTAACACAGTTTTACTGAGAGTCTCTTTTACATTGCCCTAAAAGTTTTCAGTGACATGGCTAGCTGGGAGCTCTACTCTGGGCAAACCCAGGAGCAGCTCAGGCCACTCTCCCTCTCAGTACATAGACATCCTGCACTTGTCAGGAGTCTGCTTTTCATGTGGACTGGGTTTCCACTGTGGGTGCCAACACAGCACCCATCTGCCCTTGGTAATATATTCTTGGCTTGGAACAGACAAATGAAGTTAATGGCTTAGATGATCTCAGTTCCTCCAACTTGTGCATCTCATTCCCTGTAAATGGGGTGACCCCGTTTTCAGAAGACTGCACAGCACCTGAGCAGCTGTAATCCAACAAGAAAGAGTGTTCATCTCCTCCAGGAAGATCTGAGGTGGGATTTTTGCTCTTGAACAAACCAGAATTTAGAGCTCTTTTTCTTGGTTCATGAGGTCAATGACAAACTTAGCAGTGGCTTCAGTGGTGCTGGCTCAAGGGCCAGCTACCAACTTAAGACCAAGCTTCACAGGAAAGAGTGTTGTCAGACAGTCAGTTTTCAGGCTCCAAGCATTTTTAACATATTTACTAGCATACCCTCAAGTGTGAGCATTAAGACTACACTTGCCCAATAAATGAATAATAGGTTTGGCATTGCTGTAGCCTTGTCCTTTTTTTCGATGATACACCGACTTATTAATTTGCACACAAAGAAACCCTCTGTCATTCCCGGCGACCATGATGGCAATTAGGGAGTTTCTGTGAGAGCCAGCTGCTGAGACAAGCAAGTAACAGTGGGCAAGAGAAATTAAGAGGCCTAGGGAAGCTGGAGAAGCTTGTTAGCTGACCCTAGTGGACAGGCAAAGGAAGCCATGAGAGCTCCAAACAGGTGAGCACCAGAGGAGGAGGCACTCGTGCCAGGGAGTTGAAGGAAAAGGACAGGCACTATAATTAGGCACAGAAGGATCATCTGCGGGAACACCTGCCCTAGAGATGGACACCAAAATATTATGCAGCACATCCTTCCCCTGCCACAATCTTTACTGTGATCACTCAGGCTGCTGCGTGCACACCGTGGGCTTGTGGAGGCCTCTGAGAGGACAGCGCAAGGATCAACTTCAGCTGATTTAGGTTCCCAGTGCTATGGAAAAAAGCAGCTCTGGTCTCCTGTCCACTGGAGCTGCAGTGTCCTATTGTCCCACATGCCACCGGCCCCCTCGGCCCTGTCCCAGTCACTTCCTTCCACCCATGCTCTATTCCCAGCTCCACCCCAGCAGCGCATCTGCGTGGGATGCGCTTCACAGGACTCCTCTTCAGAAAGTTAAAGTAATTCTCAGATGCGGAAAGGTGTGGGTGGGAAACAGAATGTATCCTGGGTGAAGGCAGAAACGGGATGTGGACAAAAAAAAAAAAAAGGCAGAACAGAGAAAGAGCAGTTCCCGTCCCATGAAGTCTTAGGACAGCTGGTTAGCAAAGCTAGGAACTGAACGTAGTTATTATCGAAGTGGCACCATCCACCTCTAATGCTTTGGTAACCTTTGTTGTGGGGGGGAAGACATGACTCCAAATCTGATCAAGCCTCCTTTGGCTTTCCTAACACCATTCTGGGAAAGAGAGCCTTTCAACCTCCTTATAGGCCACCCCTCCTCAACCCGAACCATCTTCCACTCCTGCTGACACAAACCAGAGGCTGCTGCAGGGAAATGAGCAGCGCTGTGAGCGCTCAGACCAAACCCAGCCAGGAGGCTGTGCAGGTGCACAGCATGGGGAGCCCACGGCCCACCCGTACCCTCACATATTGCACAGCACGGGGGCACCCACCCCACTCCTAGCGCAGGAGCTAACAGTCACACCACTCTGAGAAGAGCACAGCTACTGTGCTCTTCTTTTTTTATTTATTTATTTTTATTTTTTTTTTTTTTTTTATTTACTGCCTTGTTGGGTCTCCTTACACCTGGAACTCAGCGAAGGTTGATGTAAGCCAAACCTGCATCTGCCATCTGATCCACTCCTCCCACAGAGAGGCTCAAGCAAGAGAACAGCAGAAGTCGCTGGGGCAAACAGGCAGCTCTACCAGCCCCAGACCATCATAGAGGAGGCCCTGACTGCTTTTCCTCCCAAATCACAAGATTAACTTGAAAGCCATGGGACTTTTGTAGGGGGAAAAAAGAGCTCAATTTCTTTTCATATATTCCAATTTCCCAGTTTTCAGGGTACATAAGCACTTCCAACATTTTTCAACATTTTTCAACATTTTTCACTTTCAGTATTTGTCAAATGCTTCAAACAGAGTATTTTTCAACTACTTCTCAACAAGTCTGAGACTAGAAACGTGTTTTTTAAGTGATGGCTGAGGTTCTTATTTAATCACTAGTTTTGCAGGACATCAAATACTATGAGACTAATGATAAATATATCAGACTTAGCAACACAGCCCCAGTTAAAAAAAGAAATGTCAAACCCTCACCATTGAAATACGTTGTAGAAATGCAGCACATTTCCTGTAAAATCAAGAGAGAGCTTTCAACCGCTTCCAGTCCAGTGTTCAGGGTTTTGTAATACAAGATAAGCCTGGCATAAAGTCATGGCAGCACCTAAGCAGAGAGATGCCAACACAGCTGAAGGGAAACCAGTCTGCGGATGAAGGAGAAGACCTGGCAGAAGATCAGCTGGCTCTCAGGAGAACTTACTTAGCCTTGACCCTTGACTGAGAGCCACTGAATCATTTGCTGTTTTTAAACTTTATTTCAAGTCCATGTTTATCGCAGCAGCAGCACGTTACTGTACTGGCCTGCATCTTTAAGGCTGCAGTACTGTTGCAGGCAGAGTATGAACAGCACTGGCAGTGGCACTCGGTGCCAGAGTTGTTGGCGTGAACCGTAGGCAGGAGGACTTCTGTTGATAACACATTACCAACAATAAAACACTGCTTGTGCCGAGGCTTACTTTTCAAGACACAGCAGTCACACTGGGGACGGCTGCTTTATTCCTCACTATTTCAGTGGACGGGTACGTGTGTAGCTGATGCACAATGAGCATGATCTAAGCACTGAGAGGTTTAGAAAAGGCAGAACGGCTGCCCACATGCTTGAAGTTAAAGACATGCACAAGTGCCTGTGGGTCAGAGCCAGCAGGCTTGGCTCAGCCTCTCTGAGCTGCATACCTGAGCAGCATTGATTTCGGTCTTATCCCCTGAAATCAATGGGCTGGCCCACTTGTGAACTTCGGCCAGAATCAATGGAGTTCAGTCTTAAGCAAGAGTCAGGCATCTGAATACTTTTCAGGATCTTACCTTAGCTGGTGCATATTTACAAGTGAGACTGGAAAAAAGGCACCCGGAGTTAGAGGGAATCAATCAAAGAGTCTTCTGGGAAACAAGAGGATGGGCAAGGTATTGTATAATCTGTTCTTACTTCAGACATAAAATTGTAACTGATTTCATCTTGTGGAGACCAGGACGCATTCTGCCTTACGTTAACTTTACATTATTTAAAAAGAATAAAGAGGAGCTTTGCCATAGGAATAAATCCTAGATTTCCTACCTGTGTATCAGCTTCACAATAGCCATTATTCCACTGACTCCAATGACGGCTTTGTCCAAGTGCTCTGCTACACACCAAGTTTCTAAGTCTGAGCTTTGCATACAATCCATGTCAACAGGGTAAATCCCATTTCGTTAAAGAGAAAGACACAACATTTTTGTGTAATGTGAGCTTTCAGGCCTTGTTTGAGCCAGACAAATTTTCCAGGCCTCATTTGAACCAGACAAGTCACCACACTGGAGAACCTGGTCCTAAAATCATCAACCCAAATGGTGGAGAATGCAGAAGACAGGTGCAGAGCAGGGATGGTGCTTTTGAAGAGAAAATGGAGGAGACAAGAACTGAAGAGATAACAGTGGGAGAGAGACATGACGCCACGTGAAGAATTATGCAATTCCTTAAAAGAAATGCATGCTCCTGTATCTTGGGAGATGCAATGAGTTGTATAATTAATACCAGCAAAAATTCAGGAATTTGGAGAAAGCTCCCAAAATAACTTTGCAAAGTAAAGAGCCATCACAGTATATCAAATACTATCCTTGAAAAGTAGAGGATTTGCCAAGTGAATCACAGCCAACTGATAATGTTGATATAATTCTTTTAATCTATGCTGGGAGCTTTCAGCTCTTGACCAAAGAAAACTGAGAGATGAGACCAGAAGCAATAAGCTAACAGTGAAGTGTGAGCAGAAGGAGGAGGTGAAATCACAGATGAATAAAGAGGAAAAAAAAAAAAAAAAAAAAAAAAAAAAAAAAAAAAAAAGCAGAACCAAATAAATCCTCGACAAACTAAAAAAAAATACACCAGGCCTTTGGCAGAACATGTGGCCCCAGAACTGAACTTTTAGCTTTCTGTGGTTGTATGAGGCTGCATAAAAGGTTTTGCTTCAGCTAATATAAACATATTGCCCAACCTCCTTCAAAGTTTGAAGCTGCTTAAGACTCTGGTTTGGCTTCAGACCCATCTTAGAGTGAACAAGCTTTGACTCAGAAATTGATATACTCCTCAGCAGAATCACTGCCATAACAACAAAAGTAATCCAAAATTAAGTGCTTCTGTCTTCCACTGAAATCTAACAGATGCCATGGCTATGTCCTGGCGCAAATGTGATTCCCATCCACTGACTTCCATCCAGGCAAGCTCACAATATTTTTCCTCCTCATTCCCTTCTCCTGTTTTCATCTGGCAGACAGCCTTGTAAAACAGATAAGATGGCCTTCTATGGGTCTCACCTTGGTCGCCCTTAGCCCTATAACCTGCAAGGCAAGAAAATAACATCTCCTCTGCCATCTTTGTGGCCAAGCTTCTCCTTTACTTCGTTTCGTGTGATTTTTGCTGCCTGTTCTTGTGCTTTCACTCTCTTTTCCCTGCATCCATATTATTCTTACAGCTGCTGGAAGATTCTGGGGCAGCAGGCTTCTCTTTGTGCATGGCCTGTCAAGTCACATGCAAATTAACGGCATAATACAGCACCATATAAATGATAAAAGGCAAGAGCACAGTACTGCTGTGCTACGTAAACTAACTCTGATCATGATCTTACAGGGAAAGTTTCTTCCTTACTTTGTTTATCCTGATTTTACCTAATCAGCGTGAATTTGGCACTGGTGGAAAACAAAGGTGTCCCTGGAGAAACACTTAACGATGTAACAGGCACAGCACTTATGTGCCACATCTTTCTGACCTCCCCTGGACAGATCTCTTCAGTGTCTAGGAAACCAGCCCAGTGTCTGTGGCTCGCTCACCAGCAGCTCTACTGCTGAGGCAATCTTAACTAATGCTAGTCATTGGGGCTCCTCTGCTAGGAACTGACTCCTGACCACAAACTTAATTCAAGATCAGCAATCAGATGGTTATTACATTGCAACAGGCTTGCAATTGTTGCAGCTCACTGACTGGACTGCAGCGTCAAGAAGAGATTTTTCCAATGGTTTTATTTGCTGAGGGTACTGCACTGGGTTGGAAAAAGTCACCTATCGCAACTTCTCTAGCTGCAGTCCAGGGAGAGAGCTAGATGAGACAAGACTGATGCAAACATCCACTCAGAAATGCCAAATCTCAACCTTCCTAGCAGCACAACCTACATTTTGCTCTTCTGCTGGTTCAACATTGCTCACCTTCCTGACACTTCCATCTGATACCTGCCGTCACTGCAGGTGGGAACTATGGCACACCTCACAAACTCTGCATGTAACGCTGCAGCACAGCAAACGTTGCATCACGGGCACCAAAACATCAGGGCAATAACCTGAGCTATTGTTTGCTGCTACTCTCTGCATTATTTACCGAAACAGGCAAGAGAAAAAGGACTTTGAGTAATGGAGTGCTGTTCAGCAGATACAGTAAATACACAGATCACCATGGCATTAATTTGAAACGGTGACTTTAGAGAGCAACCACTCTGCAGCCACTTCATACAGACTCAGCACATTTGCAGGATTACCAGCAAGAAAGGTACATCATGGCTTTAGTCAATCCTTTCCTCCGTTAAGCTGAGTTTGTCTCCTGGTCCCTTGCCTCGTACAGATGGGCTGTAGTAGTGGGATGCCTCCTGCTCAGTGTGAGCTGAGCACGCAGCCTCACTGGTTGATTCGGGCCAAGGAATCTCACACCCAAGGTCCCCGTCCAGCCTCTGTGCTCTGCCTGGGTTGTGCTGCATGCCACGGGCTGCTCCACGAGGTACCTGCCTTTACCTGGCTCCTTCCAAGCCCCCTGAGATGCCCATTTCACCCTCTTTCCTCTTGCACCATACTAGCAATTGTAATGAGTAAGCAACAAAAAATCATTAACATCAACAAATCATTGACACCAGAGGGAATTTCAGGTAGGACTTGTTAGTGTTAGGTCAGAGGTTGGACTCGATGATCTTGCGGTTTCTTCCAACCTAGACAATTCTGTGATTCTGTATTTCAACACAATCCAGTGGGACCTGCATGTGCCCATTTCCACAAAACAGAACCTTTACACATAAGGAACCACTATTCTGGTGCTTTTGAACAAACCTTTCTCTGATAACAAGATTTCTCCTTTGCATCAACATTTGGGCTGACTGCTCTATCTCTCATTCCTTGTATTAGCTGTACACCCAGCAGTTGGCAAAGATTCCTAAGACAGACTTAGCTCAATCAGTTCAGGGATGCAGTATGTGAGTGCACTTGTTCTCCATTTGTTGTGCCTGTTGATCTCATTACCTGGGTTAGATTTAACCAGCCCTGTTCTGCAAAGCCAGATACACTCACTTGTACCACAACACCCAAATTCCATGTACATATTCAATAAAGCTAATAACGTATTTCCATAATGTGCTCTATGAATACCTGCAAAGATAATGAGCTGTTGTTACATCTTTGTGAGCCGAAGTTTACAGCAGCAATGAATTAACTCTTTTGATCAGGCAAAAAGAGCAAGTGAGTAATATATATTATTCTTCCACCTGCTCTATTAAAAAATTGAGTCAGTCTGTTGCTTGAGGACCATGCCAAATAAACAGAGAGCGTAATGATGTGGTGTGGGATGAGCAGAACTAAAGAAAATCATGATTTAACTGCTTTTAGAGCCAAACACCCTGAGCAAGAAGGATGTGCCAGGGAAGACACACCTCAGTTCCCATCCTGGTTCTGATTTTCCTTTGTCTCCTTTGCCTCCCTTTGTCCCCAAGGGTCTCAGCCACAACAAAGAGCAGATCGTCGTGTGGTGCTGACACACCAGAGCATTTTGAAATCAGCCTTCCTGTCAGAGCAGTATCATTCCAGTTTTCCAGAGCTTGGCATTAAGTATCTTAGTGTGCTTCTCCTGCTGAGTTAATTAAAAACTATCCAAAATGGCTGGTGCTTCAGAGGTATCTGTCAGAAAACAGAAAAAATATTTCTGCTACTGGGGCTTCCTTTCTGCTGAGATCTACTTTTTCCTGATACAAAGAGTAGGTGATGCTCTTCCAGAGGAGGAAGGTAAACTGGTGCACTGTGACCCATCCTGTCATAATTAGACACATTTCTGTATCCCAGCTATTACGCTTCACATTTGCTTTGGTGTTGCTAGGTGGTACTCTGCTCAGTGCACAACTAACGTTGTGCTAGTGTTTTATTTACATATTACACATTTAAATATTACACATTACATGACGAAGTGTGAACATTTCAATTAAAAACAAGTTAAGAAGCAATACTCATTATGAGGCTTTGCTAGTAAAGCAGTCAACTGTCTGCAATCTTAAAAACCAAAGAGTGCTTGTATGATGATAAAATTGAGGGTAATTCCAGAAAAAAGTAGTCAGAACTACCAGTTTCTTAGGGGGGTTTCAGGTTAAAAGTCCAGTCCAGAAACACCTACATTATCTTCCAGTCTTTGCTTGGGCAAAGACCTTTCACTGATCCATGCCAAGACCTTCAATTTTGGGAACAAATCCATTATTCTGTTTAAAGGACTGTGCTCCACCAAGTCATTCGACTTTCAGTTTGTGTCTTGAAAGCTTGTGCAAGTCCAAAAGATTTCAGTTATGCCAGCAACTGTTTCACAGAAAAAAGAAAGAGGGAAGGAATGAATGTAGGAAAGAAACCTCCATACAGACAGGGAGTCCTGGGGAATAAGCATTCAGAGCAGTACCGAGATGTGTTTAGTCCCTTGAAAAACCCTCTCACAGACCACTGTGAACAGTCCCCTTGTGAACAGTCTCCATGGAAAGAGCGCCCAGCAGCTGAAGTGCTGGCCAGGGACTTGAGAGGCTCCAGTCTGGTTGCCCCGCTTTGTCAGACACTTTTCATGTGAGCCAAGCAGGCTGCTTAAGTATGTTCCCATGCCACAGCGCAGAACAAGGCGAGAGATCACGCTGTGAGCTTTGTGCAGGTCGGTGCTCCTAAAAGGCCCCATCCAGAGATGCTATCACACATTTTCAAAGCAATACAGTCACTGTGTCCAGACTAATTAATCCTTCAGCTAACATGGCTTGCCCAGTTCCAGGACAGCTTGGTTAATACTAAGACTGCTCTGTTTCATACATAGTTTAGGTACGTGAAACATGCCCTGTGTCTCGTTGCATCTCATCTCTCTCCACATGCAGATGTTGTCAATGAGCTGGCTGTAAATTGGGCTTGGCCACCTGCAGCCTTTAGGAATCACTCTGCTGAGGAGATAAGGTGCACCAGTGCTCTAGGCAGGCATCACTTTTCTCAGCTGTGCCAGCTCTCTCTTTTCTTTCAGGACAGAGCTGTGGGGCTACTCTGCTGCCTTTAAGCTACCAGGGCTGTGGATATTGACTGTTAAAGTGCTACGGGCAAGACACAGGGTACAAAGGACACCTTCCCCTGACCCCACCACACAGTTCTACTGTAGCAAGGAGATAAAAGGTTCTTAAGAGGCCAAAGAGAGTCTTGGATTAAAATGCTTTATAGACAACATGCTAAGGAGCTGCTAGGAATATCTCCCTTGACCAACCTACCGATTTTATACTAGCATATAAGACAGAGACTTTGCATTTAGGAAGTGTGCACACTGAGATCTAACTGTGTTGCTCCATTGTTACCAAGTAATTTCACGTACTTCATTTTACAGAGGTGATTCTTCATGGTATAAAGATGGATTTCAGTCTCCCTCCAAAAATAGTAATAAAGCATCGTTATTTCCCTTTGCTCTTCTATTCCATCTTACCTAGCACCTCTCCCTCTGGGAAGTAAGAGTTGCTGAGGTTGGCACATGGAGGCTTCAAACAGCCAAGTGCATATTGCTTTTATTCAGAAGAGGAAAAGCAAGACTCCCCCATCAGGGGATGCCTGATGCCTTTTTTCCTCCCCAAGGATTTTTTCAAAAAGTGGCAGAGTACAAAACAAGGTAGTGCAACTGAAAAGCATAACCAGCCCAGGAATCCTGGAAGCCAGGCAGAGCCCTTGGGAACTCTGCTCAGTGCCAGACCATACCTAAATGAAGGGAATAAAGTGCTTTAGGAAGTGGCAAGAGTATGGAATCAAAAGGGGAAGGGGGAAAAGTAAGACCATGCAAACACACCTCGTAAGAGAAGAATAAGATCTGAGGGATTTAAGGGGAATCTTTCTCCTGTATCACATCAGCCATCATTATCGCTCAGCCACAGCTGCTCTGTTTGCAGATACTGGGCAAGGTGAGCCACCTCTTACCTACTCCCAGACCTAGGACTGTGCTGCCTACTGCCTCGGCTCATCCCAGAAGAAAATAACTCATGAAAGCTCTTAACAGCATATGCAGTGTTACCACTCAGCAAGCCCCCAAAGGTGAGATGTTGTTGGTAACTTGATCACCTCACGTTTTCAGCTATAACAGTCTTCTCTAGCAAATACTAAATTTTTCATGCAGGGTAGAATGGCTTCAGCAAAACAAACCATGCAGGCCAGAAGATGGGGCAGCTAACCGTTCCCAGCAAGTGTAAAATCCAAAGGTAATTCTTACTTTAAATAAGGCAGAGGAGAGACCTCAAGCTGGATTTCCTATATCCTAAGTAAGCTGCATCAGTGCTCTCTTGTGCACAGCCTGAACCAGACCACTGTAGTCTGGGAGCATGTACTGAATAGGGTCCTGCAGGGGAAAAATGCCTGAGAGTCCTGTTGGGTTTTAAGGCTGGAGCCAACTGGAACAGCTGGGTTTGCGCTCAGTGGCATAAATCAGTCAGGACTTTCAGGGAAGCTTCATACACACGTAGAAGTCAGGCACCTCCGACTGGAATAGCTGCTGGCTGAGGCTTGAAAGGAGGTGCTGAAGCACCTGACTGGGCACTTGGGCTTCTTGGTGGAACTGGCTCTTGAAAAACAGTGCAATTGTACCTGCACCTCCTGTGGTAGCCCATACAAAACAGATCAGACTCTGGGCCTCAAGGTCCTGGTACTGCTCATTTAAAAATCTCACTCTGGAAAGTCCCAGGCCAGACGCTGAAGGTCAAGGCTAGATGTAACTTGAAGACGTTGACATAAAGCTGCTTGATACAGTAGCCAAGAAAATGCGAACCCTTTTTAGCTCCATGTTCTCAAAACTTGTCTCCATAGATAGCTAGTGACACATGGGAACAGTCGCTGTTCTAGATAGCGGAGCCTCTTACTGGTTCCAGAGCTTAGAGAAACTTTGAGTATGGAGCAGTTTGAAATAATACCCACCTGCTGGAACTGGCATCGGCTGCTTGCTTAGGGTAAATGCTAACAAACCAAGCCAAAAAGTTCCACAGCTAATGACTTGACATTAAATCATATTCTTCTATGGGGGAGGTTGCTATGTTTTTGTAATGGAAGGTTTTTCTACTTTTAAACAACTGAGTGTTTAAAAGCGGTAACTTGATAATGATAATAATAAAGGCATGAGTACAGAGTAAAGGCACTGCATTTTCATAAGGCCAACCTATAAAGATATTTATAACAGTCAGCACCCTTATAAACTCCAAAACACAGCCCACAAACAACCATGAAATGGATACGCTTAGACGACTGCTGGGCTTAATCCAGTGCAAGCTGCAATCAATGGAGGGACGTCAGGGATGCTGGACAGGGTCCAGAAGTGAGCAAATTAAAGCACGGCGCAGAGTGGTGATCTGGGCAGTCTTCATCCAGCAGGCCAAACACATCAGACAGTGGCAGACCTGACGGGAATTCTCTATGGAAAA